>NW_008339068.1:961826-973701 GCF_000622305.1 Nannospalax galili
ATTTTATGTGCATAAGTGTAATGTCTGCATGCAAGTGCACCCATGTCATGCAATGCCCATGGAGATCAGAAGAGGGTGTTAGATCCACATACATACATTACAAAATAAAACTGGGTGTGGTGGTGCATGCCTTTAATTCTAACATTCCCAAAGCAGAGGCAGGAGGATCTCTGTGAGTTCCAGACCAGCCTGGTCTACACAGTAAGTTCCAGGCCAGCCATGGTTAGGCCCTGTCTCAAAATAAATAAATGAATGAATGAATGAATGAGCGGAAGAAAGATAGGAAGGAGGGAAGGAAAGAAGGAAGAAAGAAAGAAGATAGGTAGGTAGAGGGGCTAGTAGGCGTTAGTGGGTGTGAGGAAGAGAAATTTCTAAAAGACATCTAAAGGATGAACTTTCCGGATGCCTGAATTTCCTTCATTTCTGGCATTACAACCATTCTGGGATCATCTAGTACATTTCCTGTCATGGGCTCCAAATCAATAATTACTCTGAGAAAAGAGATTATGACATGGCTGCTAACTAGTTATTACTGCTTCTATATCTTTTCAATGGAGAAAGCTGTATGATACCACTTAGAAAAAGAAAGTGTCATAATTTAATTTTATTATTTCTAATTCACAATAAGATTATTGAGTGTGATGGTTAGCTTTCATTGTCAACTTGACACAACCTAGAATCATCTGGCAAGAACATCTCCATGAATGACTGTCTACACTGGGTTGGCCTGTGGGCATGTCTGTAGGGTACTGTCTTAATTAATGTGGGAAGACCCAGCCCACTGTGGGCAACATCATTCCCTAGTAGGGGGTCCTGAACTGCGGTAAGAGTGGAGCAATCCAGCTGAGAACAAGCAAGTGAGCATATGTGTGTTCACTTCTCTCTGCTCACCTGTGAATGTGACGTGACTAGCTGCTTTAAGTTCCTGCTGCTGTGACTTCCTTATAATGATGGACCATCACTTGGAATTGTAAGCTAAAATACTTTCTCCCTTAAATTGCTTTTTGTCAGGATATTTTATCATAGCAACAAGAATGAAACTAGAACAAGTGGTTAATACGCTTCTGCAAAGAAAGGAACCAAGGCTTGTTTCCTATATCAGGAAGAGGGAAATTCAGCACAAGCTGAGACTGCTGGCCCTGACAAGGACCTACTTGCAGGTTAGAGAACTGGCAAACTGTTCTCTATAGACACAAAACTTGCCCCAAATTACAAGAGAATCTTACAGAGCCTGAACTGCCAACAGTATGCTATATTCTGGTCAAATGCTTTCTTTTTGATAATCTGGAATTTGAGTACCTGTAGGCAAAAAAGGCTTGTCTGAAAACTCCAAGAAAAACCCCAGGTACTGAGTGTCTAACGAGCTTCTCTGATAGATAGTATTTTGCATGTGTTATTACAGTCACTGCCAGGGGAATTAAGTGTGTCTTGTGAGACTCCATAGGGAGGGCACTCTGGGAAACTTGCCTCTGTCTTCTTCCACATGAGTTTATCTGTTGCTGATGTTGCTTTGTATCTGTTTTCTATAATAAATCTTAGCTATATGACTATATGCTGAGTCTTGTGAGTTTCTTTTCTTTAATATTACATATCAATATGTTCAAGTTATATGAATCATATTCTCAAGTTTGGGTAAATATCTAGGTTGATAATCATCAATGCAAGCAAATACCATAAAAAATAAACCAAAGTATTGAGAAAAATCAAACACCTTCTTTGGTTATTTTCAGTTACAAAAATGTACTGAAGTATAAAGACTACTTAGACATGGAATTTTTTTTTTTTTTTTTTTCGGTCTTTTTGAGACAGGGTCTCCCTGTAGCCCCAGCTGGCCTGGAACTCACTATGTAGACCAGGCTGGCCTTGAACTCACAGAGATCCATCTGCCTCTGCCTCCTGAGTGCTGGGATTAAAGGCGTGCGTCACCATGCCCGGCAAGAAATGGAATTTTTGAAAAATCAAGATAAAAGCCTGGTGTGGTGGTGTAAGCCTTCAATCCCAGCACTTAGGAGGCAGAGGCAGGCAGATCTCTTTGAGTTTGAGGCCAGCCAGGTCTACATAGCGAGTTCCAGGCCAGCTGGGGCTACAGGGAGACCCTGTCCCAAAAAGTTTAAAAAACAAAACAAAACAAGATAAAATAAATTCACAAGAAGGCAGAATGGAAACTTGGGTATATTATTTAAAAACAAAATTTGTTTCTCAAATTTTATCTTGTTTCCTCAAGATAAAATGATGCATTTAATTATACTAGCTGAGGGCTATATCAAGCAACTAACAGTATAGACCAAAGAGATACTTAGAATAATGAATCTGAATCAGATTTGGTTCCTAGTACCCACATGGCAGCTAACCCCCATCTGTAAGTACAGTTCCAGGAAATCTAACACCCTTTTCTAGTTTCCACAGGCACTGTACAACACAGGTGCACTTACATACAAATAGGCAAAATACTCGTATACATAAAATAAAAATAAATAAAAAATATTTGAAAAGAATAATGTATGAGATAGCAAGAGAAGTTCCTCTACTAACAATGTATGGAGAATCAACTTTCTGTTGGCTTCTATGCAACAGAGAAAAAGAAATGAGAATTTTCTAATAGCAAAGGTGGGATGTGAGAAAAACAATACAACTAGACTTTGGCTAGCAGTCCTTCCCCAGTTAACTCTCCAGGCCTGGGAACAGACACATTACTGAGGTAGGTGTCATTAGAGACAACTGCTTAAGTGCACCATGGAGGGACTGACCACATAGACTCTGAGCTCCTTCTGACTTCTGACCAGATGTACTTTCCCTCAAGTCACTTTACCTCAGTTGGGGATGATTTGCTTTGTCATGTAAGCAGGTTTCAGTACTTTTATCAAGGAATATAATTAATCATCCTTAAATGTGTTGTACTGATGGGTGAAGGTACTAGAACAAGGTGATCACTAAGCTACCTCTAGTATTTAAATGTCCACTCAAAATCTAAGTGTTTTAGCACTGAATGACTCTGGATAACTCTAAGCCCTGTGTTTTTAGTGCTGAGCCCCTTTCTCTGTCAGGCAAGGGAGCTGAGGAGCATATAATCTTCTCTCCCACTTACCTTCACTGTGATCTGTGGGAATTTCACTTTCCTCTGGCCTTGGCTGGTCTTCTGTATTATGTTCCGTTTCTGGTTGAATCTGAGATAAGACATCTGGTTGATTCATGGCATAATCTAGGAGAGGAAAAATGGAGAGTGGGTGTGACAAAGATAAATGGGCATGACAACTAACTGCCATCAAGGCTCAGCTGCATGTTTGAGGTCCACAGTCCCAGGGAATTAATTTCCTCTAGATTCTGTATCACTTCTTGCCATCCATTCAGTTTCACCTATTTACAAGAGCTACCCAGGAAAGTAGGTAAGAGGAAATTAATGTATGGGAAAATACATGTACTAGGTTAGCTCTGCCTTCATTGGCTTGGAATCAGATTCTAAATATGTTAGGATAGTGAGAATCGGGACACTGTAGGAAAAGGCACTGTCTGAGCCCTCTTGGGACTGCTGTCACCTCATTCAAAAGGTGCCAACTCAGCCTCACCCATAGAGATGAGAGATTCGTAGTTGCCTTTCATGATATTCTTGTAAAGTTCCTTTTGCCATTCTTCTAATTTTTCCCACTCTGGAGTGGAAAAGTAGATGGAGACATCATCAAATGCCACAGGCACCTAAAATTATAATCACATGGGTTAATTAATCCCTCCCAAAGCAATTTAGTCATTTAATAAATCCTTTCCTCCACTAATTAACTAATTTTTATTATTTTACATTCTCAAGGAGAGGTCAATAAACATTCTAGAGTCTGTGAGACAGCTCAGTGGGTAAAGGCACTAGCCACCAAGCCTGGTAACCTGAGTTCAATCCTTACAACCCATATGATAGATGGATAGAACTATCTACCACAAGTCCTCTGATTGCCACACATGTACTAGGCGTGCATGCACGCGTGCGCATGCACACCCCCCCACACCCTGACACAAAAATTCTTAAAATTTAAAAATATTTAAAATAGGGCTGTAGAGATGGCTCAGCAGTTAAGAACACTGGCTGTTCTTGCAGAAGACCTGGGTCTTCTGCACCCACACGGCAGCTAACAACTGTCTGTAACTCTAGTTCCAGGAGATCCAACAGCCTCTTCTGTCCTCCACGGGCATTGCACAACACGGGTGCACTTACCTACATGCAGGCAACATGCATACACCTAAAATAAAAATAATAAGCTGGGCATGGTGGCGCATGCCTGTAGTCCCAGCACTCGAGGGGCAGAGGCCGGCCGATCTCTGTGAGTTCGAGGCCAGCCTGGTCTACGTAGTTAAGTTCCAGGAAAGCTGGGGCTACAGGGAGATCCTGTCTCAAAAAGACCAAAAATAAATAAATAAATAATAATCTAAGTAGCTCAAACTGTTTTAGTGTTCCACTTATCATTAATAAAATCCTGGTACTAACACAAAATAGTATGAGGCAGCCACCCTTCTTGAAGTATATTCAGGTGTTGTGTAATTAGTATGAAAGCATCTCAATGTCACATGTTGAAACTTCAAGCTGAATTACCATTCCACCTGTCTTGATCTGCATTTCTTCAAAAACATCATTCCCCAGATCTGATTCTTCTAGTTTTATGTTTGTTTCTAACTCTTCTAATCTTTTGCCAAGTACATTTCCCTTTGGTGCCGTTCCTCCTACATGAGGAAAGGAACATTCTATGTCTCCTAAGTAAAAGCTAACAGGATTCATATGAGAAGCATGCATGGAAGCAATTAAACTTCAAAATTCATTACATTGCCTCTGTATATCCCTAAGTCTTTATTGAAGCCTTAAGTATTCTTTTTTATTGTTGTTGCTTTTAAAAACATTTTCTTTCATATTTATTTCTTTTTCAGTAATGATGTGAAGTCTTCATTTTCCTTTTTTCCAAGTGTCATGTAATTCAAAATGCCAGGTCCTCATCAGAATCTTTACCTCTTCAATGTTTTATGTATGATTTAGTTTACATAAATAAATACATGTATATATTTTATTTACATAATATGCAAGCTATATTTTAATCACATATTCTTGGCCTGGGGATTTGGCTCAGTTGGTAGAGTATTTGTCTAGAATGTAAAAGATCCTGGGTTAAATTCCCAAAACTGCATGAACAAACAAGGTAGCAAAACTAAAGAAAGCCAGGTGTGGTGGTGCAGGTCTTTAATTCCATCAATTGGGCGGCAGAGGCAGGTGGAGCTCTGTGAGATCAAGGCCCAGCCTGGTCTACATAGAAAGTTCTAGGCCAGTTGGGGCTACAGGAAGATCCTGTCTCAAAAAAAGGGGGTGGGTTTAGAGAGAAGGCTCAGTGGTTAAGAAAAACACTGGCTGCTCTTGAAGAGAACCAGTGTTTGATTCCCAGCAGCCACATGGTGGCTAACAACCCTCTGTAACTCTGGTTCCAGGGGAATCCAACACCCTCTTTTGACTTCTGTGGGTATTGCACAACACAGGTGCATGTACACACATACAGGCAATGCAAATAAAAAATAAAAATTTTTTGGTCTTTTTGAAACAGGGTTTCCCTCTTGCACCAGCTGGCCTGGAACTCGCTATGTAGATCAGGATGCCCTCGAACTCACGGACATATGCCTGCCTCTGCCTCCCAAGTGCTGGGATTAAAGGCATGCACCAGTCTTACATAAATAATTTTTTTTTAAAAAAAGCAACAAAACTAAAACGACATAAGCCAGGAATGGTAGTTCACTCCTGTAATCCTAGCACACAGGAAGTGGAGGCAGGAAGTCTAAAGTCATTCTTACATATCAAGTTTGAGGCCAGCCTGGGTTATATGAACACATCCAAAATAATAATAATAATATGTATAATCTCTTATACATCTGTTTTACATAGCTGTTCTAGTTGGTCGAGTGATGTACAAGAGCAAGTTGGTTCTTGAAGAAATCTTCTTTGGTGGGTGAAGAAAACATGGAAAGATTCTCAGTAGACGTTTCTCTCTATTCTGATCTACTGGATCAATAAATGGGAAGGCTTTGATACCAGCACCAGACAAAATGACCAAAGAAATTCTTGCCATTTGTGTCCCAGCATGCTGAAGGAGCTATGAAAACCCTTTCTTGATGTTGTCTGGGATCATTTTTGCAACAGGGTCTAATTTGTAGCATAGGTTGGCTTCCGACATCCCATCTTCATGCCTCAGACTCTCAAATGCTGGGCATACAGGTATACGCCACCAACATGTCCAGGATTTTTATTTCTGAATATGTTTGCTTACATTCTCTCTTTTTTTGGGTGTCTTCCAAATGCATCTCCTTCCTTACTTTCTGTTTTCCATTTTGTGAGCTCTTGTAGGAGGACAAAGGTCCACAATGTGCCATGGACAACCTTTACATATTCTTCAGGTATAACATTTGTCTGTTTAAAGCCAGATTTTCTTTCCAATCTTTTTTTGAAAGGATGTCTTTTATGAGTTGTATGCATCTGTGCACGAGTAAGGTGCTCATGGAGGCCAGAAGAGGGTGTCAGATCCCCTAGAGCTGGAATTACAGGCAGTTGTGAGCTGCTAGATGTGGGTTGGGTGCTAGGAACCAAATTCAAGGCTTCTGGAAGAACAGCAGGGGCTCTTAACCACAGAGCAAGCTCTCCAAGCCCTCCAATTCTTAAGGGCCTCTAAGACTTCCATTTTCTCCTATAGTCTCTTCCAATTTGTATTCATGACAATTTTTCTTTCCAGGACACTGAAAGTCACTGAAGTTTCTCTTTAGCTTGATAACATGTTCTTCTCTGTGATGCAGACATTAAGTCCACACTTATCACCCAACCACCAACGTGTCTGTTTGTCTTTCATTATCTTTTCAACTTGTATTTACACCTTTTCAGCTTGGCTTTATAAATTTTGGCATCCCTATTTCATCCTCTCCACTATTTCCTTTAATATTTGGTTTTTGAGTTCAGCAATTAATTATTTTAACATGAAAGTAAGGTCATTTTGATCTGTGAATTACCTATATGCTGTTTCAGGTCAGAATTTTCTTTTTTTCCCACTTTTCTGCATTTTCAATGTTCACAATTTGTAGCTGTTTAACCTAATACTCTGAAGTTCCCTTCGGCCAACTCTTTTGCCACCTATAAAGCCTATAATTTCTCTTCACACTGATCTTTTTCAAACTGCTTCCAGGCACCATGTTCCACTTTCATTCTCTCTAAATATCCTAACCTAGTCTCAAATTCTAGCTTTTCATTTATAAATTAAAACAACTTTTGATACCCTTCTTCCTTTGTGGTTTATATTTTACAGATTAATTAATGATCTTTTCTTTAAGAAACAGGGGCTTGCTATGTTGCAAGGTTGATCTCAAATTCCTGAGCTCAACTGCACACCACTGCCCTAAACTCCCTTTGTAGTAAGAACATTATATAGAATTCAGCAGCTGGTTCAGAATTTCATTGTCTATCAGTTCATCTTCAATTTTATTCATTTCTCTTTCCAGCTCACATCTAGACCTATTGCCTGCAGTTTTATCTGTTATATCTAGTTTGAATTTTTTTTTTTTTTTTTTTTTTTTTTTTTTTTATTTTAATTTTTTTTTTTTTTTTTTTGTCTTTTTGAGACAGTGTCTCCCTGTAGCCCCAGCTGTCCTGGAACTCACTATGTAGACCAGGCTGGCCTTGAACTCACAGAGATCCACCTGCCTCTGCCTCCCGAGTGCTGGGATTAAAGGCGTGTGCCACCACACCTGGCTCTAGTTTGAATTTTTTATGTTCATTAGTCAATGTATTTCTTGTTCAGTTTTACATGGTTTACTGATTTAAAAGATATTTTGCCCGATGTTTGTGGTTTTTGGTTTGTGTGTTTTGCTTGAGATACTACACAAGTACTCTACCATTGAGCTACATTCCCATACTGATTTAGCTTTCTTTCCAAGCAATAAGCCTATCATTTAGATGACTTTTTCAGTCTTCAGAGAACTGTAGTGGGCATCCCTGTCAACTATGACACTCATATTCTTTGAACATTTTTTGTTTGTATTTTGGAGACAGAGTCTTATGTAGCCCAGACTGGCCTGTAACTTGCTATGTAGCTGAGGATGACCTTGACCTGATCCTCCTGTCTCCACTTGCTGAGTGCTGGGATTAGAGGCATGTGCCACTAAATCCTGCTTCTTTGGAGGTTTTCTACTTGAGCATCAGAATTATTTTTTGGCCCTGATAACTTCATTCTCTGAATATTTTAATTTCTGAAACAGACTTTTCCTAAACAAGTTACTCCACATGTATTTTATTTGTATTTATTTGCTTAGTAACTGAATGGAGGCTTATGTAGCTCAGCCTGGCCTTGAACTTATGATCCTCCTATGTCCACCTCTCAAGTGAGGGAATGACAGGTGTATGCTGCCATGTCTAGCTCATTGGTTTTTTGTTTTTGTTTTTTTGTCTTCCAAAATAGATATAAATTCTTTCTGGTATTTAAGTTTTGGGGTATTGCTTTAGTTTGCTTTTCTGTGTCACAAACTCAATGCTAAACTCAGGGCCAAACATGTACTAAGCAAGGTACACTACTACTGAGCTACATCCACAGACACTGATGTTCAGATTTTGATTTGAGAAACATGTCCATAGAGAAACTTTGTCTATTCAGCATTGCATTTTCTCACTTCTACAGCAAGATTCTAAACTCTCTCATTCGAGTTTCTAATTCTTATGGCATTTAGATTCATAAGAATTCCAAACTTATGGAGTTAGAAGAAATAGAGCTGCAAGGTACTAAGTCTTTAGTTTTTGTGTAATTCCCTTCTTAGCTCTTTGAGCACGGCTGAATTTTTTCTTGGCGAGTTTACTTTATACTTAATAGGCACTTGAGTTCATTTTATAACTTTGTGTACTCATTCATGTGTGTCCAGTTTTCAGAATCTGGTACTAGTTTTACCTTACCCTTCAGCAATTTTATAACACAGACTAAGAATGTGTCAGCTCACTGTCTCTTCCAGGAGGAAATTGTAAGTGTCCACAACAGAAACTGAGCTGGCAGCCATGTCAAGAGTTTTGGCTTTCTTATTGCTTCAGTTCTCTTACCAGGATTATTTCCCATTTTCTTCTTACTAAACAGAACTTCTGCAGGCCAAATTGTATCAAATTCACACAGCTCACTGCAACATGTACACATAAAACAGCAACTTATGTTTTAGCCAAACTTGCACAGGGTAGGGAGGGACACTTCCATAGCGCCAACCATGCACATCCACTCATTCCATCTCACCAAGGCACTGTGGTTAAGCAATGATTCACTAGGTTAAATGATGTAGTCCTATCCTTAAGGTGTTGGCCCAGCACAGCATAATTGTCAGGTCTCCCAGCAAAGTGGAGAAAGAACAGGAAAGAGGGATCCAAGGAAGCAGAGCAGCAAGAAGGAAGTGGAATAAGGAGGTCCAACAGCAAGAAAGAGGCTGAACAAAGAAAAGATGGAAGAGTAGGAAAGAGCTGAACCATCAAAGACAAAGCAGAGGAGAAGAACGGCCAGGGAAGGCCTTGCAGCAAAAAAGGGGTAGAGGAGAGACAGGCTACTGGCCCAGATAGAATCTCCAGAGAGTTCTGAAGACAGTGTGACCGGAGAAAAGCCCCTTTCCTTCTTAGTAGACCAGCCCCCTCAGAAGTCACTACCCTTGGACTACTGTCTTCCATCTCAAGCCCCTTAGTCAATAAATAAATATTTGAGACAGGGTCTCACTATGTAGCCCTGCCTGGCCAGGAACTCTTTATGTAGTCCAAGTTGGTCTGGAAATCACTGCGATTTGCCACTGCCTCCTGAGGATTAAAGGTGTGCGCCACCCTGCACTTTTTACCCCCTTTTCTTTTTTCTTTCTTGGAGACAGGGTCTTGTTATATAGCCTAGGCTGGCTTCAAACTCACAATCTTCCTGCCTTTGCCTCCCAAGTGCTGAAATTACAGGCATGCACCACCATGTCCGACCTCTATAGTTTTGTTCTTAAATATGAACTAAAAACTATCAATGACCATTTGGAAAAATTTGTGATATTAACAAGGAAAAATAAGAGGAGGAAAAAAAATAACCATCAGGGGCAGAAATCATAAATGGAATTGTAGAATTTTTTAAAAACTTCCCAGTCTAAGCATGGTGGCAAGAGAGTATAATCCTAGCAGTCAGGAGGTAGAGGCAAGGGGATCATCTCTTTATACAACAAGTTTAACATCAGTAGGCTACATGAGATCCTTTTTTCAAATAATGATTTTTATGTATGTGAGGAATATATTTTTTTCTCAAAACTGCAAGATTCAATAAAAAAATTAGAGGGTTAAATCATGATAATATCTTAGAATATAGAACACAGAATTTTTCAGAATAAACAAGATATGGAAGAACCAGGTATGTTAGTGTATATAATCCCAGATAACTTTGAAATGCTGAAGAAGGAGAATCATTTGTGCCCACAAGTTCAAGACTAGTCTGGGTACAGGACTCTCTCTGAGCTGGGCATGGTAGTGCACGCCTTTAATACCAGCACCTGAGAGGCAGAGGAAGGAGGATCTCTGTGAGATTGAGGTCAGCTTGGTCTGCATAGTGAGTTCTAGGCCAGTTGTGGCTACAGGGAGAGCCTGTCTCAAAGAGACCAAAAAAATAAAAACTGGACTCCATCTCAAAACAAAACAAAACAGCCAGGTGTGGTGGTGATGCCTTTAATCCCAGCACTTGATAGGCAGAGGCAGGTGGATCTCTATGAGATGGAGGCCAGCCTGATTGCCATAGTGAGTTCTAGGCCAGTTGGGGTTACAGGGAGACCCTGTCTCAGAAAGACCCAAAACAAACAAACAAAAAGATGTGAGAAAACAGTCAAAAATTAATACAGGAAACTAATAAGAGTTCTAAAAAGTGGTCTAGAGAGATGGCTTCAGTGGGTAGAATTCTTACTGTGCAAGCATGAGGACCTGAGTTTGGATCCCTAGCACTTACATAAAAGCCAGGCATGGCTGCATACACCTATAATTCTAGTACAGAGAAGGAGGAGGAATAGGCAGATCTTAGGGGCTCACTGGCCAGGGAGTCTAGCTAAGACTATTCTAGGTTCCATTAAAGATCCTGATTCAAAAAACTAAAACACATGCTATTTAGAGGAAGACATATGACATCACCCTCTAGCCTCCACAGGTAGAAAATTTTCTTGTCCTGGTTAGGATATATTTCAGCAATACAAATTAGTAAAAACATAAAATATTGGAATTTGAGACACATGGAGTGCCATAAAGAAAAAGTTGAGGAAGTCCCAGGACAAGAGTACAGTGGGTTAGGAAACAATCCAGATTAGATTGTTAGAAAAGGAGGAACAAGAATACCAGGAAGTCTTAGAGAAAAGAGAAGATGAAGTAATAGAATACATAGCGTAGGTCAAAATCTTGAAAGACTTGAGAACACAGTAAAAGTAGTTGTAGAAAAAGGAACATCGTTACTGGAAAACACAAGAGCTGTGATATTGGACCCTGTGATAAAATGTTGACCAAAACTGGGCATGGTGGCACACTGCCTTTAATCCCAGCATTCAGGGGGCAGAGTCAGGCAGATCTCTGTGAGATGAAGGCCAGTCTGGTCTACATGTTCCAGGCCAGCTGGAACTACAGGGAGATCCTGTCTCAAAAAAGACAAAATAAACAAAGTTATATAAAGTATGCTACTCTTAGCCAGGTGTGGGGGCGCATGCTTTTAATCCCAGCACTCAGGAGGCAGAAGCAGGTGGATTTCTCTGTGTAATCCGAAGCATTCAGAAGGTGGAGGCCAGAGGATCAAGGTAATCCTGGTTACCTAGCAAGTTTTTTTTTTTTGAGATGGAGTACAGGTCCTCTTTTGTCTCTCTCTTCTCG
>NW_008339068.1:973815-982993 GCF_000622305.1 Nannospalax galili
CCCTGCAGCCCCTAGCCTAGAACTCACTATGTAGACCAGGCAGGCCTTGATTTCACAGGTCTGTCTGCCTCTGCCTCCCAAGTGCTGGGATTAAAGGCATGTACGACCATACTTGGAGCACTCTCCTTAATATTTTTTTTTGACAGATTCTCCCTGTAGCCCCAGCTGGCCTGGACTGTAGACCAGACTGGCCTCAATCTCACAGAGATTCCCCTGCATCTGCCTCTCAAGTGCTAGAATTAAAGGCGTGCAACCACTACAATCAGCTAATATTTTTTAAATTTATTTTTGAGGATTTTAAACAATATATATTAATCATATCTACCCCACCTTCTTCCCTTAACTCCCTAGATCCATTCCCACCTCCCTACCTTACCCCCCAAAGTTTTGTCCATTTTGTTTGTTTGTTGTTTGTTTTTAGAAACAAGGTCTCCCAGTAGCCTGGAACTTACTGTATAGACCAGGCTGGTCTCAAACTCACAGAGTTCTATCTGCTTCTGCCTCCTGAGTGCTGGGATTAAAATTTATTTTATGTGTATGAGTGTTTTGCCTGCATCTAAGTGCATCATGTGTGTAGTACCCACAGAGGCTGGAAGAGGGTGTCAGATCCTGTGGAACTGGAGTTATAGATGGTTAGCTGAAATGCGGGTTACCGAGAACCTAACCCAGGTCCTACCTGGGTCCTCCATAAAAGCAGCAGCCAGTGATCTTAACCACTGAGCCATCTTTCCAGCCCTGTGTTTTCTTTTTCTTTTCTTTTCTTTTCTTTTTTAGTCTTTTGAAACAGGGTCTCGCTGTAGCCCCAGCTGGCCTGGAATTCACTATATAGACCAGGCTGGCTTTGAACTCACAGAGATCCTCCTGCCTCTGCCTCCCAAGTGCTGGAACTACAGGTGTGCACTACCACGCCCAGTTGCCCTGTGTCTTCTTAAAAAAAAAAAAAAAAAAACCTTTCAAAAAAAAAAAAACCCATTGGTGGCGCACACCTATACTCCCAGCACTTGGGAGGCAGAGGCAGGTGGATCTCTGTGAGTTCAAGGCCAGCCTTATCTACATAGTGAGTTCCATGCCAGCTGGTGCTATAGGGAGACGCTGTCTCAAAAAAACGAAAAAAAATAAATTAAATAAAATAAATTAAAAACCCATTGACTCCAATTTATGCTGTCCACATAGGGCCTTAAACTTGATTCTCATGTTAGTTTCTGCATCTCATCTATTATGATACATTGTTTGGATTGAAGTACATGAAGAAAAGCTGAGCTTACATCCACATGAAACTAGAGAAAGGTATGAATAAGAAAACTAATAAGGTCTTGGGGGCTGGAGAGATGCTCAGTGTTCGTTAAGAGTACTTGCTGCTCTTGCAGAGGACCCATGTTTGGTTCCCAGCATCTACATGACAGCTAACAACTGTCTATAACTCCAGTTCTAGGGGATCGGACGCCCTCTCTGGCCTCTGTGGGCATGAGATACGTACATACATGTAGGCAAAACACTCATACACATAAAATTTAATTTTTTTTTTTTTTTGGTCTTTTTGAGACAGGGTCTGCCTGAACCCCAACTGGCCTGGAACTCTCTATGTAGACCAGGCTGGCCTTGAACTCACAGAGATCCACTTGCCTCTGCCTCCCAAATGCTGGGATTAAAGGCATGTGCCAGCCACTACACTTGTAAAAATTAAAATAAATCTTAAGAAAAAAAAAAAAAAGAGCTGGGTGTGGTGGCACTGGGACTCGAACCCAGATCCTCTGCAAGAACAGCCACTGCTCTTAACACCTGGGCCATCTCTCCAGCCCCTCTTTTTGTTTTATTTGTATGAGTGTATTGCCTGAATGTAGGTAGGTGCACCAGTGTTGGGCAATGCCCAAGGAAGTCAGAAGGCGGTGTTTGATTCCTTGGGAACTGGAGTTACAGACAGTTGTTAGCCACCCTGTGGTTGCTGGGACTCAAATCTGGGTCCTCTGCAAGAGCAGCAAGTACTCCTAACCACTGAGTCATCTCTCCAGCCCCAAATATCAACTTTGTTTTAAAAAATATTTATTATTTTTATTTTTTATGTGTATGAGTGTATTGCCTGCATATATGTAAGTGCACTTGTGTTGCACAATGAGTCGGATCCCCTGGAACTGGAGTTTCAGATGGTTGTTAGCTGCCATGTGGGTGCTACGAATCAAATCTGGGTCCTCTGCAAAAGCAGCCAGTGCTCTCAACCACTGAGCCATCTCTCCAGCCCCCAAATATCACCTTCTTAATGAAACCTCAGACATCCATTTGAGAACAACACCTGAAAGAGCTGGCTTCACTTTTATCAAAGTATTTAAATTATTTGTATGTATTTACATTTTCTTTCTCCAGGAAAATATCTCAGAAAAGCTTAAGGGAATTACCACTGCTAAGTCCGTAAGAGGTTGATCAAACAAGAAAGTACTTAAATATTTGTTGAACTCGGGGTGGCGACCCATGCTAAAATCCCATTACTTGAGAGGCTTAGGCAAGACTCTGAGTTATGGGCCAGTTTGGGCTACATATCAGACCTCATCTCTTGGGGCTGGAGAGAGATGGCTCAGGAGTTAAGAGCACTGGCCTCTGTTGCAGAAGACCCAGATTCAATTCCCAGCATCCACATGGCAGCTAATACCTGTCCTAGGACCAGTTCCAGGGAATCTGATGCCCTTTTCTGACTTCCAAGGGCCTTGTACCATATGCACTTATATACATGCAAGCAATATACTCATACACATAAAATAAGAAAAAAATTTTTTTCTTATTTTTAAAAAAAGAAGAGCTGGGGTAGTAGCACACACATCTTTAATCCCAGCACTCAGAAGGCTGAGGCAGGCAGACCTCTGTGAGATGGAGGCTAGCCTGATCTCCATAATGAGTTCCAGGCCAGCTGGGACTACAGGGAGACCCTGTCTCAAAAGGACAAAAAATATGGGACTGGAGAGATTGCTCAGCAGTTAATAGCATTGGCTACTTTTGCAGAGGACCCAGGTTTGGTTCCTAATACCCACACAGCAGCTAACAACTGTCTGTAACTCCAGTTCTAGGAGATCCAATGCCCCCTTCTGACCTCTCTGGGCACTGCATGACATGGGTGTACTTACACTCATACACATAGAATAAAAATAATAAAATGAACAAGAAAAATCCTTCCTTTTTGTTTTATAGGCTAGTTCATTAGGAAAGAAGACAGGTTCCTAACATCTCAGCATACTTGTTTTATAAATGACAGGTTCTACATCAAGCCTAGACCTACAGATGACCCCTAATCCTTATATGAGCCATATGACTATACATCCCTTACATAGTCTTCCCTTTAACTTTTCATAAAATTGTCACCTAAGTTCAAATCAATTGATTTAAATGATACTGAATTTAGTTTCCTTGCCAAGGTTGTGGCAGACATGTTAACAAAGAGAAGAATGACTCACATATAAGTAAAGGTAGGGGAAAGTAAAAGAGAAAAAAAATCCATCTATCAGAAGCCAGCTATGGATGAGGAACGGTTTTCCCACTGGAAGCTTGACACTCTAATGTGTACTAAGCTGGGGTGGTATCCCATACCTGTGATTCTAGCACTTGAAAGGTGGAGGCAGAAGAATCAGCACTTCAAGACCAGCCTTGGCTACCTGAATCTCTGTCTCAAACTGCAAGGAAGAGACCAGGTATGGTACACTCCTTTAATCTCAGCACTTGGGAGGAAGAGGCAAGTGGATCACTGTGAGTCCCAGGCCAGCCTGGTCTACATAGTGAGTCCCAGGCCAGCCAGCCATGGCTACATAATAAGAACTTGTCTCAAAAACAAAAGAGAAACCAAGGAAGGAAATAACTAGCTTTATACTATAATGAACAGGTAAACAAGTGGGCAAACACAAAACACAAACACCTTCATGGTTCCTTCAACTTAAGATATTATAAGAAAATTTTAAGAGGTAATAAAAATATCTAAGTAACTGACTGACCAAGGCTACCTTTTATGCTAGTGCAGGAGCTAGTCCACCTAGAAATGGGATATTACCTTTGGTATATCTCCTTTAATACCTGGGGGCAGTCGCAGGATCCAGAAGTTCCTGTTTCTCAACAAGTTCTCCAGGTTCTCCAGCCGCTGCTGCAGCAGCCCATACTCCTGCAGCAGGGTCCCCAGAACAGCCCACTTGCCATCCAGCTGGTTCCCAAGTTCAGTCACTGTCTTTTCACAGCTGGCTAGTTTCTTCTCTGCTGTCCCTGTTCTGCCTTCTAGGTGTAGGAGTCGCCGGCTATGAACGTCCACTTTCCTTTCTATGGCCTGCACAGCAGCCACCACTGTCCACAGGGAGATGGCTGCAGTCTGCAGATGTGCTTCATTTGCAGCTGGAGGCGTAGGCAGAGGAAGAGGCTGCAAGGATGTAAGGCACTCAGAGTCCCATTCAGAAGTCTATGTGCAATGGAGAGATGGGACAAGGCATTGTTAGAAGGAATTCTGGCTCCATACCACAACCAGATAAGAACTGCTTAGCTATAATTAACCACAATAGTTTTAATGACTTTACAGTGCCTCCTTGTTGTTCTGAAGTTTGTTGGCATCAAAAGCCAAGGGAACTGTTTTGATGGTTCAAGGATGGATTTGGAAAGATAGTGAATAAATTGTCTTTTTAAGACCAGTCTGACCCACTTTCTCTACTATAAGGCCTAGAAGTCCAGGTTGCTGCTGTCTCCTCTATCTCTGGAAAAGGTAAAAGCTCATAGGTTTTGCTGACACAGTGCCCTCTGACAAATCCCTTATAAATTTATACTCTAGCCTTATCACTCAGTTTATTTACTACAACTATACTGACTAGTAACAACTGAACAAGCTGAGGATACTGAGTCTAGAGAAAACATGAGAGCTCTTTTCAATATTTGAGGGTTATAAAATAGAAGCTAGAGCTGGACATGGTGGCGCATGCCTTTAGTCCCAGCACTGGGGAGACAGAGGCAGGTGGATCTCTGTGAGTGCAAGGCCAGCCTGGTCTACATAGTGAGTCCCAGGCCAGCTGGGGCTACAGGGAGACCCTGCCTCAAAAAGACCAAAAACAACTCCCAAAACTAAACACACACACACACACACACACACACACAATAAAATAGTAGAACAGGTTAACCTTTTTATTTTATGTGTATGAGTGTATTGCTTGCATGTATGTAAGTGCATTCATGTCGTGCAATGCTCTTGGAGGTCAGAAGAGGGCATCAGATCCCCTGGCACTGGAATTATGGACAGCTGTTAGCTGCCATGTGAGTACTGGGAATCGAACCCTGGTCTTCTGCAAGAGCAGCAGGTGCTCTTAACCACTGAGCCATCTCTCCAGGCCCAGGTTTGTTTAATCTCACATTATATAAAACTTCAAACAGCACACTGGGAAAAATATACAGAAATTTTCAAGCTGACAAACTTTGGCCTGTCGTCGTCATCATCATCATCATCATTATTGTCTTTTTTGAGACAGGGTCTCCCTGTAGCCCCAGGTGGCCTGGAACTCATATGTAGACAAGGTTGGAGGGAACTCACAGAGATCTACCTGCGTTTGCCTCCCAAGTGTTGGGATTAAAGGTGTGTGTGACCATACCTGGCTTGGTCTATAATTTTTAAATTAGACTGTTTTCAAGAAAGTAAAAGGCTGTTCATTATTGAATGTACTTTGAAACAAAGAATATCATAAAAGAAAGAAATCTATACAATAAATAGGAGATTTGACTAAGCCTCTACAAAACTTTCTAATTCTCTGAACCTGATGAACCTCTCTGTGGCCACAGCCTTCCCTTCTACCACTCCATGCCCTACCTTATTCTAAATTCATCTGCTCTCCAATCCTTTAATGATGATTATGATGATTCCATTTACTCCTGTTTATCACCTGTACCTAGTTTTGCTTTCCTCCCTGCATGCTATTTCTGCCACTTTAAACCCTGGTTCACTCATGTCTCTATGCCTCACCTGCTCAGCTAACCTTGAACAAATCTAATCATGCTCAATTTTTTGTTCTGCAAGCAGGCAGAAGAGCAGGAAATCACACAACCTTGTGAGCTACTGTTAGCACACACCAAGGTCCCTAGCTGGGTAGGGACCCTCAATACCACTGAGTGTCTTTAAGGTTCCTCTACAAACCCTCAAACTAATGTGTAAAAGAATTAATTAGGGGCTAGAGAGATGGCTCTGTGGTTAAGAACACTGGCTGCTCTTCCAGAAGACTAGGGTTCAGTTCCCAACATCCACATGCCAGCTAATATCCATCCTTAACTCTAGTTCCTGGGGATCCAACACCCTCTTCTGGCTTCCGCAGGCAGCAAGCACGCACATGGTGCACTTACATACATGCAGGCAATATACTCATACACATAAAATAAAAATAATAAATAAAATATTTTTTCAAAAAAGGAATCAAGTAGGAAAAACTGGGCAGTATGTCGGTGAGATGGCTCAACCAGTAAAGGCTGGTTGACAAGCCTAATGACTTGAGTTCACTCCCCAGAACCCACGTGATAGGAGAGAACCAACTCCCTCAAGTTGTCCTCTGACCTCCACATATGAACTATGGCAGGTGTGTGACTCCACACATGCACAAGTAAAATATAGATAGATAGGTAACTAAATAACTAAAGAAAAAAGAAAAAGCTGGGCATGCTGGCACATGGCTGTAATCCCAGCACTGGGGAGACTGAGGCAGGAAAACTGCTAGGAGTTTGAGTCGGACCTGGACTACATCATGAGTAGTAGGCCAGCCAGGAGATACATAGCAAGACTTTGACCTCCCTCTCACCCCACCAAAAAAATCATCTGAAGAGTTAACTAAAATAAAGGTTTCGACTCAGTAGGTATGGGAGGAAAATGGAGACTGCATTTTATCAGGTTCTCTGGAGATGGTGCCTTTGCTGACTCAGGGAGCACACATGGAGGGCAGAGACTCTTGTCTGCACAACACCCTCACCCGCCAGAGATGACATGGTCTCTTTAAGAAAACTGAAGTAATTAGACCCAAAGTCTTTTTCTTGGTACTTCTTCCCACATCAGACTTATCAGTAACAATACATGCTTTCTTTCCTTCTCAAAGGAGAAAGTTTCATCTTATTTAAAGACAATTTCTCCACTTGTGCATTGAATGCCAACTCCTCTACCTTTTTAGGCACGTTTTTTAAAAAGAAGGGTGGGGCTAGAGAGATGGTTCTGCAATTAAGAATTCTTGCTGCTCTTTCCAGAACCCTTGCGGGGCAGTTCACAACTACCTGTAGTCCAGCTCCAGGAGGATCCAATCCCTCAGTCTCTGTGTACTTATATATGCATATACCCACACACAAACACATAGACATAATTTAAAAAATCTCATGAACACAAGATGTAATATTCGTTACTATTGAAATGTTTCATATGCCTTAGACTAAATAAAGCGTATCACTGAAATTAATTTCATCTATTTCTTTTTACATTTATCTATTTATGTTTCTTGAGAAGGGGGTTTCCCTGTGGCCCCAGTTGGCCTAGAATTTGCTATGTAGACCAGGCTGGGCTCCTAAGTGCTGAGATTAATGTCGTGCACCGTCACATCCAGCTATTTTGAGACACAGACTTTGACTATTTGACCCGGGATATCCTCAAACCCCTGATCGCCCCCGTCTCAGCATCCCAAGTGTTGTTATTATAGGCATGAACCATCACGCCGTTTTTTTTTTTTTCCTTCGTAAACATGACTACTGGAGAATTTACAGTCATGTGTGCACCATCTAGTATATTTCTCTCTATATATACTAAATATGATTGTCTCTACTATCGTTTTTTAAAAAATTATTTCATTTGGAAAGTTGTTTTTTTTTTTGTAAAAGTCCAAGAGAAAAGACGGCATGTGCCTCTGTTACCCACGCCCCGGCCACCGCTCCCTCTTTTTTCTTCCTTTTCTTACTTTCTAGCCAGGGCTGCTGACCTACTAAAACGTCTTCTTAGCTGGTGAACGCAAGCCATACTTTCCAGTCGTTCTGTTCACGACCATTTATCCCCTCTTAAGGGCAGCGTGCAGGGCTGTCCGTGCATCTACCTGGTGCACCGCGGGGCCCACTGCAGGCCTGCAGCAAACCAGCACGCCCACGGCGAACCCCACGCTCGGGCGGCCCCGGGGCTCTGCGCGTCCAGGCCGCCGGCGTCACACCTCTGCATGGCCCAGGCCGCCCTGCGGGTGGCACCTCGGACAACTGCCCGCGGCGAGGACGGCTGGCGGGGGACTAGACACCCGAGCCCTCCTCCGGTCCTCGGGCTGACACAACGCACCACCGCGCGTGCAGTCCCTGGCCTCTCCCGCCGGGCCGGGCGAGGGACTGCGCTGCAGGTCGCTGGAGACCAGGCCCGAAGCAGAGCCCGGCGGGGCCTCTCCTCCCCACGTCCTCCTCCCCGAGGCCCGGAGCGCGCGGACGCTCGCGCATCGCCCTTACCGGAGCGGCGGCCGCCTCCGCCATGGCGCTCCGCTGCCTGGCCCCGGGAGTCGCCGCCGCACGCAAGCCCGCTGCACCGTCCTCTCCTCTGGCCTGCGCCCCACGCTCTGACAGGACTCGCGCTGCAGCCGGCTTCCGGAAGCGCGGTGAGTAGCGGACAACCTCTACCGCACCGGCTGCGGCGACCCCCCAGCTGGCGCTTTCTGGACAGCGAGTGCCGCAGGGGCTGCCGCCTGCCTAGACGCGCCGCCCTCCACTGGTCCGCCGCGGTCAGCGCTCCCCCTAGCGGCCTCTCCCTCCCCAACCCCTCCTGCTGGGTGACCAGAGACTGTGGTCCACCGGGTGGCCTGTTTTCTCAAGGACCCGACAGATGGTAGTTTAAGGTCCAGCCCCACACCAGGGCTTGTTCCAGAGGGTGTATCTCTTCACAGAAGCACAAATGGCAGGCGGCTGACTAACACCCAACTTACTACCAAAGTAGAAATGGATGAAGTGCATGTTGCCTGGGGCACGTAGGAGACTGTGGATAGGAGTGATGAAGATGCGTCATTTGCAGAAACTAAAGCTGGGTGAAGAGGATCACATCCACGTGGCTCGTGTTGGCACCAAATATTAGTGTACTTTGGTTATTGCCTCTCCGGGGTTGTTCAAGAAGTGGAATTTTTAACAATTTTTTAAATTTTTTATTTTGTTTTATGTGTATGAGTGTATTGCCTGCATGTGTGTAAGTGCACCTGTG
>NW_008339068.1:983404-985355 GCF_000622305.1 Nannospalax galili
TTTTTTAAATTTTTTATTTTGTTTTATGTGTATGAGTGTATTGCCTGCATGTGTGTAAGTGCACCTGTGCAGTGCCGGAGGAGGTCAGAAGAGTGCGTCAGATTCCCTGGAACTGGAGTTACAGAATGTTGTTAGCTGCCATGTGGGTGCTGGGAATCAAACCTGGATCCTCCCAGTGCTTTTAACCCCTCAGCCATCTCTCTAGCCAAAGAAGTGGAATTTTTGAGACCAAGAGAAATAAAGCTTTTGGTTTGATCTGCTGGATCTAGTCTAAGGGAAAAATAAAACGAAGTTGCGTTCGACAGCGTGTGTCATAGGAAAATAACAACACAACCATGACTTTTCAGCACACCCTTCCTTTCAAACATAACATGAATCAAAGTCCTCTCAAACTTGTATTTCAGTAAATGAATCAAATCAATGCCCTTAACAGTAGAAGTGTCTATAAATCCCCAAAGTATGAGGACTTGTTGGGCCACTTCCACTTGAGCATATTATTTCTAGAGTGAAGCTACTTATGCAGTATGTAATTTGAGGTCCACCTGACTGTAAACTGTGGTCAAATGGCACATAGTTGGTAGTTAAATCACCATCCTCTGACTCAGGATATTACCCAACAGAATGAACTTCTAAGATGCAAGACAAAAATCTGAACTTGTTTGCCAGGCATTAGGCACACACCTTTAATCTCAGCACTCGGGAGGCAGAGTCAGGCAGATCTGTGTGAGTTGGAGGCCAACTGGTCTACATAGTGAGTTCCAGGCCAGCTGGGCCTACCGGGAGACCTTGTCTTGAAAAGACAAAAAAAGAAAAACAAACAGAAAAACCCTGAAAAACAACAAAGAAGGATTTTTTTTTTTTTTTTGGCATCTAAGGTAATTTTATCAAGTAATTTCACTGATTAAAGAATTGTTTGAGGGACTAGAGAGATGGTTTAGCAGTTGGGAGCGCTGACTGCTCTTGCTCCTGCAGCTAACAACCATCTGTAACTCCAGTTCCAGGGGACCCAGTGTCCTCCTCTGACCTCCACAGGTGTTGCATGACATGGGTGCACTTGCATGCAGGCAATACACTCATACATATAAAAGAAAAATTGTAGAAAAAAATAATTGTTTGAAGAAAACGACATTTTCAGAGATATATTTAAGATTGTTGTATTCACATTTTAAAGATATTATTATTATTATTATATTATTATTTTGGTCTTTTTGAGACAGGGTCTCCCTGCAGCCCCAGGTGGCCTAGAACTTACTATGTAGACCAGGCTGGCCTTCAACTCACAGAGATCTGCCTGCCTTTGCCTCACGAGTGCTGGGACTAAAGGCGTGTGCCACCACGTCTGGCTTATTATTTTTTAAAAATTTATCATTTTATGTGTATGAATGTTTTGACTGTATGTATGTAAGTGTACCACGTGTATGCAATGCTCACAGAGGCCAGAAAAGGGTGTTGGATCACCTGGACCTGGAGTTATGTACAGGACAGTTGTTAGCTGCACTGTGGGTGCCAAGAATCAAACGCAGGTCCTCAGAAGAACAGCAAGTGTTCTTAGGTGCTTTGCCATCTCTCCAGCCCCTATTTTATATTTAATTATGTGTGTGTGTGTGTTTGTGTGTTTGTGTGTATGTGTGTGTGTGTGTGTGTGTGTGTGTGCATGTGCATGTGAGTGCAGACCAGAAGAACATCTGATCCCCTGGAGCTAGAATCACAAGCAGTTGTGAACTGTTCACAACTGAACAGTGCTGAGAACCAAACTCTGGTTCTCTGGAAAAGCAATGTGTAGTCTTATAACTAAGATATCTCTCTAGTCCCATACTAATATTTTTTCAAAATATATTTTATTTATTTTTATTTTATGTGTATGAATCTTTGTGCACCCATGTCATGCAATGTCTATGGAGGTCAAAATAAGTAGTGAAACTATACAAGCATGTAAAGAAGACAAATGCCA
>NW_008339068.1:985425-995816 GCF_000622305.1 Nannospalax galili
GAAACAAGGTCTCCCTGTAGGCCTGGCTGGCTGATCTGGCACTTGCTATGTAAACCAGGCTGACCTCAATCTCAGAGATCCACCTGCCTCTGCCTCCCAAGTGCTGGAACTAAAGGCATGTGCCACCATACCTGGCTGTATGTGTACTTTTTTTTTATCCATTTATTTATTTACACATAACAGAAAATAATGTCACAGTACATAAATTTATTTACAACTGTGTAGTAAATATGTGTACTTTACAAAAACACAGTTGGAATCATAAATACTGTTTTACAACATGCTTTCAGTATTTACATATTTGAATATATTCTAAAGAATTAAATATTCTTCTAAAATGTAAGTTTAATGTCTTTTTCATTATGATTGTCTCATCCTTTACACATTTATATTCTAGTTTTTCATTACTAAATAAACTTAAGATGACTGTGCTTGTTCATAAATTTAGAGAAACTACTTTATAAAACAAAAAGTGGGCTGGGGATGTATCTTAGTTGAGAGTGCTTGCCTAGGGTACAGGGAGCTCTAGGTTGGATCCCCAGCACTGCATAAACTTGGTATGATGGCACACACTTGTGTTTTTTAAAATTTGTTTTTATTAAATTTTGTTGTATTTCATATAGAATATCTCAAACTATCTGAATCATTTTATAACCCCTTCCCCACCAGCACTCTCCCATAGCCCCCCCCCACTAGAACCCATATACTCTGTCCTGGGTGTTGAGGCCCACTGTGTCAAGTCAGTGTCCCCAGACGTTCCCCAGTGCAAGTCCATCCACTTTTGGTCTGGTCAGATCCCTCTCATCTATCTATCCAAACACCTATCATTTTCTTTCTTTCTTTTTTTTTGAAGAGCATAGGGCAGGGGTTTATTTACAGAGGAGTGGGTGCCCCCATTTACAGCTGCACTGGAAAGTCCACACTCAAATATAGATCCTGTGACTTCCTGACAACCACAGAAAATGGTGAGAGAGGTGTGATGGCACACACTTATAATCGCAGCACTCAGGAAGTGGAGACGGGCGATCAGAAGTTCAAGGTCATCCTATGTTGAAGACCATCCTGGGCTACTTGAGACCCTGTCTCAAAAAACAGTAAAATACTCTCAGAAAACTAGGAATATTAGGAAATCACCTCATCTGATAAAAGGTATCTTCATAAACCTACAGTTTACATGATGCTCAATAGTGAAAAACTACATAGTTTCCCCTAAGACTAAGACAAGAGCGGATGTCCACATTCAATACTCCTGCACAGCAAAATAATCAAGACGTCAGATTGGCCAAGGGATAAATACATAGCTCAATGAGGCAAAATATGAATCAAAAGTACACCCACACAAATTTAGATGATTGAATTTTTACAAAAGTATAAAAGCAATTTAATGAAGAAAGGATAACAGTTTCAACAAGTTGTGTTTCAATTATTGGACCCCATATAAAACAAATTTTAAGCTAAACCGCATACATTTTACACAAAGGTAAATAAAAAATAATCATATATAAATTTAAAACATTCCCGGGCGTGGTGGCTTCTACCTGTAGTCCCAGCACTTGGGAGGCAGGCAGAGGCAGGCGGATCTCTGTGAGTTCAAGGCCAGCCTGGTCTACATAGTGAGTTCCAGGATAGCTGGGGCTTACAGGGAGACCCTGCTTCAAAAAGACCAAAAAAAAAACCAAAAAAAAAAAAACAAATAAATTTAAAACATAAAACTATGGACTGGGCATGGTGGCTCACACCTTTAATCTCAGTACTTGGGAGATGGAGGCTTCTGTGAGTTCTGGGGCAACTGGTTTACAAAATGAGTTCCAGGTCAGACAGGTCCACTACATCGTGAGACCCTGTCTCAAAATAAGCAAACCCCATAAAACTTCTGGAATAAATGGATGTTACAGTTTGAATACGAAATTTCCTCCATAGGCTCAAGTGTTGGCCAATTGGTCCCCATCTGATAGCTCTATTTTGGAGGTAGTAGAAAATTTAGGAGGTGAGGCCCAGGTAGAAGTCCATCACTAGGGTAGACCTTTGAAGTTACATCTAGTTCTCAGTTGCTACCCCCCCCTTTTTGTTTCCAGTCTGACAGGAGGTAAAGCAGCTACTCCACCACAATAATGGTTTTTATTTTACTTTATATTTTATGTGTATGAGTGTTTTGTGTGCATGTATGTAAGTGCAACTTGTGTATGCAATGCCTGTGAAGATCAGAAGAGGTCACTGAATTCTCTGGAACTGGAGTTACAGATGGTTGTTAGCCACCGTGTGGATGCTGGAAAACCAACCCTGGTCCTCTACAAGAGTAACCAGTGCTCTTAACTGCTGAGCCATATCTCCAGCCCCCGCCACAACAATGTTTTGCCCAAGCACATGGGGTCAAGTGACAGCAGACTGAACCCTCTGAAACTGTGAACCAAAATAAATCTTTCCTTCCTTAGATGGTTTATTTTTATTTTATATATTTGAGTGTTTTGCCTGCATGCAAGTGCATCAAGTGGGTGCAATGCCCACAGAGGCCAGAAAAGGGTATCAGATCCCCTTGGAACTAGAGGTACAGAGGTTGTGAGTTGCCATGTGGGTGCTGGGATCCAAGCCTGGGTCCTCTGCAAGAGCAGTCAATGCCCTCAAACACTGAGCCATCTCTCCAACCCTCCTTAGATGTTTTTGAGGATTAGAAAAGTAATTTATACAGTGAGTGAACCCATGAATCAGCACATGTGTAACCTCTTTGATCAGTAAAGCCATACTGTAGAATAATATCCAGTGGCTTAGTTTCCTTTCCTGTTGCTATGATAAAGTACTCTGAAAAAAGCAACATAAGGGGCTGGAGAGATGGCTCAGTGATTAAGAGCACTGGCTGTTCTTGTAGAGGACCTGGGTTCGAATCCCAGCACCCACATGGCAGCTAACAACCATTCATAACTCCAGTTCTAGGGGATCTAACACCCTCTTCTGTCTTCTCTGGGCACTGCACAACATGGGTGCAGTTATATACATACAAGCATAACACTCATACACATAAAATAAAAATAAATAAATTTAAAAAGCACATAAGGAAGTAAAGGTTATTTGGATCACAATTTCAGGTTACAGTACATCATTGTAGGGAAGTCAAGGTGGCAGGAGCTTGAAGCAACTAGTCACATCCACAGTGAAGAGCAGAGAGAAAGTGAATGTGTACATTCAACCATTTTCTCCTTTTTCAAACAGTCCAGGATCGAAACCCAGGGAATGATTTCACTCACTTTTAGGCTGGGTCTTCCCACATCAATGAACAGTAATCAAGATAATTCCCCACAAATGCCAACCTCTAACCTTATCTAGACAATTCCTGGTTGAGACCCTTTTCCCTGGTGATTCTAGATTGTGTCACGATGACAAAACTAATCATCATGGGGCTGGAGAGGTGGATCAGCAATTAAGAGCACTTACTGCTCTTGCAGAAGACCTGGGTTCAGTTCCCAGCACTCACTTGGCAGGTAACAACCATCTTAAACTATAGTTCCAGGTGATTCAGCACCCCCTTCCGACCTCCACAGACACTGCACACATGTGGTACACATACATACATGCAGGCAAAACATTCATACACATAAAATTAAAACAAATGAATAAAAAATTTAATCAGTGCAATCCAGAAATTAAACATTGTCACAACAATGTGGACCAATCATAAAAACATTATGCCCTATTTTGATGGGAGGGATAGGAAAAGGGCTATGCAGTCCAGACTAGCCTTGAACTCATTATCCCTGTACTTTACCATATTACACTACCATGTGCCTGGCTAGAATTATACTTTTGATGAGACCAGATGAGTTCAAAGTTGTACATGTGTAGACTAGAATTATGGTTTTGAGAATCCAGTAGTTAAAGGTTACACATTGATGGATTGTATTGTTGTGGCATTTGTAAAAAGACAAATTTTACAGATGTTGAGCAGACTGGTCCTCAGCAGGGAGCAGGAGCTGGGAAGAGAGTAATGTGAAGGGACAGCTCAGGGAGTTTGGGGAATGACAAAACTCCTCTATATCCTGATCATGGTTGCTATAATATGTATCCATACATGTGTTAAAACTCATAGAACTTGACATCAGCAGAAAAAAAGTTAATTTTACTGTAAATTTAGATAATGCGAATTCAATGATATCATTGTATATTTCATTATTCCATAGCAAACATCGATATAAGCACACACTCGTACATACACACAGACTATTTTACTTCCCTCGTTATACCCAAGCTACCAGAGCAACCTCTTAGTAATGGGGCAGGTGCACCTAGCTTGCTCACAACGCAAGAAACGGTCCCTTTTATCCACACTTCCTTGCCAGTCGGGTCTCCATTTCCCTTGTTTGAGAGTCATGGAATCACCGCACAAATAAACTCGGAGAGCACAATAGGTGTCTGTCTCAGGGCCGCTGAGGGGAGTACCCGAGGCTCTGTCTCGCCCTTTGCTGTGATGTCTCAGTCTGTGTCTCTGGGTCCTGTGTGTTCCGGTCCTGTGCCATTTTTTCTGTTATTGACACTCTGCAGTTCTTTCAACACGTCTCCTGTTGTTTCCTCCCTTGGGGATCCGGAAGAAGCAGGTGCATCCATAATTGACAGGTGCGCTGTGGCTGCTCTGCCTGGACTGCAGTACCCTCCCTGTGCAGATAGGTTCCAAGTACATCAGCTCCTGCCCCCAGCAGGGGGCGCTGTGGGGCGTGGTGGCGGCCACCTCCCAAGCATGCACCGCTCCCAGAGGTGCTAGGTTAGAGGACTCTGGTAGGGTTGAGTTGCCTCGGGGCGGTAAGGGGATCAGCCCACCGAGCCTTCAGTGGTCCCTGAGGAGATGCATCTGCAGAGCTGTGCAGAACGAACTTCGGGAAGCATCTGGATAAGCCGAATCCCAAGAAGTTGGGGCGATGAGGGACACTGCTTGCTGCTCATGCTAGGAAAAGACCTAACACTGGAAACCAATTTGGGTGGTTATCCTTAATCAAATTTACCCCTCCCTATTTGCATTTTTTCCCACTGTTTTGTGTCCCACTCCTGGGCAGTACAAATTCTTTTTCTTACATGCCTCTTCCTCATTTCCACCTCTAGCCTGTCTCCTTTTCTATAACTAGTTGGAAACCTCCTAGAACATCCTCTGTTCTGCTGAAGTTAGTGGTTTGATGTGGTTCTTTGGCCAGAGGTTTTGCTCACAAATGGATCTTGCATGTGGAGGGCACACGGATGGAAGTACTAAAAAACTGTAGGGAAACGTCTTTGAAATCCCATTATAAGAACAATAGCAAGGTGATGGAGAGATGGCTCACAGTTAAGAGCACAGACTTCTCTTGCAGAGGACCTGGTTTTGATTCCTAGCACCCACATGGTGGCCAAAAACCGGCCATAAGTCCAGTTCAAGGCGATCCGACAGCCTCTTCTGCTCTCGGCGGGCATTGCATGACACAGGTGCATTTATCTACATGCAGGAGATACACGCATACACATAAAATAAAAATAAAAAATAATAAAATATTTTAAAAATAAGCCATTTGCAAGTTATATGACTTTGGATAAATATTTCAATCTTCCTAAGCCTCAGTTTCCTCATCTGGTAAGGGGTAATATTTTAAAAATAAATATATAAGGGATGGATTGGACATGATCAAATTCAATTTTTTTTTCTAGGAAATGTCTTGTTAAAAGTTAAAAAGACAAGATACCAACTGGGGAAAATAATCTCTTTTTTTTGTTTTTTTGGTTTTTTTTTTGGTCTTTTTGAGACAGGGCCTCCCTGTAGCCCCAGCCCAGCTGTCCTGGAACTCACTATGTAGACCAGGCTGGCCTTGAACTCATAGAGAACCGCCTGCCTATTCTTAAATCAAAGGCTGGGTGTAGCGTCACATGCCTTTAATTACGGCGCTCTGAAGGCAGATCTCTGTGTGTTCAAGGCCAGCCTGGTTTATGTAATGAATTCCAGGCAAGCTCGGGCTACATAGTGAGTTCCTGTTTCAAAAAGCAAAAACAAAAAATATTGAGCCATTTGACAGAGTACTCATATATATATATATATAAAATCACTGTCGCTCGAGTTCTCTTAGGGTCCCTTGCTCCTCGCACTATTAGACAAGCCATATAACACATCTTTGTCTGAATTTTTCATACTTTATATGCAAGATAGGAGAAATAGAGTAACTTACAAAGACGAACACCCGGTACCCCATCCTGCTCTGTGGCTCAGCACCCAGCGGTTCCAGATTGCCTCTGCGCCCCGCCCACAGTCTCCGTTTGCTTTAGTCCAGGCCTCATGGGCGTGTGTTTTCACCCCAGGTCGGTAAATGCCCCCTACCACGTCCACACAGGCTACACACTGGGGCCATTTTCTCCACCAGGCTGCTGCCAAGATGGTGCCAACGCTCCTCCCTCCGCAGCTCCCTTTCGGTTGCTAACTCTCCACAGCAGGCCCCGCCCCTCAGAGGTACAAATACCCCTCAGGACACAATCACGGAACAAGAAAAAATTCCAACTAGCAGATGGGCAAAAGACATAGAACTTCACCAAAAATGACATTGCCAAATGGTGAGGATGTTGAGAGACTGGGTCTCCCATACTACTTTGACCATGCTGGAAAATAATCTGGAAGTTTCTGTTAAAAACGGGGGGGGGGGGGGCTAGAAGCCGGGAATGGTGGTGCATGCCTTTTATCCCAGCACTTGGGAGGCAGAGGCAGGCAGATCTCTGTGAGTTCAAGGCCAGCCTCATCTACATAGCGAGCTCTAGGCCAGCTGAGGCTACAGGAAGAACCTATCTCAAACAAACCCCAAAAACTAGGGGGCAGAGTGGTACAGTGGTTAAGAGTACTTGATGCTCTTTCAGAATACCTGAGTTTTATTCCCAGCACCAACATGGTGGCCCACAACTGCCTGAAAATCCAGTTGCAGAGAATCTGATGCCTTCTTCTGGCCTCCACAGGCTCCTGCACTAGCATGGTGTATAGAAACTCATACAGGCTCACACCCATACAGATAAATAAAAAAGAAATCTAAAATTAAAAAACTATATATATTCAATACACACATATATATGTATATACATACATACATACATACATATTCATTCACTTTACAATAGTTGTAGTCCTAGGTAGTCCTCTCAGAATAATGATAGCATGTGCTTACCCAAAGACCTCTAGGCTATTGTTCCTACTTGGTTTTTTTTAGTAGTAGTAGTAGTAGTAGTAGTAGTAGTAGTAGCCAGAAACTTGAAACAGCCAAAATGTCCCACAGCAGGTGAATACTTGCTCAAACTGATAAATTTATGTGGCAGCTGCAAAGTAACTGATGCTGAGGAACTGCAGTTGAGACCAGGACACTCCAGGCTGTACTGCTCAGGAGTGCTTTTACTGCCCTCCTGGGAAGCTTTTATAAGGAAGCTCAGTATTTGGAGTTCACACAGAGTTTGCATGTGATAAATGCTCAAGCAGTGAAAAATACATAGGAATTTCTCTATGATTATAGTAAGAAAACAGCACAGTGCACCCAAGGCTGTGGCGACTGGCCCAGTAACAGACCTCTCTTGATGCATGCATAAACAGGGTGAGGGATATGGCAGCCTATTCCCAGTGTTCCAGAAGTAGTTGTCTTATTAGCCCATTCCCAACATCCTGGGAGCAGGCATTCTTTCCCTCAGCCTCTGTATCAGCAAAGCCCAAAGAAGTCTGTTAACTCTTGGTGAGGTGAGCACTATTGTCCCTAAGGGATAAGGGAGGTGGCTACAAATCTATACCTTGTAATATTGCTCAGCATATAAATAGAAATAAAATATTAATAAACACAACATTGTACTAATGTCAGTTCCCTTGATTTGATATAGTATAACTGTAGAGTGAGACCTATGGAGGAAACTTGGCAAAGGGTTCAGAAGATCTGAGGGAATGACTTTTATTAATGGATATAATCTGGACTAATGACTTTTGAGTATCCCCAGAAAAACCATGCGCTCTGAGTCTGGTGATGGGAGTGTCTCATTGGCAACCTGTTCTATATTCTACTCAAAAAGATAATGAATGTGCATATACTTGAGAATTAACATATCAAAGTGAAAGGTTGCACCCCACCTCCACTGAACAGAGTGAAGGTTGGGAAGGATGTGGACCTTGGATGACTGTGAAGGAGGGATGAAAACACCAGGTGGCCTGTGAAGATTAAGAGCTGAACTTGAACTGAAACAGGGTTTGAGAGACAGTTCCATTGGTACAGGGTGAGGACACAGACCATCTGCACAGGTTAAGGGGACAAGAGAGATCCATCGGCACATTTCTGGGAGACACACATTTCTAATAGCTAACTAGGGGAACTAGTGTCCTCTGAGTTTGGGCTCACTCTTAAAAATGTAATTTTTAAAATTTATTTATTGTTTTTATTCTATGTGTATGAGTGAATTGCCAGCATGTATATAAGTGCACTCATGTTGTACAATGCCTGTGGAGGTCAGAAGAGGTCATCTGGATTCCCCTGGAACTGGAGTTACGGACAGGGTGTTGTTTGCTGCCATGTGGTTGCTGGGAATCGAACCCAGGTCCTCTGCAAGAGCAGCCAGTGTTCTGAACTGCTGAGTCATCTCTCCAGCCCTTAAATGGAGTTTATTACACTGATCCATAAATCTATGAAACTTAAAAAAAAAAAACCGTATTCTGTAAGTACTTCCAAGCTCATGGTAGACTATAGTCCCTGCCTAAAAGGACTCCCTATTTTTATCTCTCTATTTTGTCTGTTGATCTGAAAGGAGGCTTGGATTTCTAGTTGTAGGAATTCCTGTGTCCTAGGGTGTTTAGTTTGAAATCATTATATATCCTTTCTCTTGGTTGCTGAACCAAAATTTTACAGGCATGGATATGAGTCTAGAGGGCAGAAACTGGAGTTTCCAGGTTCTTGTGCCTCTTTACAATGAATTGAGAGTTATACGAAAGGGATACTTTATTAAGGGAGAGCTATAGAGGGGTCTGGCGGTATACCATGCCTCTCCTGTGGCCTGGTTTCAAGAGGGCAAAAAGGGAGAGAAGGCCCTTTCTTCCCTTTGCATCCACACTGCACTATGTTGAGTTCCAGCTTATCCTATTAAAAACTTTGTTATTGTGTATGTGTGTGTGGTATATGTACACATACGTGGGGGGCATACATGTGAGGCCAGAGAGGATGTCAGGTGTCCTGTTCTATAGCTTTCCACCTTACACCCTCGAGATAGGATCCCTCACCGAATCTGGAGCTAAACTGGCAGCTAGCAAGCTCCAGTGATCTTGCCTCCCCCTACCCTTCCAGCATTAAGGTTACAGGCATTTACATGAATTCTTGGAATTGAACTCCAGTTCTAATGCCTACACAACAAGTACTCTTACCTACTGAGTGACTACCCCAGCCCCAAGCTCCAACTTATTCTAACTTACCTACTATACCCCCTTTATAAAAGCCATATGTGTTAGTTTAAATGTGAAATGTTCCCCATAGGCTCAAGTATTTGAACACTTGGTATATAGTCCTCACCTGGAGGCACTGCTTGGGGAAGGTCATGGAACCTTTAGGAGGTGTGGCCTTGCTGGAGAAAGCACATCACTGAGTTCATAGCCTCAACTCACTTCCAATCACTTTCTCTGCTGTTTGTTCAGATGGGAGCTATCAGCTTCTTGCTCCATGTATTTATTAGGGTTCGCCAAAGAAACAGAATGAATATATAGGTATAGAGATTTATCAGCTTAGCTCACAGGATAGAGTCCGAGTAGTCCAACAATGGCTGCACCACACTGGAGAATCTGTAGTCGCTCAGTCCACAAGGCTGGATGTCTCAGTAGTCCCAATCTGGCACTGAAGGTCTGACGAATTCCAAAAGATCAGCTAGTCTTCAGTCTACAGCAGCAGGACTAACTCACCAGCGAGAGAGAAGGTAAGCAGCAAGAAGCCAGGTGTTCTCCTCTGCCATGGCCTTTTATACAGGCTGCCATCAGAAGGTAATGCCCACATTTAGTGTGTGTCTTCCAGCTTCAGATGATCCAATCAAGAAGATCTCTCATTTCAGTTAATCCCAGATTCAGTCAAGTTGACACCCAGGGTTAGCCATCATACTCCAGTTGCCTCCTGCCATGCCTCCCCTGACATTATGGACTCTCCCTCTGGAACCAAAAGCCAAAATAAATGCTTCCATAAGTTGCCTGTGGTCATGGTGTTTTATTACAGCAACAAAAAAGTAACTAATGTAGCATAGTTCTGGTAAAAATAGAAGATTTATCTTATCCTAGCAACATGAGCAAGCACTAAAATATTAAAGAAATAAAAATAATACACTTGAAAGAAATGCAGTTACAGTCCCTAGTAATTCTAACTGTGGGAAAAAGTGGAAGAGGAGTGAGGTGGGTGATAAAGAATTCAGAGTAT
>NW_008339068.1:995981-1015047 GCF_000622305.1 Nannospalax galili
CTCTCTCATTTTTGAGACATGTATTTTGTAGCCCAAGGAGGCCTGGAACTCACTATGTAAACCAGGCTGGCCTTGATCTGCCTGCTTCTGCCTCTGGAGTGCTGGGATTAAAGGCGTGCGTCACCACATCTGCCCACAATGTCGTTCTTAACCAGCTAACAGCTGATACAGAATAAGAAGCTGTAGTGGTTGAATGAGGAATGTCCCCCATAGGCTCAGGTATTGAACACTTGGTCCCCAGTTTTTGGCACTGTTTAGGGAACCTTTGGGAGGTGTGGCCTTGCTGGAGGAAGAAGTCACTGGGGATGGGCTTTGAGAGTTTTATAGCCTTGCTCCACTTCCAGTTAGCTGTTTCCTGTGTGATGAAATTGTGGTCTCTTAGCTTCCTGCTATGGCCACCTGCTCCCATTTCTCCATCACCATTATGGACACCCCTCTGGGACTGTAAGTGCAAATAACCTTTTCCATAAGTTGCTTCTTGCATGACATTATATCATATAAAGCTTTACAGAAGCTGACTAGCACTAGGTTTATTCAGTTTCTACACCTCAGCACTAGGTTTAAACTAGCACTAGGTTTATTCAGAGTGATTCATTTTACCCAGGGAATTAAGGGACTCATTTTTAAGGCTCAGCAGTTAAGAGCACTCTTGTAGAGGAATCAGTTAAGTTCCCAGCACCCACATGACAGCTAACAAACCATCTGTAACTCCAGCTTCAGGGGATATGACACCCTCTTCTGTCCTCTGTTAGCATTGCATGACATGGGTGCACTTACACACATGCAGGCATAACAACTCGTGCACATAAAATAAGTAAATCAGCGGCTGGAGAGATGTCTCAGCAGTTAAGAGCACTGGCTACGCTTGTAGAGGACCTGGGTTCAAATCTCAGCACCCACATGGCAGCTAACAAATGTCTGTAACTCCAGTTCCAGGGGATTTGACACCCTCTTCTGACCTCCAGGGCACCAGGTGCATGAAAAGCACACATATATATGTATATAGTACACATACATACATGTAGGCAAAGCACTCATGCACATAAAATAAAAATAAATCCTTTAAAAAGTAAAAATAGAAAGAGGGCTGGAGATGTAGCTCAATGGTAGAGCACTTATCTCACATGCTCAAGGCACTTACCACATTAACAACCACAAAGAGCAAAAGCACATGGAGGACCTTCCAGAATAGGGGGAAAAAGATGTATCCCTGGTTGTTCATTTTGTTTTCTGAAAATGACAATTACTATACTCTTTCTACTTTTCAGATCTGCCAATCTAAAGACTTAGAGAAATGGTAGTTTATTTCCTGGTTCTTCTAACTTTTATGTCATGGTTAAAACTTTGTGTCTTCTGGGGCTAAGCTGGAGCTCAGTAACAGAGCATGCATGAGACCCTGGGTTCAGCCCCCAGCAAAAAAGCACTTCCTGTGTTCTTCATAAAGCTGAGGACTGCTACATATTTATGATTTTTTGCTGGGTGGTGTTTCAGAGACTCCCAGTATACATGTTCAGGTGTTAGTGCCCTACACAGTAGGCTTTCTACACCTCGGACCATCTGACCAGTCCAACTGCTTTTGTGAATGTGGAGCAATTGGGATCCTTATGCATTGCTAATGGATAGGTAAAACAGAAATGTCACTCTGAAAAGTGGTTTGTTCATCCCTTATAAAGTTTAACATACTTATTATTCCTGGTAATCTTCTGCAGGCATGAATATTTGTGGCAGCTCCCTTCATAATTACCAGAACCTAGACCAACACAGATGTTCTTCAAATGATGATAAATAATAATTTGAAGGCTAATTGGCATTGATAAAGATAACAATGTGGATGGATCTTAAAGACAGCATGCTTGCTAGGTATGGTGGCACAGACCTTTAATTACAGCACTCAGGAGGCAGATGCAGGGTGATCTCTGTTAGTTCCAGGCCAGCCTGGTCTACATATTGAGTTCTAGGTCACCCAGGGTTACATTGAGACCCTGTTTCAAAAAACCAAAAATATGCTGAGAAATATGTAACCTTTGTAAATTTAAAATATTATACTGTATGATTCCATTTATGTGACATAAAACTGTAGGAAGAGAAAGAGACAACCCTTCTTGGGGTTACAGATGTAGAAAGGGAATAAATCCAATATACAGGAGTATTTTTGTGGGAGTGTTGAAACCTTCAATAGAATGATTATGGTTTCGATTATACATATTCATGTATTAAAATTTACAGTATTATGTGCCAAAAAGATGAGTTTTACTGTATGATAACTTAAAATTTTTATTTATTATTTTGTGCATGGGGGTAACATGTGCTCTGACATGTGTGTGGAAGTCAGAGGACAACTTTGTGCAGTTGGTTCTCTCCTTTCACCTCTACACTGATTCCAGGGATTGAACTGAGGCCGTCAGGCTTAAGTGGCAACCCTGCACCATTCCACCAACCCCCATATATAATGTTTTCTAAAACCATTTAAACAGTAAAATGTATATGTATATATCACTATTCTATAGCAGATAGGTACATATGCACACTCCCATACCTGTACGGGGGCTATTTTATTTCTCTATTTACTGTCCCCAAACTGCACACTTTTTCTTTATAATACTTTAGCCTGACACATAACATACCAGGAAACAATTCTGAGTTGGTTGCCTAGGGATATCTGCCATCTTCGTTAATGCCCTTGCCCTCTTATTTTTCTGTCCCTGCCTTACTCGCTTCCCCTGTCTCCATTTCTTTCCGCATTTTTGTCTCTCATCATGTCCCTTGTCTCTTTCTTCGCCTGTTTGTTTCCCCTAGATGCTGTGGGTGCTCTGTTCTCATTCCTGGGGCGTACCTGTCACAGGGAGCAGAGACTGAGGCCTGGATGGCTAACCTCATTTGCGAAGGCTTCTCTGGTCCAGGGAGGAACTCCACCTATGCCCGGGTCACGACAGTGCTCTCAACCAGGAGGGACAGGCTTCCTGGACAAACACCTAGCCCCTGGCCCTGGCCAGAGGAACCCTGAGGTGTGTGTGCAGCCTTCAAGCCTCTTGGCAGGGGTGTCTCCTTTCCAGTTGCCAGGAGTGCAACCTGTTCCTGGGAGGGGCTTTTTCCGACCATTTCTTTGCAGATCTGGCCTCCATCTCCCCGACTTGATTCCTGGGGTCTCCGCAAGATGGACCCACTGTGGGCCCAGTCCTGTGTCACAGCCCCTCTGGAGCCTGGCCTTCCCTCCTTGGGCCTCTCTCTTCCTTTCCGCATCTGCCACCTTCTCTCCAATTCTTTTAGCTCAGGTGTGCTGGGGCCACCGAGGCGCCTGTGCCGGCCGCACCGCTCCTCCCGCCCGCAGGGGGCGCTGTGCAGCGGAGCGGCTGGCGCTGGGCTCCGAGTGAGCCGGGCTCCTTCCTGGGGTCGCCGGGAGCCAGTGCTCGCTGTGTCGCAGGGGCCACGGCCCGGCTGGGCGAGTCCGTGGGGGCCATGGACCCACCGGCTCGGGTAAGGGGCGCCGCGCGGATCCCGGGCTGAGGGCTGGGGCGGGACTGCGGGCTGCGCGCCCTGGGACACGGTGGTGTAGGTCCGACTGTGTGGGGCGGGAGGCCGGTGCTCCGCCGCTGCTCGGTGGCGGGACCCGGCAGAGCCGAGCCCGGGTCCGAGGTCGCACCGAGCATAGCCGAGCCTGGGTGGGGACCCCGAGCCGAGCGAGCCCGGGTCCGAAGTCGGACCACTGAGCCACAGCCGCGGTTCACAGCTTATCCACGTAATTCAGAACAAACGCTTTAAGGAGTTTGACGGGTTAAATACGCAAAAAGATATGCAGCACATTCCTAAACAGAATTTTCAGTAAGTGGAAGATGGCCATTCCCGTAAATGGGAAAATAAGCATAATAAAAAAATATTCTTCCAAATGAATACGTAAATTCTTTCCAGTTTCATGAAATGAAAGATTTGTGAAATTATTAAAAATAGATAATAAGGTTCCATTGCAAAACTAGGTAGTTCTTCCTGTTCCACAAGATGTAGCCCCATCGTACCCTATGAATGCCTGTAGAAGGAGTGCTCTAATTTACCGCCTTTGCCATCTTTTTTTTCTTTTAACTCTTATGTATGAGTGTATTGCCTAAATACATTGTAAGTGCATCCGTGTCGTGCAGTGCCCTCGGAGGTCAGAAGAGGGCGTCGGATTCTCTGGAACTGGAGTTACAGACAGTTGTGAGCTGCCATGTAGGTTCTGGGAACCAAACGTCGGTGCCTTGGAAGAGCACCCAGTGCTCTTAATCACTGAGTCATCTCACCCGCCCAAATATCCATTTTTCAAGACAACCATAATAAACATAAATACTAACCAGTTTTGAGCTGAGGATAGTGTTCAGTGGTAGAGAACTTATCTCATATGTGCAAAGCACTGGGTTCAATCACCAGTAACACATGTGCACGTGTATACACACACACACAGTTTTTAGAATGATTGTTTATACTCTTTGACTCTTTGACTTTCTATTTCTTCAGTTTAAACGTTATCCTACAAAATCATATGTAGTAATCCATAAGGAAACAGATCATAGCAGTGTTTGTAATTTATGAAGGGGAAGGAAACAATGTGCATATGGCCCATTAGTGGGAAATGTCTACGATGGAATATGATATAATGTGATGTACCCCAAAACAAGTTTACCTCCTGTATTGACCTGGAAACATGGACATGCCACATTAAGTGAATGAAGTTTGATATTGCATGGTCTCACTTTTGTAAAGAAAACATTCCACACCATACATGTGGATATATAGTTGAAGAAGTGTGTGGGATGAGATGTAGTTTTGACAGCAGAACCACATGCTGGAACTGGGAACAAATGAGCAACAGCTGTCCACTACGTGAGTCTTATTGATGAGGATGAACTGGAGTAATTTTGCAGCAAATGTGACTGTATTTGTATTGTCTTTCACTTCAGTTGCCCCTGACTTTTGAGGATGTGGCCATTTATTTCTCTGAGAAAGAATGGCAGAATTTAGAGACATGGCAGAAGGAGCTTTACAAGCATGTCATGAGAACCAATTATGAAACTCTTGTCTCTGTAGGTAAGGAATGTTCAACTTCTGGGGTAAGTCATGGAACTGGATCTTCTGGGAGCCCTCAGTCACTTGATACTTCTGTTTGTCAGGTATCAAAGATTATTTATAAATTAATTCAGAAAGGCTTTTTATCCCATATTCTTTTGTTAATACTAATGTACACATTACAGGTCTTCACTCTGTTGGTGTTATAAGAGTTTACTCTTAGATTGCTATGGCTTTCCACCTAGAAGCACCTGGCTTATACCCATAAAGTACCTAGGAATGGGCCTCCTCACAGCTTGCCAGTGGTGTTAAAGACTACAAGAAGTTAGTGGTCTTTCCTGTAGTGTGATTCTCAAAAAGGTGAACACTGAAGTGTTTAAGAATAGCAGACTCTGGTTAGCATAATTGGTATTCCTTTTGGTCTACTTTCCTTCTTTGGTCTTTATATTTCCTCCTCTTCCTCTTTCTCCTTCCCCTCTGCTTCACCCCTCCTCTTCTTTCTTTTTTATTTCTGAGACAAGGTCTCACTATGGAGCCCTAGCTTGCTTAGAACTAATTATGTAGAGCAAACTGGCCTCCAACTCACACATATCCATCTACTTTGGCCTCCCAAGAGTTGGGCTTAAAGGCATGTAATACCATGCCCAGCCCTTCTCCTCTTTCTCCTTCTGTGTCTATGTCTCCTCCTGTGTGTGTGTGTGTGTGTGTGTGTGTGTGTGTGTGTGTGTGTGTGTGCGGGGCGTGAACTAATTATGTAGAGCAAACTGGCCTCCAACTCACACATATCCATCTACTTTGGCCTCCCAAGAGTTGGGCTTAAAGGCATGTAATACCATGCCCAGCCCTTCTCCTTTCTCCTTCTGTGTCTATGTCTCCTCCTGTGTGTGTGTGTGTGTGTGTATGTTCTGGAGATGATGCCTAGGGCTTTATACATGCCAGGCAAAGGCTCAACCACTGAGCTATACTCTAGCATCCTTATAGTTCTTCTCATTTATCAAACAGGATTTTTTTTTAAAAAAAGAGCTGGGGCCAGAGAGATGACTCAGTTGGTAAAACCTTACCATCATGAGGACCTGAATTTGGATCCTCAGAACCCACATAAAAAGCCAGATGTGCACTGAGTGTGGTGGCACACGCCTGTAGTCCTAGCACTTGGGAAGCAGAGGCAGGTGGATCTCTGTGAGTTTGAGGCCAGCCTGCTCTACATAGTGAGTTCCAGGCTAGCTGGGGCTACAGGGAGACCCTGTCTCAAAAAGACCAAAAAAATAAAATAAATAAATAAATAAATAAATAAATGCTAGATGCAGTAGCATACACCTGTGATATAGTCTTAGTGATGGTGCCTGGCATGGTAGCACACACCTCTAATGCCAGCACTTGGGAGGCAGAGTCAGATGGATCTCTGTGAGATTGAGGGCAGCCTAATCCACATAGGAAGTTTCAGGTTACCTGGGGCTATAAAGAGATTCTGACTCAAAAAAAAAAAAACAAAAAAAACCAAAACAAAACAAAACCCTGAAAACAAAAAGAAAGCAGGCTAGGGGCTGGAGAGATGGCTCAACAGTTAAGAGTATTGGAGTTTGGTTACCAACACCAATGTATGGTAGCTAACAACCGCCAGAAACTCCAGTTCCAAGGGATCTGACACCATCTTCTGGCCTCTGCAGACATTGTACAATATGGGTGGACTTACATATAGGTGGGCAAAAGACATACACAAAAAATAAAATAAATCAGGAAGAGAGAAAGAAAGAAAAGCAAGCAGGCTGAGCACAGGCCAGAGGAACAAGCCAATAAGCATCATTCCTCCGTGGTCTGTGCTTCAGCTCTTGCCTTCAGGTTCTGTCTTGAGTTTCTGCCTTGGCCTCTCTTGATAATGAACTGTCAGCTGTAAGCCCAATAAAATAAATTCCTTCTTCCCCAAGTTGGTTTTGGTCAAAGTGTTTTACTACAGCAGAAACCAAACCAGAACACTGTGTTGTTGTGTTTTTTTGTTTTTTGTTTGTTTGTTTGTTTGTTTGTTGTTGTTTGAGACAGGGTCTCCCTGTAGCCTCAGCTGTCCTGGAACTCACTATGTAGACCAGGCTGGCCTTGAACTCACAGACATCCACCTGCCTCTGCCTCCTGAGAGCTAGGATTAAAGGCATGCATCATCATGCTCAGCCTTGGAACACTATTCTTGAAGAGCATCCAGGTTTGGTTCCCAGCATCCACATGACCACTCACATCACAACTCTCTGTGACTCCAGCTCCATCAGATCAGAGGCCCTCTTCTGGACTCTGCAGGCACCAGGCTCACATGTGGTGCACATACATATGTGAAGCCAAAACATTCATACACATAAAATAAAAATAAACCTGTTTTTTAAAAAAATATATACTGGGGCTAGAGAGATGACTTATCAGTAAAGAACACTGGCTCCTTTTGCAGAGGACCTGGGTTTTGTTCCCAGGACCCACATGGCTGCTAACAAATGTCCACAACTCCTTTTCTATGGGATCCGATGCCCTCTTCCAACCTCTGTGGGCATTGCATGACACAGATGCACTTATATACATGCAAGCAATACACTCATACAATAAAATTAAAAAAAAATACCTCTGTGTGTGTGTGTGTGTGTGTGTGGTTTATGCACGTGTGTATGTGGTACACACACCTGTATGCCACACGGGGAGACCTTCGGAGGACAGTCTTGTTATATAGCTCAGACTGTCCTCAAACTTTGGAAATTCCAAGTGCTTTCAAGTGCTGGGATTATAGGTTTCTACTACCATAGCCATCTTTAAATCCTTCCTGACATTTGCCTCAGCTAACTTGTATTTAAGACCTAGGGGCAGTAAGATGACTCAGGGGTAAGGCTGGTTGTGGCCAAGCCTGATGACCTGAGTTCAATCTTGGGAACCCACTTAAAAGTAGGAGAGAACTGACTCCTGCAAGTTTTTCTCTGACCCTCACACATGCACAGTGATTGTACCCATATACATACCCTAAATTGGGCATGGTAGTGCATCCCTGTAATCTTCGTACTCAAGAGGCTAAGGCAGGAGGATCACAACTTTGAAACCAACCTGACATACATAGTTCAAGGCCAGGCTAGGCTACATAGTGAGACCTTACTTCAACAAGAAAAATTACTGCAAATAAAGTTAAACCCCTAAGATTTAGCTGTCTTTAAATGACTTAAGAATATTGAAGCAGGGGCTGGAGAGACAGCTCAGTGGTTAAGAGCACTGGCAGCTCTTGCAGAGAACCTGGGTTCTGTTTCCAGCACCCACATGGCAGCTAACAACCGACAGTAACTCCAGTTCTAGGAGCTCCAATGGACTCTTCTGACCTCTGCAGGCATTGCATGATGCAAGTATACTTGCAAGCAAGCAGGCAATACACTCATGCACATAAAATTAAAATAATTAATTGCCAGGAGTGCTGGCACACACCTTTAATCACAGCACTGGGGAGGCAGAGGCAGGCAGATCTCTGTGAGTTTGAGGCCAGCTTGGTCTCCATAGTGAATCCAGGCCAGCTGGGGCTACAGGGAGACCCTGTCTCAAAACAAAACAAAACAAACAAATAAAAAAATTGATTGAATATTTTTAAAATATTGAAGTAGGCTGGGTGTGGTGGTGCACGCCTTTAATCTCAGCACTAGGGATGTAGAGGTAGGTGGATCTTTGTGAGTTCAAGGCCAGCCTGGTCTACATAGTGAGTTCCAGGTCAGCTGGGGCTACAGGGAGACCCTGTCTCAAAAAGACCGAAAAAAAGAGCATTGACTGCTCTTGTAGAGAACCCAGGCTTGGATCCCAGCACCCACATGGAAACTCACAAAGTTCCAAGGGGATTCGATGCTCTCTTTGTCCTCTGTGGGCATTGTACCCACTTGGTGCTCTACAAGCATACAGGCAAAACACTCAGGATCCAGGCAGGCAGACCAGGAAGTGCAGGGTCCAGACCAAGAAGTGGTTCAGACGGACCAGGAGGCACAGGCAGACCAGGGTGTGCAATTTTCTCCTCCTCATGAAAACCTAGAGTTTATTTGTCGACATTGTTCCAGAAGTAGATACTGAAAAATTTTGAAATGATGTGCTTTGTAGGACTCAGGCCAAACTACCTTGTCTTTTCTGTATAGATGGTGGACTTCCCAAACCAGAACTAATATCCTGGATTGAATGTGGGAGAGAACCCTTCAGCAGTTGGGAAGGGGAACAGAAACTAGGTAAGGAGATTCACCCCGATAATGATGATGTGCACTTTGTTTCTTTGTGGATTTTTGTTTGTTTGTTTTGTTTTTTTGAGACAGAGTTTTCCTGTAGTCCAAGCTGATCTAGAACTTGCTATGCAAACCAGGCTAACAGAGATCTGTCTGTCTCTGCCTCCCAAGTGCTGGGATTAAAGGCGTGTGCCACCACACCCTGCTAATGATATGCAATTAGACTCAATTATTGAGAAACAGCTATTTGAGGGTGAATATTAAGAACTTAAGGTCCTAAAATGGATGTTGTGATCCACACCTGTAATCTCAGCACTTGAGAGGTGACACAGGAGGGTCAGGAACTCAAGGTCATTCTCAGCTGCATACTGAGTTCAAGGCCAACATGGACAACATGAGACTCTATCTTGAAAAAGAAAAGAAAAAACAACCAGGGTCCTAATCTTAAGATATCACATCTCCTGGTTTCCCTTCTCTGATTTTGAATTCCTATTTAACTGACCTAAGGATTGATGAAACGTATATTTTATTTTTTTAAATATTTTATGTGTATGAGTATATTGCCTGCATGTATGTGAATGCACCCGTGTCATGCAATGCCGTGGAGGTCAGAAGAGAGCTTCAGATTCCCCTGGAACTGGAGTTAAGGATGGTTCATAGCCTCCATGTGGGTGTTGGGAATCGAACCCAGGTCCTCTGCAAGAGCATCAGCGCTCTTAACCACTGAGCCATCTCTCCAGCCCCAAACATATTAGAGAAAGACAGTGAAGTATAGTGGTCAGGAGCATGGGCGCTGAATTCTGATCTCACCTTTTCTAGGTGACCCTGGGCAGATTATAAAATGAAACAATATATAAAAGTACCTACATTATAGGATTAGAAAGGCTTAATGTATAGTGTTCAAGTGGTTGGTAATGGAAGCTGTGCTTAGTAGTAGATGGGAAAGAACAAATCAACTACTGCCTTTTCCTATCTTGGTGACCAAAATGCCTTCTTTCTATTTGGAGACTGCCTAGACTTAGGGACTATACTAGTTACTTTTTTCCTTACTGTGAACAAATGCCTGCGAGGAAGCAACTTAAGGGAGGAAGGGTTTATTCTGGCTCATAGTTTGAAGGGATACAGTCCGTCATGACTAGGAAGATATGGTGGGCACATGAGGATGCTGGTCATACTGCATGTAGTCAGGAAGCAGAGATAATTGCTCACATTTAGCTCCCTTTCTCCTTTTTTTTTTTTTTTTTTTTTTTGGTCTTTTTTGAGACAGTGTTTCCCAACAGCCCCAGCTGGCCTGGAACTCCCTATATAGACCAGGCTGGCCTCGAACTCACAGAGATTTGCCTGCCTCTGCCTCCAGTGTGCTGGGACTAAAGGCATGTGCCCCCATACCTGGCTCCCTTCTCCTTGAAGCCCATGAAATGGTATTGCCTACATTTACAGTTGGTCTTCCTCAGGTTTACCTTTCTAGAAACACCCTCATAGACATACCCAGAGGTGTGTTTCTATCTTCTAAATCAAGTTCACAATGAAGATTAACTATCACAGTTCTTCTCCTCCTCAGCTTAACAACCAAATGCATAATTTTAAGTTGTAACATTGGGCTAAAGATGGCTCAGCAATTAAGAGCACTTGCTGCTCTTGCAGAGGAACAGAATTCAGTTCCCCTCCACTCATATCAGGTGACTCACAACCACCATCTGACACCCTCTGCTTTCCAGAGACACACACATACACATACACATACATATACACATAAATAAAAATAAAATAAATATGTTTTTTAAATTATAGCATTTCACCCATATCCCTAAAATTTCATTTTTATCTTATAATGCAAAATGCACTTTGTCCATCTCTAAAACTTCCTGTAGTCTTTAGCAATCCCAACAGTATTCAAAATCCAGTCTCTTTTGAGACTCAAAGCAGTCTCTTAATTGTGAACCCTATAAAATCAAAACAGGAGTTACATGCTGCTGTATACAATGGCACAGTATTGATGTTCTATTTGAGAAGGAAGGAATGGGAATCTAGCAAGAAAACATAGGACCAAAGCAAGACCCACACCAGCAGAACAAACCAAACCCTGCAGTTCCACAGCCAGCATCTGGGACTTATGATAGAATCATTTGGGCTCCATTAGTTTGGGGCAGCCCCACCCCTCTAGCTTTGTCCCTACAACACATATGATCTCCCTCCTGGACTAACTCCAGTTTTTTCCTGCAACTTTCCTGAGTTGTGGCATCTCCGGCATTCTGGGGTCTCCATTGTAACTTAGGCTTCACCTTTCCAGCATCACGCAATGGCCTCTCAGAGCCTCCTTTCAGGGAATCTGACCCTGCCACATAGTGCCTGACCTCAGCAGCTTTCTTGAACTATGGTGCAAGCCTTCACTTCCCCTTTAATTTTGCATCATTCATGCCTGCAAAACCAGTGCTGCAAGAACAATACTGCCAAATTCTAGGCCCCTTGGACCACAAATCTGTTCCAAAGACTAAAACCACACAGTCAGATTTATCATAGCAATGGCCCCACTCCTAAATACCAGTTTTCTGTATTTGTTGTGACCAAAACTCTGACAAAAAGCAATTTACAGAATGAAGGGCTTATTTTGGCTCCTGGTTTGAGGAGGTACAGTCCACTATGGTAGGAAAAGCATGGTGGCAGGAATGTGAGGTGGCTGGTCACATTGTACCTATAATCAGAAAGCAGAGAGAGCTGAATGCTTATGCTCAGCTCTTTTTCTTTTCATTTTCATTCAATCTGGGAACCTAGCTATCCCATGAAATGGTGCCAACCAACATTCTGGGTGATTCTTCTTTCCTCTGTTAAGCCTTTCTGGAGACACCCTCATGGACACATCCAGAGGTGTGTTTCCATGGTGATTCTAAATCTAGTCAAATGGACAATGAAGAGTAATTATTACAGGGACAGAGAAGCATACAGGTAACATATGCTTGTGGCATTTTTTTTTAGGGGGTCTGTTAGGATCTTACTGCCACTATCACATGGTTCTAAGAGGAATGTCTTTTCATAAAATGGAGTAAGTTTGATGTTCCTGTAATCATAGTTGTATTCAGCAGGTACAAAGGCTAGAGTATGACAGGTACCATCACAAGCACCTCATGCATATTAACTCACTTCACTCACACCCTCTTTAAGCACCTTTGTTTCCTTTTTTTTTTTTTTTTTTTTTTTTTTTTTTTTTTTTTTTAAAAAAAAAAAAAAAAAAAAAAAAAGAGGACGATAAATCTTTCACTGTGATATATCAAAATAATGCCTCCCAAGTGCTGGGATTAAAGGCGTGTGCCACCACACCTGGCTGTTTCCCTGTTTTTACAGGATGATGAGCCAAAGCCTGAAGAGATTAGTTTGGCATAGTTTGCATAGTGGGCAAGTGAGATTCATACCCAGACATTCTGATTCTAGACTTTAGACTCTTCCTTTGAAACTTGTATTGTCAGCTTTTTACTTTTCAAATAACATAGATCTCTGTATAGTTTCTGCCCACAGTAACCCAAACTCATTTTGGTCATGAAATAGAACATGGTTGGGTAGTTCAGTGGGAGTGGGGTCTGCCAATCACCACAGGTAGGATCACTTTTATGGATCACTTTATTGGTGATGCTCTTTAGTTGTGTCACAGACAGAAAGACTGACTGGATTTCTGTTTTCAGTTTCAGGATGCCAAGAAACTGTGGAGTCAGGAGAAATTAAATGTCATTTCCAGTTAGATCCTCTTCAGAGCCAGAATTCCTTTAGACTGGTTTTGGGAGAAAGGGAAACTGCTACCTTCAGGCATGACCAAGCCCTCAGTCTTGTGACTATACAGACACACAGCATTGGGGCTTTAGCTGCAGTGGTTCACAGTTTCAGTGAGTCTGCCCAAAGAGAAGGAATCTCAGGTCACAGCAGTCTCCATAGCCCTGGCCTGCAGGATGTCCCATCTTTGCAGAGTACCCAACACTCTTGCCTTGTCTATGGGGAAAACTCTTGGAAGAAGAACCACTTGATGAAACATCAAAAGGCGGGTGCCAAGAACTCATCACCATCACCAGAGGTCAGGAAGGTCAAACGGTCACAGCTGCAGAGGAAGGTGGCAGGGACACAGACTCACTTCCCATGTCCTGAATGTGGAAGGGGCTTCTGCCAGAAGCAGTATTTGATGAGGCATCTGAATGCCCACACAAAGAAGAGCCCATCCCAGTGTCCTGAATGCAAAATGTGCTTCCATCATGAGCAGACCCGTGTCAGCTGCCACTTTAAGCACAGTCCTCCCCAGAACCTCAACTATGACAAGAGCTTCTTCCCAAAGGACAGCATAAATGCCCACGAGTGCCAGGAGAGTGGAGGGAGGCCAGCTTCCTGGAGAGAAGATACCACTGTGGATTCAGGACAGACGCCAGGCCCCAGTCTGGGCTGTGTGGACTGTCTCCTCCAGGAGAGCAGAGTGGAGGCTCCCCAGTGCAGCTGTAGCCACGGAGGGGACAGACCCTGTGCCTGCACAGAAAGTAACAACTGCACCTCTTCAGGGTCAAAGCTGACCAGCCTCTGCAGGGCACACGAGGGAGAAAAGCCTTTCCAGTGTCCAGAGTACAACAAGCGTCTCTGTCTGAGAGGCCGGCAGAATGTGCACCAGCGTGTGCACAGTGCAGAAAGATCACTCACCTCCAGAAAATGTGATCCGGGCCTCACCAAGCCTTGCAGGCTCACAGAGCACACCCGAATACCCAGCGGGGAGAAACTTTTCTGGTGTGCTGAGTGTGGCAAGAACTGCCCTTACCAAAGGGGACAGCTGCTGAGGCACCAGCGGCTGCACCAGGAGGAGAAGGCCTTCCAGGGCGCACTGCGTGAGTCCAACTTCGGCCTGCGTAGCGCGTTGAGGGTCCACCAGCTGCAACACGTAGGAGAGAAGCGGTTCTCCTGCAGCGAGTGTGGCCGCGCCTTCAGCCATCAGTGCAAACTGCGAGAGCATCTCAGAGTGCACAGCGGGGAGAGGCCCTTCCAGTGCTCCGAGTGCCACAAGAGCTTCCGCCTGAAGGGCGTCCTGAAGACCCACCAGCACGTCCACAGCAACGAGAGGCCGTTCTCTTGCGCGGAGTGCGGCAAGGGCTTCACCAGGCAGTCGAACCTCACGGACCACTTGCGCGTGCACAGTGGGGAGAGACCCTTCCAGTGCCCAGAGTGCGACAGGCGCTTCCGCCTGAAGGCACAGCTGCTTATCCATCAGCGCCTGCACACTGGAGAGAGACCCTACCAGTGCCCCGAGTGTGGCAAGAGCTATCGGATGAGGGCTGTCATGAAGGCACACCAGCAGCTGCACAGCGGGCAGATGCCATTCTCCTGTGAATGTGGGAAGGGCTTCGCCAAGCACTCGAAGCTCGTGGAACACAGGAGGATGCACACAGGAGAGAAGCCCTTTCAGTGTCCCAAGTGTGACAAGAGTTTCCGCTTGAAGCCACAGCTGCTCAGCCACCAAGGCCTGCACACAGGAGAGAGACCTTTCCACTGCCCTGAATGTGATAAGAACTTCCGGGAAAGGAGTCACATGGTCAGGCACCAGCGCATCCACAGGCCTGAGAGGCCCTTTGTCTGTGGCGACTGTGGGAAGGGCTTCATTTATAAGTCCAAACTGGCTGAGCACATCAGAGTACACAGAAAATCTTGTCCGGCCCCACCTGAGCCTAAGCCTAAGCCTGACATCAAGCAAAGGCTTAGCCAATTATTTGCAATGATAGAGGCTGACTGGAGCTGATGTGGGTGGCACAGCAAAGCAGTTAGCCCAACTGAATTACCAGGGCTTCCTGAGGAAGTGTGGCTAAACCCACAGGAAGACAGATTTTAGGAAGTGGGGTTCTACTTTGAGCAAAAGTGTAATACAAATTAGAAATGGGAAACTATGAAGAATTTTGTCTTTTGAAACATCGCCAATTATATTTCCTATCCATTGGTAAAAAGAGATATTTCTTCTTCCTACAATCTTATGTGGTAATTTTCACCTAAATGCAGTTAGTTCTAATGTCCCATCTTATATTCAACCAGAAGGAAATCCCTCGAGGACCATTCTCAAAGCTGAAAGGATAGGATGGCTATTAAATATTAATTCAACTTTTTTTTTCCTTTTTAGAGTATGATTCTAAACTGTGGATTAAATCCAGTAAATTCTGTTTCTGTCATTGTATACTCTTGGATTTGGTTCATTTTGAAACTGCATGCAATAAGATGAATTCTCTGGCCCAGCGTGGTAGTGCAGCCCTTAATCCCAGCACTTAAGATCTTTGTGAGATCAAGGCCAGCCTGGTCTACATAGCAAACATAATATACTTAACATTACAAACAAAAAGATGAATTCTCTAAGTCTTTGTTCTTGTGAATGCTGAAGTTTCTCAGCAGGGCCCAAGGTGATGAATTGTAGTGCACCCTAAGAAAATGCTGATGATCCCAGCAAGGTGTATTTTTCAAATTATTAGAAGCTAAAGGACACTTACTTCTCTTTGGATCTTCTAAGGGAAGTGGTGTTTTGATTTTCTGGTGTAAAAAATTTTGGGATTTGTTTGTTTTTAGTTTTTTTTTTAGTTTTTTCGAGACAGGATCTCTCTGTGACTAGTCCCAGCTAGTGGCCTGAAGCTTCCTATGTAGACCAGGCTGACTTTGATTTCAGAGATCTACCTGCCTCTGCCTCTGCCTCCCAAATGTTGGAATTAAAGGATGTGCTACCACACCCAGCTTTGTGTGAAAAGTTTTGAAGAGGCTAGTTACTGGTCTATCTATGATTTCTCTCTGGCAGCTATAATGTTTTTAGAGCAAATAAATGGCCAGTTTTCAGTTTAAATTTCATTTTAGTGGCGCAAAACAATGCCAAGTATAGACACGTCTGAAGATATAACTTTCTCTTACTTCTTTTAAACACATGGATATTTTATTCTATCTCAGAGAAAGTGTTTTAGACAAGTCTATGTGTCTTTTCCTTTTATTTCATCTCGAAGCATAATAACATGATTACACAACTCTGCCCTCGGCAGTCCCTAACATGGCCAAGTGCTACAGTAGTTTGTTTTTGTGTTTTTTTCTATAGTAGTTATTTTAACACAACTATGTTTGTCCTTTTGGAAGTGCTCAAATGTTTATTTAATTTAATTAAATTACTTGTTTCTCCAGTTAGAAATGAGTGTGGGTGGTGATTCCAATGGCTGACTTCTTAATTAGCTCTCTGCACTCCAGTTTCTGTAAAACAAAGGTCAGTGTATTCAGCATTTCACCTCTGTCAATGTATCAAATCTGCTTTGTTTGCACAGTTTGTTAACTTTCAAAAAGAAGGCTAGCAAAACCATTACAAGCTTCTTGGAATTATGTCACTAAGCCTTCACCATTTCCCATATTGAGAATTCTGCCTTCACCAGACTCCTGTAGTAGTTCCTTAACTGATATGAACAAAGGTAGAAGGACTTTAACAGTTACCTAAGAGGACAGATGAGAAGCCATCCTGAGTCACAAGAATGTGTTTGTGGTCCAGGTGTCAGTGATACAGTAGTGGGAAGATCTGAATGAACATGTGACAAGGACTGTCTGTCAGATTATGATCTCTCTAGGAAAAATGAGTTTTTGTTGACAGTAACTCAAGAGAGCAGTTCAAAGACTAAGGAAGCCTAGGCAGGTCACCTCTTTCTGTTTGCTGCATGGTTAGGCATTAATGAGACATCAGCATTCTTTATTGTTAAGGTTCAGATAGCCCTGCCCCCTCACCAACAGGATCCCAAGGATTTCTCATGCTCCTGAGAAAAGGGAACCTAGCTGATGAGCACCTTGGTCTTTGAAGTCAAGAGAAGCAGACTTTTCTCCACTGTTTGGCCAACACAGCAGGCTTCCCCTTTGATCTCTAAAGAGGACAGGTTTTAACAGTCCTGCTCTCCCACTCCCCCCTCAACTTTAAAAAAAATACATCTTCCCACCTTCTGCAGGAAGCAGAAGCCTCCCTTTTAAAAAGACCCCAGCTCAAGACCCAGGCAACCATTTTACCTGCCCAGAAGGGAATCTGTCCCATGTGTTCTTTTGCTAATAAACCCTATTTTGATGGAGTTTTAGCCATGCCTCGGTGCCTCATCATTCACTCGTTCTCCGCCAACTTTTTACCTATCATTTATCACTAGCATTCCTGTGAAAACATCAATTATTTGTGTGCTGTCACACTGAATTAGTTCTTTTCTTGCTGTGACCAAATACTGCCAAAAACAGAGAAGAAAAAGATGTGTTCTGGCTCAGTATCAAGAGGGTTCCAAGTGTCATGGTGAGGAATGTGGGTAGAGCAAAGTGGTTCACAAAATGGTGGGCCAGGAAGCAGAGAATGGTTGCTCAGGTGACCTTCCTCCACCCCCCTCCTCCCTTCCTTTTTCTTTTCCTTTTATTTCATCCAGTGCCCCAAGCCCATGGAACAGTGCCACCCACACTCAGGGCAGATCTTCAGTTAATCCTCCCTGGAAGCACCCTCACACCTACTCAGAAGTAGACCTTACCAATTTCTAATCTAGTTAGGTTAACAATGTAGATTAATCACCATGTGTGAAGTTTATGTCTTTGAAGTATCCACCTTGATACTATTACCATCAATTTTGTGTGTGGGGGGGGGTGGGTCTCAGCATCTTGGCATTATTATCTTTCATTGCAACCTACCAAGGGGTTAAGTTAATGGCTATATTTTCAGAATTTTCATTCCCATGAGGCATGGTGGCCCTTGCCTACAGTCGTAGCATTTGAGAAGCCAAGGCAGGAGGATCATGAGTTTGAGACCAGCCTGGGCTACACAGTGAGATTTTATCTCAAAAATAAAATAAGCTCTGCCTTAGCACCATCTTTCTTGAAACAGCTGCTCCATGACAGCCAAGTGGAAGAAGAAGAAGCGAATGCAGAGGCTGAAGCTAAAGCGAGCTGACGCCAGGCAAACAGGCTTGTGTACCCATGGAGGCTACAGGGCAGAAAGATGGAAAACCAGAGGCTGGGACACTGGGACAAGTTGTTGAACTGTATGATACTGCTGATACTTGAGTAGTTCATCCCAGCAGATCTAGAACTTGATTATCTGATAGTCAAGACCACCTCTGAGAGTCAGCCGTGCTTACAAGCAGAGCAGTCCCTGTTGCGCTGGATCTGAGCACTCTGGACTAGTTCTGTTCTCACTTGTGGCTGAGTGTAACCTATATACAATCAGTCATCTCGTTTGCTGCCTAAGCTGAGGAATCAAATAAAACCTAAAATAATCATTCTCTTATTAAATTCAAGAGAAATCAACACTTATTGAATATTTCTCATACTTATTTTTTTGTAATCCTGGAACTCGCTCTGTAGACTAGGCTGCCCTCAAATCAGAGATTCTCCTGCCTCTGAGTGCTGGGATTAAAGGTGTGGGCTACTCCATACTTCTGTAATAAGTAGAAAGATAATAAAATACAATCACTACCCTCAAGCAAATAGCCACTGTAGTGGTTTCAGCACAGACAGACAGATACACACACATTGCATGAGACTGTGCTTGGTTACAAATGGCAGAAATTCAAACTAAGGGTTATAGGCTCATGTAAAGAGGCAATCCAGTGGTCAGTCTTCACAAAAGGGCTCACCCCACTGTTGGGAAAAAAAATGAAATACCTTGATGAATGCTGTAAGAACTCTGAACTCTGATAGAAAACTCTGTTTAAAATGTTGATTTAGATTTACTTGCTAAGCTTGCCTGTTCTGCCTGATTGTATCTACCACACATGGATGATTAACCTAGTTGAAATGCTAAGAATTGAAGTGCTGTAAACCTCCTTCCTGGACCCTGGACCCTGGACCCC
>NW_008339068.1:1021504-1025634 GCF_000622305.1 Nannospalax galili
TGATAGAAAACTCTGTTTAAAATGTTGATTTAGATTTACTTGCTAAGCTTGCCTGTTCTGCCTGATTTGTATCTACCACACATGGATGATTAACCTAGTTGAAATGCTAAGAATTGAAGTGCTGTAAACCTCCTTCCTGGACCCTGGACCCCTGACTCAGTTGATTTGCAATGTGTCCTGTAGGCCTGTTTGCACATACCAGATAACCGATAAGGAACAAAGAGAAGGAAGTTGCACCAGGCTTACACCAGATCTAGCCTTCCTGGAAAAGATGTTTAACCGAAACTATAGCTTTTAGAAGATGTTTGATCAAAGTGTCTGCTGAGGAATGCTTTTTTGTGTAATGACTATGTGGGCCTATATAATCTGTATCTGACACTGAATGGGGGTCGATCGTTCTGACCAGACTTGCATGTCTTGGGAAACCGGTCGACCCCAGCCGGCTGGAAAGTAAAGACTCTGCTTGATTTTTACATCTCCAATCCCGTGTATTTGTTATCTGGAGGGGACCCATCGAGTCACGGACCCTAACACCCACATCTTAGGTCTCTTTGGTGCTTTCTCCTGTCTCTGAGACTTATTTTCTACAGTGACATGGGTTTCTTGCCCCTGTCTGGGGAGGATGACAACCAACAGCCTCAACTTCACTTCTTCTAGCTTAGTGAACCTTTCAGAGAGGGGATCTGTTCTCCCAACAATTTTCAATAGCCTTTTCCCCAAGGATTCTCTAGAGCACCAGTCTTGAAAGGGCAACAATTTTTAAAAGCAGATTTACAATTAGCATCATTTATTTTTTACTTAGCCTCCAAAATGATCGATTTCGTTGTGATGTTTTATACATACCTATCATTTTATTTTGTTCTTTTTCCTTTCCATTGCTCTCCTTCATTTCCCTTCTCCCCTTTTGATGGTTCCTTTCTTCCTCTGGCCACTAACCCTCACTGCAAGTTAGATGTAAGGGAGTGAGATAGGGATGGGTCGGGGAAGAAAAGGCAGGGATGTAAGAACGTAGTATGTTCAAGACTAGTGTGTCTTTCCCACCCCACCCTATTGAGATGGGGTCTCGCTATGTAGCTTAAGCTATCATGTCCCTTACAAGTAGATCATGGGATCTTTTGAGGAAGGTAGCCCGAAGCCTGTGAGAGGTTGCCTTATGAGAGCCTTGGGTGCTACACTGCTGGGTCATGTTGTAGTGTTGCCATAGTGGTTTTAGAGAAGAGAAAGGTATGATCTATATGCTACAAAGAGAGCTGGTGGTCTGACTCTGGGGAAATTGGAAGTAGAATGATTAGGTAAGAAGTCCTATGAATTAGTATGAAAAGTCCCTCAAGGGCTCATGTATTGGGGAGATTGTTTGTCAACTGATAGTTTTTTGGGAAGTGGTCTGATCATGAGGGCTCTGACAAATGTATCACTATTTGATGCTTAGTGAATTTATTAACAGAGTCATAATTGTGCCACATTATTGAGAGGTGATGGCAATGTTAAGAGGTAGGCCTGGTTGGAAGTATATCACCCGATGCACACCTTTGAAAGATGTACCCCTGAGGAGATTAGCCTCTGTCCATGCTCCCAACTACCAAGATGTTCTTCCTCACCACACAGATCCTGAAGTAATAGAGCCAAGGACTGTGGATTGAAAGCTCTGCACTGAGGCTATTAGAGTAGTTTGAGGGAAGATAATAAGGAAAAAACAAGGCTCATAGCAGTTAGAAGAGGTGGTACAAATTCCAGAAGCTTTTTATTGCAGAAAAAGAACTGAACTCAGAGTTTCACACATATTATGTAAATGCTCTACTATGTAACTACACCTTCAGTTCTTTAAAAGACATTTCAGGGCCAAGTGTAGTGGTGCATGCCTTTACACTCAAGGCAGAGGCAGGCAGATCTCTTTGAGACCGAAGCCAGCCTGGTCTATATAGCAAGTTCCAGAAGAGCTGGGGCCACAGGGAGACCCTGTCTCAAAAACAAACAAACAAACAAACAAATAAATAAATGATGCACCAGGGGTTAAAAGTTAACAAGAAAAGGTGACTCACAGTAGATATGGAGAATAAACAAGCTAGAAGAGGAAAAAAATGATACAACCAAAATTAGATGCATTATCCAATATTCAGTGATGCTTAGAAATGAAGGAATGTTGGGAGGGAAAAATTGTAAAATAGGAGGATTTGCGATATCACATCAACATGATGGTTAATAGTGATTATCAATTTGACAGGCTCTAGAATCACCACTTAGGAGACAAACCACTGAGCATGCCCGTGAGAGATTATCTAGATTAGGTCACTTCAAGTGGGAAGATGCATCCTAAAGGTGGGAAACACCGTTCCCTGTGTTTGGGTCCTGGATTACATAAAAAGGAGAGAGCTAGGTGAGAATAAGCAGTTGTGGATGCAGTGTGACCAGCTGCTTTAAGCTTCTACTGCCATGACTTCCCACCATGATGGATTGTAACCTCAAATTGTGAGCCAAAATAAACCCTTAAATTGGTTTTTACATTTATTTTTATTTTATATGTATGAGTGTATTGCCTGCATGTATGTAAGTGCACCCATGTCATGCAATGCTGGTGGAGGTCAGCAATAGGGTATTGGATCCCTTGCAACTGGAATTGTGAATGGTTGTTAGCTGCCATGTGGGTGCATGGGAATCGAACCAGGGTCCCGTAGAAGAGCAGACAGTGCTCTTAACTGCTGAGTCATCCCATCTCTCCAGTCCCAGGAATTAGTTTTTTGTTTTTTTTTTGAGACAGGATCAAAAGCTGGCCTGGAACTTGCTATGTATACCAGGTTGCCCTCAATCTCACAGAGATTTGCCTGCCTCTGCCTCCAGAGTACTGAGATTAAATGTATGTACCACCATGCCTGGCTCTTTATTCACTAATATATACATATATATGTATATATATTTAATTTTATTTATTATATGTGTATGTATGTATTGCCTGCATGTAGGTAAGTGCACCCTTGTCGTGCAATGCTTGTGGAGGTCAAAAGAGGCTGTCCAATCCCCTGGGACTGGCGTTAAGGACAGTTGTTAGCTGCCATGTAGGTGCTGGGATTCGAACCTGGGTCAACCAGTGCTCTTAACCCCTGAGCCATCTCTCCAGCCCCATATTTTCATATATATTTTTTGTAAGTGTTTGTGTATGAGGGCAGGTGTATGTGCCATTGTGCCTGCATAGAGGTCAGAGGACAACCTCTGGTTGGTCCTCCCTTTCCACCTTGTTTGTGGCAGGGTCTCTCTTTTTGTTTGCCATGTTAGGTGGCCTTTGAACTTCTAGAGATTATCTTACCTTTGCCTTCCATCTCACAGAATAAATGCTGGGTTATAGCCATGCATCACAGAGTCCAGCTTTTTTTTTTAAAGGACTTTATTATTTTTAAATTTTATTTTTAATCATGTGTATATGTGTGTCTGTGTTTCTGTGTCCACATTAATACTGGAGCCCATAGAGGCCAGAGGTGTCAGATCCCCTAGAGCTATAATTACAAGTGGTTGTTAGCCTCCTGATATGTGTGCTAGGAATTGAACTCAGGTCCTTTGGAAGAATAATATGTGCTCTTAACCACTGAGCCATCTCTCCAGCTCCATTTTATGATTTTAGATTATGGATCTGTGTGTAGGTACCTACACATGAATGCTGGTGACAGAGTACAGAGGCGTCCAATCCCCCTGGAGCTAGAGTTACAGGAGGTTGTGAGCCTCCTGATATAGGTGCTGGGAATGAAACTCAGGTCCTCTGCAAGCTGGGCCATCTCTCCAGCTCTGCATCCAGCTTTTACTTTAGTTTTGGGGATCCAAACTGAGCTGTCAGGCTTGAGCACTCTTATCTGCCAAACCATCTCTCTGGCCCAGGAATTTTACTTTTTAAATGCTTCTTAAAATAGCATAAAATATTGTAATATGTACATATTGTACACTAAAAACCAATTATATAAAGTAGGTTTTAAATTAATATCAAATAAGTAAACAGTAGTATAAACTCAAATGATAACTTTTTTTGTTTCTAATACAAAAGTGTACTGGTCTTGGGAGGCAGAGGCAGGTGAATCTCTGTGAGTTTGAGGCCAGCCTGGTCTACATAGCAAGTTCTAGGCCAGCTGGGGCTACAGGGAGACCCTGTC
>NW_008339068.1:1025820-1067259 GCF_000622305.1 Nannospalax galili
AAAAAAAAAAAATGTGCTGATTTTTATTTAAATTTTAATTTTTAATTTCCAGAAATTACAATAGTGTTTTTTTAAATTTATTCTTTTTTTTTTTTTTATGTATGAGTGTTTTGCATGCATGTAAGTGCACCACATGCATGCAATGCCTGTGAAAGTTAGAAGAGGGTGTCAGAGTCCCTGGAACTGGAGTTATTGATGTTATTGATGGTTGTTAGTCTCCATGTGGGTGCTAGGAACTGAACCCCAGTCCTCTGCAAGAGCAGCCAGTACTCTTAACCACTTAGTATCTCTGCAGTCCCAGTGTTGGTATTTCTGGTAACAATATAAAGTACCTAAATATCCTAGCATTTGGTAACAGTGAAACTTAAGATCTAGGAGTGTAATCTTAGTTTGAATCTTAAAATGTCTTCTTAAGGGGTTGGAGATGTGGCTCAGTAGTAGTGTATGTGCATGAGGACTTGGGTTTGATCCCCAACGTTGTTGAAAAAAATTTTTCAGAATTCACTTGAGATTTAAAAAAATAGTGGCTAGCTGGGTGTGGTGGTGCACACCTTTGATCCCAGCACTTGGGAGGCAGAGGCAGGTGAATCTCTATGAGTTTGAGGCCAGCCTGGTCTACATAGTGAGTTCCAGGCCAGCTGGGGCTACTGGGAGACCCTGTCTCAAAAAAGACCAAAACAAACAAACAAACACCCAACAAACAACAACAACAACAACAAAATAGTGGCTAGTACCCTGGCATAACAAGAAAATGACTGAACAAATTGTCTTATTTCTGCAAACTTGGAAATAACTTATCATGGGAAATTTCCTGTAAAAATATCAGGTTTGACACCCCTGTGTGGTAAGTAGCTGGGCATACCTGTGAACCTTGCCCTATGACATCAAAGACCATCTGTATTTAGTTATTGAGAAGTCCAATCAAAATTGTATCAGCTGAAATATCATATTCTAAAACATGATAGAATCTGAGTATCAAGTTAAAGAATACAGTAAGTGTTCTCAGGCAGCTGTTTCTGAGGACCCCAGACCTCATTTCAATCTCAGATTATGAATCAAAGTGGATATCTCAGGGGAGAGCTATATTCCTTCAGAAAATAATGTTATAGCACAGACAAATGATTATGATGTGATACTAAGTTACAAATGTAGAATAAAAAAAATATGTGGGGCCAGGGTGTGATGGTGCACCCCTTTAATCCCAGCCCTTGGGAGGCAGAGGCACAGGTAGATCTGAGTTTTAGATCAACCTGGTCTACATAGTGAGTTCTAGGTTAGCCATAGCTACATAGTGAGAATCTATCTTGGAAAAAAAAAGTTTAGATTACATTGGATATCCTTTTTTGGAGCGGGGTGGGGGGCATGACTGTATGAAGATGCATGACTTTTTGTTTTGTTTTGAGACAGAGCTTTATTATCTTGCACAGGTTGGCCTTGAACTCCTGGGTTAAATTCATCCTTCTGCCTCAGCCTCCCAAATGGGACCATAGCCACACATCATGTCTGAATAAAAGCAAGCATTTCTGAAAATGAACTCACTTCTGAAGGCTTAATTTGTTTCCCTTTCTACTGAAAGGAACTGTATCAGAATCAAAGGAAAGTAGGACCACTGCTGAGTTATCCAGAAAATACAAGAAACTATCATCTCATGTAGTTTAACCTAGATAGGACTGGTCATAAACCTCATGCATGCAGAACATGCAGGTTGTGTGGCTGTTTGTCCCAATTTAATTTTAAAACTATGCCGGGTGTGGTGGCACACGCCTTTAGTTCCAGCATTCAGGAGGCAGAGGCAGATAGATCTTTGTGAGATTGAGGCCAGCATGGTCTACATAGTGAGTTCCAGGCCAGCTGGGCCTACAGGGAGACCCTGTCTCAAAAAAGACCAGAAAAACAAAACAAATAAACTATATAAACTGAACTTGTTATGGTGGACAATGTGTCAGGAGTGTCACAGAGGCACTTGTAGACAATCTAGATGGGAAGGACTTTTTCCCAATAGGCTTTTTCTCTAGGGAGTACTCTCAGACATGAAGGAAAACACACATTCAAACTGGTCTTTAAACCTAGCCTACTGTTAAATGGCAGCCCAGGGGACAAGCCAGGGATATATATTTATATTTACATAGGAATATTTCAAAACTAGGGTCCAAGTCTATGACTTAACAGCTTTTCTACGCTTACACAGTAACAATTATGGAGATCTTGGAGATGTTAAAAAAAAAATGCTGTCTCTCTCTGCTCTGTCCTCACAACGGTCTCCCAGTCTCCTTGTTTGGATGAGACTTAAGTATAAAGATAACGAACTATCCAATTTGATAAAGTTGTGTTATCCTGTTAATGAATTTCTGCCACACTCTAAATGCTTTTAAAAGACTGTTATTACTTTCACAGGATATGCATGTGCATATACAAACAGATTGCATTTGGACAGGTTTCTTCCTATACCCGTATCAAAAAGGACCTTAGTGAAATTTGTTGTATGTCTAACATCTGGGCAAATGAAATAGGGACTTCATTTCTCTTAGTTTAGTAAAAATTCATAGGAAGGTGTGACCTAACCTGTGGGACAATAAAGTCATGGAGTTAAAAAAAAAAATCAGGAAACTACAAAGAAAAAAATTTGACTAGGCTCATTCTTTTCCAAGATTTAAGATATTAAACTGTTTAAGTATCATTCAAAGCACTCTAAAAAATCATTTTGTATACTCTGGCAATAAAATTGGTTGCATGCTTTTTCTCCCCTACAAAATTGACCTGGAGCCATCAGATTTATAGGCATTTAATACAATTTTGTTAAATTTTCCAGTCAGTCGTGGAGGGTCTAGCATGTCCATAATCCTGGCACTTGGGAGGCAGAGACAAGAGTGCAGAAAGTGGGAACTGAGCCTGGTCTACACAGTGAGTTCCAGACCAGCCAGGGCTACATTGTGAGACCCTGTCTCAAAAACAAAACAGAGTAGAAAATTTCTAATTGTTAACGTTGGTGAGTGGTCCACTTTTTACTTAGCCCTATTTGTCTAAATAGCAGTCTTCTTTCTTGACACACAAACCTAGTTTCTTCTCTGGAACAGTCAAGTTCTCCAGAGTTATGTAAACCACTAGATTGCCTATCTAGTATTTCTTTTTTTGCAGAAAAATCATAATACAAGGCAATGTGTAGACAGAAATCTAATGGCTTATTCACAGACAAAATCGTGGAATCTTAAGTTTTTTTGGAGACAGGGTCTCGCTCTGTAGGCCAGACTGAATAGAAGTTATGGCTTCTGCCTCACCCCCAGGGGCGTGCGTCACCACTCCCTGGCTTCAAGCCCTTCCCAGTTCCTCTCTCAACCCAATATCCAGGGGAGAAATTCAAACTTTAAAACGCCCAAGCTAATGAACATGGGAAGAAAGGCAGGATCCTGATCTCTCCTTTTTCCAACAGAGCAAGTCCGTCTACTTTGATCTAATCTTCCTGCGAAACGGCAGACTCTAAACTGGCTCCCGCAGGGTCCAGGGAATTACACGTGTTCTTCCCACCCACCTCCCCCGCAGCCTCCAAGCCCCGCTCCTCCCCGCCCACCAGGCCCACAGCCAATCCCTCCGCGAGCAGTGCCCAGGCCCCGCCTCTCCGGGCAGGGCTAGCCGCCTTTGTTCTCCACGCATTCCTTCTCCGCCTGTGCGCTCCGAGCAAACCGAGTGGCAGCTGCTGATTGGTGGGTGCGGCGCAGCCAATCAGAAGGGGGCACCTCAGGCTAGGGCTCGGAGTTTTAAACGCCGGGCGGAGGGACGCGCGGACGCTCAGGGCTGAGGCCAAGGGGTGGAGTGGCGTGGGCGGGGCGTCGCGGCTCCGACGCGGATCCGCCGGGGGATTGGCTAGTTCTCGGCTTCCTCCGCCCCTGGCCAATCGCCGTGGCGAACTTCCTGGAGGGTGCTCCTGTGCTCTGGTGTCGCTCCGGAGATCTCCGAGTGATTTGCGGTGCTGGGAGGCCTGGCCCCGCACTCCCGGCTATGAGGCTCCGCAGATCCTGGCTGCTATTCCTGCTCCTGGCGCTGACGCAGGTGCTGGCGGCAGCGAGCGCGGGAGATGCGGAGGAAGGTGAGCGGGTGGGCGGGTCGGATTTGAGACCTTGCTGGGGCCTGGGAGGGTGCTTCGCTCATGCCCTGGCCGAGATAGGAACCCGCGCGGGGCGGACTTGCTGGAGTTTCAGGACGGGTACTAGGACTGGGCTCGCTTTGGAGACATGGCCAAGAGGCCGGACTCTCCTGATCTCCCACTGGAGACTAAGGACGTGGAGAGACGTGTAGAATGCCCGATTTGCAGCTAGCCTCTCTGCCCTCATTTGCTAATACTTGCTTTTCTGTACTGTTAAAACTTTCTGGAGAATACGCTCAGGGGGCGAAGGGAGGTCGGGGCGGGGGCAGCATTGTTTCCAAAACGTGTTTTAAGAGACTGTGCATAGGCAGTGGCTCGCAGAAGCAGTTGCAGACAACCAGGCATCCCACCGTTCCTTCCACAACCATTTTATTCAGCACCTATTTGCCAGTCACTGCACTGTTTTGAGAGTCAAGGCTGATGGGACGCACACCCACTGTGTGCATAGCTCCTAGGCATCATTCCTGCACTTTTTCTTCGAAATCGTCCAACTGTAAACTTGAGAACTTTGAAATTAGGAAGTACTGGGTAGAATTGCTGTTCCTAGAGATCAGAGCTGATCTTTACTTTCCTCTGCACCATATAGCTTCTGCCTACTGGGTTCCTTCTAATACAAATGAACCCCCTTTTCTCAGATTAGTGTGTAGGGGGAGTGTGAACTTTATACTCTTACCAGATTGAGTAACTTCCATTGATTCAGGAGTTTTTGCCCAAGTACAAAAGAGTAAAACCAGTGCTCAATTGAAGAGACACCTGCTGAAATGAATCAAGTATGTATATTGCCTACAAGTATACCTTGGCTTTTGATCATAATCACCTGGATGCCCATTTCTATAGCGACCCAGAATACACTGAAACAGGATTTGGGGAGAGGAGCAGACTGCATGTTAAGCAAAATTGTTTACTCTTTCACATGCAGAATAAACTTTGGGAGGGGTCTAGTGGACACTTTTGGAACATTGTAAAACAATTGGTTTTAATACACTGATCTGTTGGAGGGTGAGACATGGGAAAGAGGATTTCAAGGGCATTTTGGACCAGTCAGTAATATATCTTGGGGATCACTGGCCTCTGGTACAGTATAGCCCCTAGGAAACAGTTCTGGGTGAGTACAGGAATCACTGGGGTAGCAGGCCAAGGACAGTCCTCACTGGGTAGTTACTCCTGTTTCAGAGTTTGGCAGAGCTGGGGATGTGGCTCAGTGATAGGTCTCTTGCCAAGCATGTGCAGGGTCTTGGATTCCATTCTCAGCACTACAGAGGGAGAGGTGAGTACAAGTTCATTTGTGCCTGGCCCATATAAATGGTTGGTGATTAGATGGTTTCCTTTTTTTGTTCACTATTTAGTGTTTGATGTTGGCCTAATGATAATTTATCCAGCTGTTAGAGGCTCCTCTTTGGCAAGGAGTGAAGTGTGGTCAGCTGAAGAGGTAGTGGGGGCATCCTTGCAGTAGGTAGCTGCCTTTATGTGGCCTGGGCAAGTGTTGTCAGGTTTGTTAGCAGTGGTTGTGGACAGGAACTGCAACAACCTGGTTAGATCCTCACATTTCAGGAGTGATCTTACCTGAAGTGTGGGCTAAGCAATGTGAAGATGGAGGTGGAATGTTTCCTTTGCTTAGTCTCCTAGAAAGTCACCATGACTACTCTGCCACTTGAGTAGCATGAAGCCCAGGCATCAGCCAGTCGGTGCTTTCTGTGAAAGGTTGTGGTAGGCAGGGCTCTTGAAATACCTGCAGCATGGAGCTGGGTGAACATAGTATTAAATTCTGAGCCCTCCCAAATTCAAGAGGACCAGGCTATGTGGTGTAGACTGTTAGTCACAACTTGGAGTAAAGGAGTAAGCACAGGCCACCAGGCCTGGAAGAGCAGGGATTAGTTACCACCTGGCTTAGTTAACAGCATTGGTGACGTGTGTATTTTACTTTGTTATGATTCTTTCAGACAAATTTGTAGCCCAGGCACCATTTTCTGAGTACCACAAAGCACAGGTTCTTCTGTGTTGTTCTTTGCATTCTGGGAAGATTTGAATAGGGAAACGGGAAAACCATTGGAACCCTGGGTTGTTCTTCAGGTGAGGAAGCCCTTGTTCCTCTGGGAGTTGTTCAAGAGATACCATGTGGGCTATCCTGGTGCTGTCACACTCAACCAGGGACCTTGTAATCTCTGTACTCTGCCAGCCCTGCATCCCTCAGAGCCTGGCCCTCTGATGTTTCCCCATCCCTAATACTTGCTGATGGTGCCTAGAGGGAGGAAGCAATAGGCACAGGAGTTACAAGCCAGTTTAGTTTCTACCCTGAAAGTGGGCATTTTAGAACTGCTTTTCCTACCTCCAGAAAAAGGAATACAGGCCTAAGCTGGAGAGAACCAGAGTGCAGACCAGAAGAAGTAGAACGGTAGGGAAACAGTAAGATTGACTGGTAGAGAGGGGGTGAGGTTTTTATTACAGGTTGGTAAATTTCATGGATAATGATCAAAGCTGCCCCCATAGCCCTAGAGCTTCAGAACCATGAGAAAGCAGTGGGATATGTGTGTGGGTACAACACAGAGTTCCCTTGTCCCCTCAACTCTAGAGCCAACATTGGATTACTTTGTACAATCCACAGGTCTCAGGGGGTCCCAGGATCCAGGGAGCAGGTTTCAGGTCTTGCTTGAGTGCATCTATAGTTCCAGAAAGTATCCCGCAGTGTTGTTGGTTGAGTTCCTGAGACAGCTCCAGAAAAAAAAAAAAAGAATTGGGCCTTTGAAACATTCAGGCTTCGGGGTGAATGAACTTACCCTGCTGCTGCACATAGGTCTGTTTGCTGCTATGACTGTCAGTAGAGAAAACAACTCATAAGCACTGGGAGTCCATGCTCTTCTTGTATTTGTACATTAGCAAAAAGAAAAAAAAGAGCAAAACCTTAGTTAACAATAGAATAATACTCAGTTTCTTGCATGCTGGGAAGAAAAATTTGCTTCAAAGCAAAGGTGTGGGGTTTTTTTTTTTGGCATATTTTTAGTGATGTATGTTGGTTCTATAAATCTGTAAAATTGTCATCTCAAACCTCAAACTCTCTTTCTCCCTGGGTATTATCAGAGATGACTTTCTAAGAAAAACTTATTTTTCTTCTCAGAGTTTTCCTCAATGTTGAAAAAACCTGTGGTTAATTTTTATAACCTTGAAATAAAATGACACCTTTTTAGAAGTAGAATTTATATACATTCTAGAGTCTGGGTTTCCTGTTTATTTCAGGGGTGGGGCAGGTTATCCAGGCTTGAGTGGTTTATTAAGGTCCTGCCTGTGGGAAACAGAGGACAGGGACAAGGGGCCTTGAGTCCATTGGGATGCTAGTCCTCCCTTGTGTCCTGGGCATTTGAATGTTAAATTCTAGAAAGATAGTTTCGGAACATCTGTTGGCCATGAACATCTTTAACTGTGCAGGTATGGAGCAGAATCTGGGGTGAGGATATATAGTCCTTGTGACTTATCGTGAGAGCTTGGCCTTCTGGTAAAGTTTTAAAGGGTCAGTCACCAGTTTCCTAACCAGTATGAGTATTTTTTGGTCAGACGCTTCAGATGCAGAAAATCCCATTGAGGAGGAAGATGAGGAGGAGGAAGATGAAGAGGAAGATGACTTGGAAGTTAAGGAAGAAAATGGTGTTTTGGTCTTAAATGATGTAAACTTTGATAACTTTGTGGCTGACAAGGATACAGTGTTGCTGGAGTTCTATGCACCATGGTAAGAACCATTTTAATTCTTTTTTTTTTTAATATTTTATTTATTGTGTATGAGTATTATGCCTGCATGTAGGTAAGTGCACCCGTGTCATGCAGTGCCCTCAGAGGACAGAAGAGGCTGTTGGATCCCCTGGAACTGGAGTTACCAACAGTTGTTAGCTGCCATGTGGGTACTGGGATTTGAACCTGGGTCTTCTGCAAGAACAGTCAGTGTTCTTAACTGCTGAGCCATCTCTCCAGCCCACATTTTAATTCTTATAGCTGGACAACCTCCATACAGCATGCTCAACCTCTCAAGGTCACCCAGGCCCTAGGTGGAGGGCCTGACTATAAAAGCTGTCTCTCTTAGCCATCACTGTTTGTTTAAATTACAATTTAAATTTTATTTTGTATGTGTGCCATGGTGTACCTGTGGAGGTCAGAAGACAATTTACATTCTCTCCTACCACGTGAGTCCTGGAGATCAAACTTAGGTCATTAGGCTTGGTGGCAAGCACCTTTGCCTTCTGAGCCATCTTGCTGGCCCGAAGAGTGCCAACTCTTGATGTAGGAGTGCTGAGAGCTAGGGGCTCTCAGCTGCACTGGGCAGCTTTGAGTCAGCACTCACCATAGAGCGATAGTCTCGGTTTCTTAACGAATAGTCAGAAGCAGCCCCAGGTGTAGGCTGTTGACCTGTGGGATTCTGTTTTGTTCTTTGGTTTTATTTTTGTTCTCCCCCACACAGCTCTGGAGGAAACAAGTACCCTACTTCTTTTTTTGTTTCATCCTCCTACCTTGGATGTAGTACATGAGACCTCTTAGGTTGTCCCATCCATCCCTGTCATCCCCTTCCCCCTACCTCTCTTATGCTGTTTTGTGTTTCATAACCCTTTCCGTTCTTTTCTTCTTCCTGCCTCTCTGTTTCACTTCTGAGACAAAACAGGGTATTTTCATGTTATTTAGCCAGTGTATTCTAGAAAACATCTAAATGGTCCATTTAGCAGGTCTATGAGATTATATTATAATTTACAGATTCGCCATTTTATGCTTTTTTAGCTCTTAACACTCTAAAATTGAGGACCCTAAACAGCTTTTTATGTGGGTCATGTTTATCATGTGTATTTTCTATATTAGAAATTAAAACAACTTCCTGTGTAAAGAATCTTAACCTCACAGACCCTTAAAGGAGGTCACTGGATCAAACTTTGAGAGGCTTGCACATTAGCTTATCCCTCAGTTCCAGTCTCCCTGTCCCCAAAGATAGTAAAATACATAGATGCTTAAGTTCCTTTCATAAAATGGCATATGACCTGTATATATCTTCTCTTTAGATTCTTTGAATCATCTCTGGATTACTTACACGATCTAGTACAACATGTTATTTAGATAGTTGTGCTGCACTGTTTAGGGAATAACAATAAGAAAACTAATCATTGTTTATTACAGATGCTGTTTGTTGCATTGCTGGAGATCAAACTTAGGGTCTTGCATGATAAGCAAGCACTCTACCACTAAGTTACATCTTTTTTTTTTTAATATTTTATTTATTATTTTTTTTTTAATATTTTATTTATTATTTTTATTTTATGTGTATGAGTACATTGCCCAAATGTGAGTGTACCCATGTCTGTGCAATTCCGCGGAGGTCAGAAGAAAGCTTCGGATTCCCCTGGAACTGGAGTTAAGCACAGTTTGTAGCTGCCATGTGGGTGCTGGGAATTGTACCTGGGTCTTCTACAAGAGCAGTCAGCGCTCTTAACTGCTGAGCTATCTCTTTAGCCCCCTATGACCCTCTTTTAAAAATACTTTTGACTGGATGTGGTGGCACACACCCTTAATACCAGCACTTGAGAGACAGAAGCAGAGAGTTTGAGGCCAACGTAGTTAACATAGTTCCAGGCCGTCCATGGCTGCATAGAAAGACCTTGTCTCAAAAAACACCTTTTGGTCTGTCGTTGGCTGAATCTGTGAATATGGAACCTGTGGATATGGAGAGCCAAATGCAAATGGAAACAACCATTTAGGTTTAGTGTTAAGAGTATTTGCTGAAGGCAGAGCTGGAATTCATAGCTCCTGTGATTTTCCTTCTCCATTATATGTGGTATCACTTTTTTAGTGTGTTTACTTTTAGTCTCCATGAGTACAGATAATCCTTTTCTTCTCAAATTTCTTAGGTGTGGACATTGCAAGCAGTTTGCTCCAGAATATGAAAAAATTGCTAGCACCTTGAAGGATAATGATCCTCCCATCCCTGTCGCTAAGATTGATGCCACCTCAGCATCCATGTTGGCCAGCAGGTTTGATGTGAGTGGCTATCCCACCATCAAGATCCTGAAGAAGGGACAAGCTGTTGACTATGAGGGCTCCAGGACCCAGGAAGGTAAGCTCTAGGACCTGAACTGTTGGGGGATGTCAGGGCCCAGGACTCCCTTCCTTAGGGGAGTGGGTATTTGAGTAATTAAAAGAAATGGGAGGTGAATAGACCTGGGACTGGCTTCCTCCTGAGAGGCAGCTCTGTTGGAATGCTTGGAAGAACCAAGGTTGAGACCATACTCATCTTTGGTGGGAGGTTATCTTTAACCTTATGACACTCAAAATCTGGAGCAGGAACCTTAGGAGTACACTTGGCTGGGCATAGTGGTGCATACTTTTAAATGAAGCACACCGGAGGCAGAGGCAGGAGGAACTCGGAGTTCCAGGTTAGCCTGGTTTACATAGCAAATTCTAGGCCAGCTGGGGCTACAGGGAGACCCTGTGTTAAAAACAACAACAACAAAAAAAGAAATGACATCTGAAGCCATGGTTCTCAGTGTTATTTCAAGGCAATGGTTCTTTGGGTTTAGCAGGTGACCGGAGGGCTCACTCACTGAAACAGGTCCCAGCCAGACCTTCTGAGTCAGTTAAGTTTCAAGTTAGGCCCTGTAATTGAAATTTCTTAGAAAAGTGTCAGGGCTTACTGGTGCTGTGGAACAAAACCACATGCTCGGATACCAAGTCCAGAGAGTCTAAGCATCTGTTCTCTGGCATAGTGCATCCCTGTCTGGCTTTCGTTAGTTACTATTGCATTTTATTAAATAAATGGATAAATAAAATTGTTAACCTTTATGGACTGGAGAGAGAGTTCAGTTGGTAAGGTGCTTGTTTCACAACCATGAGGAACTGAGCTTGATGCCCAGAACCTATGTAAAAAGGCCAGGCCCAGTGGTACATGCTTGTAATTCCAGTGCTGGGGAGATAGAGACTGGCAGATCCTTTGGGCTTGCTGGCCAGCCAGCCTAGCATAATCAAAGGGTCTCTGGCCAGTCTCAAAAAATAAGGTGCATGGTACCTGAGGAACGCCACCCAAGGATGATACCTGCCTTCCACATATGCTTGCATACACATTTAAGACAATGATTCCTTTTAGTCAACGGTTTTTTTCAGCATTTATGTGCTACCACGTTTCTGTTCTCAGTATGCAGTACTGGAAAGAACATTAAATAGGGCTCAAATCTTTTTTTTGGGGGGGTGTCTTTTTGAGATAGGGTCTCCCTGTAGCCCCCAGCTGGCCTGGAACTTGCTATGTAGACCAGGCTGGCCTTGAGAACTCACCAGGATCTTCCTGCCTCTGCCTCCCTAGTGCTGGGATTAAAGGCATGTGCCTTTACCTGGTTTATGGTTGTGCTTTTAAACACTAACAAAAGCTGTCTTGGACCTCACTATGTAGACCAGGCTGGCCTTGAACTCACAGAGATCCACCTGCCTCTGCCTCCTGAGTGCTGGGATTAAAGGCGTGCGCCACCACGCCTGGCTGGCTTCAAATCTTTATAGCCATGAAATAGGCACATGACCTGGACAAGTCCTTTCCTCTTGCTGTATCTCAGGTTCTCATGTGGAATAAGGTCTGTTGTATGTGATCTCAGTGTTCCCGAGTTAAGTCTCTGCTTCTATGCTGTTATTTTTTTGAGGCAGTGTCTTTCTAACCCAGGCTGGCTTCGAACTTGAAGCAGTATTCCTGCCTCAGCCTTGGGAACAGCCTGACTTCATTTCTGCTATGGAAACATGGGTACTTCCATTGATGCACAGCGTGTTTGCTGACTAGGTAATGTTTATTTGCTTAATAACGTGAAGTGTTAGATTAAGGAATTGTTTTTACACCCTGACTCTGGGTGATTCAACTTCCTGCCAAGAAGGGGTTTGCTTTTGTAAGTTTCTTCTGTAGTCTTCAGAGACTTTGTATACCAAAAGAAAATTGTGTGTATATGTGTATGAGAGAGAATTTTTCTCATCTGCACAAATGTTAGACTATCTTACACACTGTTCTGCACCTTTATTTTTACTTACCGAATATATCTTAGTCATATCAGTACTCAGAAATTTAGTCTAAAGCCAGGTTGAAGATAGTGTGCTTTGTTTTAAAGTAAATAGGGAGCTGGGGAGCTGGCTCAGTGGATACAGTGCTTGCCACACAGGTGTGAGGTCTGGAGTTTGGATCCTCAGAACCCACATAATAGTCAGCCAGTGACAGCCACCTGTAATCCTAGCATTTGGGGTGTAGAGACGGGGAGCAAGGGGGTTAGCTAGATCTGGAATTGGTGTGTCCCAGTTCAGCAAGAGACAATTGCCTTAATAAATAAAATGGAAAGCAATTGAGGAAGATACACAAGATACACAATGTCACCTTGGGTCCTCCATGTGTATTTATGCATGCGCACATTCGAACACGTGTACATGACTACACACACCCACAAATGTAAAAAAGAAAGAAAATGTAAATAGGTACCTATTGTTAAGGTTCAGATTGCCCCGTCCCCTCACCAGCAGGGCCTCACGAGGACCTCGCAAGCAAGCCCCCTGAGAAAAGGGAGTTGATAAGCACCTTGGTCTTCAAAGTCAAGAGAAGCAGACTCTTCTAAAAGGTAGCTTGCTTTTCCTTTGATCTCTGAAGACAAGATAAACAAATTCCACCTTTTTTTTTTTTTTGAGACAGGGTCTCCCTTAGCCCCAACTGTCCTGGAGTCACTATGTGGACCAGGCTGGCCTTGAACTCACAGGGATCCACCTGCCTCTGAGGCCTCCTGAGTGCTGGGATTAAAGGCGTGAGCCACCACGCCCAGCCAACAAATTCTGCCTTTTAACCAGAGACTTCAGGAGCAACTTCAGCACAGCAGTTTTTCCCTTATCTTAAAAGGACAAAAACAAACACTTCCTGACCCAGATCCTGGATGACACATGGAAGGGAGCAGGTTTTAACAGTGTTGCTCTCCTGCTTTCCCCTGCCTAACTTGTAAAAAAAATATATCTACCCACCTTCTGCACCCCCTAGAAGTCTCCCCCTTTAAAAGACCCCAGCTCATGACCCGGGCAGGCATTTTTCCTGCCCGGAAGGGAATCTGTCCAATGTGTTCCTTTGCTAATAAACTCTATTCTGCTGGAGTTTTATCTATGTCCTGGTGCTTTCTCCTGATCAACCGGATACATCCATCGCCTACTTTACCTATCACCTATGTTTGGAGATCTGTACCTAGAATTAAGACTGTGAGCTTTCTGGCCCATTTTGGAAACTTTCAAATAGCATGTACCAGATTAGGCTCCTCAGCCCCTTAGCAATCCCCTTGGCGTGTGTTTTACTACATGGGCCTCCCCTGGTGAACTGGGTCATGTTCTGTGGTATGGGTATGGGTGTGGGCAGGAGCAGGCAGTCATGTAGTGAGTGCTGTGAAGGTGCACCTCATACTTCCTTCAATTTAGACACTGTACATCAGTTCTCTGTGGCCTTTGATAGTATCTGTAGAGAAAAAGAAAGTTTGCAGCTCCTGGTCCTAAGAACCACTTGGCAAATTTCTTTTTTTTTTTTGTGCTGGAGAGCAAACCCAGGACCACATGCGTGCATGGTAGGCAAACATTCTTCTTTGATTGACTCCGCTTCTGAGAAATGAAGTCACAAATAGGCATTTGTTTTACTTATATGTTAATTAAAATTTTTTATTACTTTTTTGTGTATGTGTGTTTACATGTGTATGTGCGCATGCTTGTGCTTACTTGTGTCACTGCACATGTGTGGAAGTCAGAGGACAACTTGCAAGAGTTGGTGCTCTCTGCCATGTGGGTCCTGGGGATTGAACTCAGGTTTTCAGGATTGGTGGCAAGTGCCTTTACTTGCTGAGCCATCTTGCCAGCCCATAAACAGGCATTTATTTAAAAAGCCTTTCCAAGTGATTTCTGCTGAAGCTTAAGCAGTAGGAGCTACTGCTTTTTATTTACATTTTTCTAGATTTTTGCACTCATTTAATGATGCATGTAATATACTGGTGCTAGCTGTTCATGGTTAAATACATACACAGTCTGTACATGTTATAGGAGTGTTCCAAGACAGATTAGTGGACATACTTGATGAAACCCAGTGGGAGATGACTGCTCAGGGTTTTCCTGAGCTGGTATAGTCTGGAGATACAGAAAGTCATTAAAGCAGGTAGTGTGCCATCATGAGAAGCTGCAGTCATGTGGGTGACAATGAAAGTGCGCAGGCAAGCATTAGAAATAAGACCTTCTGACTTGACTGTGTCCCGAGTTCTGAGGTGGTTCTGTTAAAGATGCTGTGTAAGTTCAGGAAGTTATGTTTCCTACTAGTGTCCTTGCAGATCCTGCCACTCTGTGCTAATTCTCCACCTGTTTGTAGTGAGGTAAACTACCTATTAGCATGGGTCTCCATATGTTCATGTTTCTTATGTTGCCTTTTTTTTCAGAAATTGTTGCCAAAGTCAGAGAAATCTCCCAGCCCAACTGGACTCCTCCACCAGAAGCCACAATTTCCTTGACCAAAGATAACTTTGACGAAGTTGTGAATGATGCAGACATCATTCTGGTGGAGTTCTATGCCCCATGGTAAGTTCACAGTTGGTTTTGTGATACTAAGATACCGATTTGGGGGGCTGGAAAGATGGCTGAGTGGTTAAGAGCATTGGCTGCTCTTGTCCAGTACCTAGGTTTGGTTCCCAGCACTCACATCATGGCTAACAACAGTCTGTAACTCCAATTCCAGGGACTAACACCCTCTTCTGGCCTCTGAAGACATTGCATGACATGGGTGCACTTATATTCAGACAAAGACTCATACACATAAAATAGAAAGATACTGATTTTTCAGAACCCTGCTAGGCCTAGATGGAGGGTTATAGACCAGCCAGTGTAGGTAGACGCAGGCCAAAGTTGAGGCACTAAGTCTTCTGGAAGTGAGGTGGTTATAGGGGACCATCATGGGGGTGCTTGTGGAAGGAAGGAAATTCTCATTTCCTTGGGGAAAAATGGGCTCAAAGGAAAGAAGATACCAGGAAAGTGGGAGTATGTGCAAGTATTTGGTCTGTGGGGTTCCCAAGTGCTTTGGAGCCAAAGTTGGTGCTCTTATGGAGGGATGTGACCAATTGCATGGGTAACCTGGAGGTGGGGCAGTCAAAGTGGACAGAGTAAATTGGTTTTGTTTTTCTTTTATTTTTAAAATAGTACATATATGGTGTATACATGTGCAGGTGCATGTGTCAGTGTGTATGGAGGTAAGATGAAGTTTTTGTGGAATAGGTGCTCTGATTCCACCTTTTATTTGGGTTCTGAGAATTGAATTCAAGTCATTAAGCTTATGTGAAAAGCACTTTTACCCACTGAACCATACTGCCAGCCCCTGTGTTTTGAGTTTCCAGAGACAGTGGTGCTTTGTAGCCCAAGAGGGCCTGCAACTTGCACGAGTTCTTCAACCCTAGCCTTCTGAGTGCTGGGAATTCAGGCAGGCTACCACACCTGGCTTTGAACGGAGCAAATTAGAGAAAAGACTTTGGTTGGTTTGTTTTTTAGACAGGGTCTCCCTATAGCCTCAGCTGGCATGAAACTTAATATGTAGACTAGGCTGACCTTGATCTCACAGAAATCTGCCTGCCTCTGCATCCCTGAATGATGGGATTAAAGGTGTCCACCACCATGCCCAGCAAAAAAAGACCTTTTTTTTTTTTTAGAAAAAAACAATTACATGTATGAGTGTTTGGCCTGTATGTACAGAAGTACACTTCTATCATGAAATGTCTCCAGAGGCCAGAAGAGGACATTGGATCCCCTGGAACTAGATTTACTGACTGATGTTAGCCACCATGTGGGTGGCTTACTTAACTGCTGAGCCATATCTACAGCTCCAAGAGAAGACTTTTAAAGAGAAATGAATGTAGCTCTGGAAGCCCTTGGACTCCCCAGGAAATGACCTGTGGCACCATTTGTCTTGGCGAACTCATCTCTCAGCTAGTGGTTCTGATTTTTGAGTAGGCTTGGTAATTGTCAGGCTGGACCATGTGGACTAGAATAGAGACCAAATTGAAAATCAGGAATGTGAGTGTCCGACTAACAAGAATTCCCTCAAGTGGCTGCATTCTATGGGTGAACTCCCAGAGTGTCAGCAGAGAAAAGAAGCCCTTGGGCCTAGAATCAGCAGGTAGAGTCTGACTGCAGAGTCATGTGTGATACATAATAAAGGGTTAGGACACCCTGGTTCCTTGTGAGTCCAAATGAGGCTTTCTGGATTCTGCAGCATAAACCACTACACCTGTTCATTGTTGGGTGTACAGATGAAGCGACAAGACAAATGGTGGCGGAAAGGAAAATGAATTGGGGAAGAAGAAAGGAAACTACCTAGTGTATTGGGGGAGGAGCTGAACCTGTGGCATGTTCATAACTCTTCTTCAGTGCTGGAGAGATGCCAGCCTTGTATTGCTATAAAAAAAGGACTTGGCATTGTGGGTGGGACATGACATTGCACTAGTGAGTTACTTAACACATTTTAGTTTATGACCGTTCAGGAGCTGTGTGGCAGACCCTGTACCTTGAATACTCATTAAGCACATATAGTGCTGGTGCATCCAGCTAGTGTTACCTAAGAGGAGCACTGTCCTTATACTTACAGATAGTTTGCAGGTTGCAGGATGCACCCTTTAGTTCATTTGACAAGATGGTGTTTTATCTTAACTAAGGGACTGAGAGTCTGAAGTGAATGAGCCAGACAGGAGTTATGAGGTATTGTGATATAGACCATATATTGTGTTTATGTTTTGTTTGGGGTTGCGTGGCTGCTAAAGGTTAAACCTTGTGTGTCAAGTCTGCTAGGCATATTCTTTGCCACTGAACTCCCTTGGCCCTTAGACAGGATGTGTTTTAACCATATTAGTCTTCATTGTGAGTACTTCTGGCTCTTGCTCATCTCCTGCCCTGGCTGGTTTCTAGGTAAGACGCTGTCATACTTTGTTTTCTCTGAGCCTTTGTACACGTCATCCTACTCTGCCTGCACTACCCAGTTCACCTGTCACCTTGTCTGCACTTGATCTTAGATAAAAAGCCAAAGAGCATTAGCTGTCACCTTGTCAGCAAAACTATCCCTGACTTGTGTCCTTCATGGCCTTTAGCCCCCAACCAAGAAAGAGCCTCTCCTCTATTAGGAAGTTGGCTTGGCTTTTCTCACATTTTACCTTGTGACACAGTTTTTGGTGGTCCTGTCTTCACACACACACACACACACACACACACACACACACACAGAGGCCCCCAGCATGTCAATGCCATGGCAGGAAGCTCCTGTCATAGGACTGTTGGCATGTCCCAGGGAGCCTGTCTTGTCACTCTTACCTGGGGCGTGGGGGGCGGGGAGACGCATGCACGCTTGCTTCCAACATGTAAATGCCATGGCAGGAAGCTCCTGTTATAGACTGTTGGTGTGTCCAGGGCAGGATGGTTGGGGTCTGTCTTGTCACTCCTACCTAGGAGACACTCCAAGGTTTTGTGGGAGTAACCACATTGTTTCAGACATGAGGTTGATAAATGAGTCCACACTGGGGCAGGCCCCTGACAGAATTGGCTTCCTTTTGGCAGGTGTGGACACTGCAAGAAACTCGCTCCTGAGTATGAGAAGGCTGCCAAGGAGCTCAGCAAACGTTCTCCACCAATTCCTTTGGCCAAAGTTGATGCCACCGCAGAGACAGACCTGGCTAAGAGGTTTGATGTCTCTGGCTACCCCACTTTGAAAATTTTCCGCAAAGGAAGGCCTTTTGACTACAATGGCCCACGAGAGAAATATGGTATGGCTGCTTCCTTCCTCATGCTGTGTGGGAGGGGGAGCTGTCCTTATACAACTGGGAACTAGAGCATGTGGTCAGCTACAAGAGCCTTCCTCAGGCATGTGCTCTGTTCCTAGGAATTGTGGACTACATGATTGAGCAATCTGGGCCTCCCTCAAAGGAGATTCTGACCCTGAAGCAGGTCCAGGAGTTCCTGAAAGATGGAGATGATGTCATCATCATTGGTGTGTTTCAGGGAGACAGTGATCCAGCCTACCAGCAGTATCAGGATGCTGGTAAGTACTGACCCCTGGACTGAACAAAATAGGTGCGCCCTGCCACACTCCTGAGGCTGCTGGGAAGTATGCTGTTTTCATAAGACCAGCTTAATGGTAGGGTGTGTGCCCAGTATACTTGACGTCCTGGATTGAAACTGCAGTACCACCAAAAGAGTAAATATTTCTGCATAAAACTGGAGCATCAGTATAACTAACAGCTTGATGGAAAAACCAAGGTAGCATCTGTAGGAATAGGCTTTCCAGGCTGGGGCTGGAAGCCAGGTCCTGGTGGCCAGCATTGCTTATGGATTGCATAATCACATAGTAAATGTGTAAGATGAGTTGTGCCATACCACCCCACCCCACCTTCTTAGGGCACAATCACATTATTTTAAGTTTTGTCTTCCTCCTTTCCTGAGTTCCTCCACAAGAGAGAACAGCTTTGACCATGGAGTAATGACTCTGACCTGGGCCTGGGTTCAAGTCCTGGCTCTTGCCATTTACTAACACTGGCCACAGAAAGCTTTAGGCTTTCCTCTTTCTTACTGTGAAAGGTTGTCATGGTAATTGAGATGATGTTGATGAAATGCTTAGCAAGGAGACTGTTAATTGCACAGCGCACATACTAATCTTGATAATCTGAGAAGTGGATTGTGAACAGCTGTCAGCACTCATGTTCTGCCAAAGTAAGGCAGGCAACAGTAGTCTCATTAAGATGCCCTTTGTCAGGCGAGGTGTGGAAGCTCATGACAGTAATCTCAGTATTCAGGAGACTGCACAGGAGGAGTGCCAAGAGTTCTGAGCCAACCTGGGCTACATATTGTCTTCTAGGCCAGCCTAGGTTATGGAGTAACATTCTGCTCAAAAAAATAAGAATTAGTGGCTAGAGAGATAGCTCAGCAGTTAAGAACACCGCTCCACCAGTAGACCTAGGTTTGGTTCTCAGCACCCACGTGACACCTAACAACTGTGCACAACTCCAGTTCCAGGGCATCTGATGCCCTCTTCTGGTCCCCATGGGTATTGCACAACATGGTGCACTTACATACATGCAGGCAAAACACTTATACACATAAAATAAAGTCTTTAAAAAAAATTTAAATTAAGCTGGGCATAGTGGTGCACACTTTTAATCCCAGTACTCTGGAGGCAGAGGTAGGCAGATTTCTGTGAGTTCAAGGCCAGCCTGGTCTACATAGTGGGTCCAGGTTAGCTTGGGTTAAAGATCAAAAAAAAAAAAAGAAAAAAGTAAAAGAACCCATTGTTTGAGGGTATAACTCAGTTGGTAGAGTGCTGGTGGCCCATCTCTGTAATCCCAATACCAGGAAGTAGAGGCAGGAAGATTAGGTGTTCTACATAGGAAATTGCAAAGCCAGTTAGGGATACATGAGACCCTGTGTCAAAAGTGTGAGGTAGCCAGGTATGGTGGTACATGTCTTTAATCCCAACAGAGGCAGGTCAATTCTGAGTTCCTGGCCAGTCTGGCCTACATAGCAAGTTTCAGATCTGTCAGGGCCATGTAATGAGACCCAATCTCAAAAGAGAGAGGTGGGAAGAAGGAGGGAAGGAGGGCAGGAAAGGGAAAAGAACTGAATCCATTGTCTACACAATGGCTCCTGCCTGGAGAATGGAATTACTAAACACGCTTTCAATATACTATTGAATGTACTTGCCACTGTGGGCTGATTTCTCTGTAGCATAATAACAATTGTGCATATATCCAATGCAGATCTGTATTTTATTAAAATTTAAGAGTAGAGCTCAGTTTGATTAACTTTGTCATCTGTTCTTGACTAAGAAACTTGCCCAGGGAAAGCCCAGCCTAGGAAGAACTATAGCTGAAGGCAGAATCGCTGCATGCAGGGCTCTAGCCCATACTCAAGATGGGAGGTTGGAACCCCTGTGAAGGGCACTGGATGTGAAACCTTAGTGTAAGGCCATAGGAGCATGTGGTGCTGGCATATCCTCTGTGAGGTACTGTCATTATTTCTGACAAATTCCAAGATGCTGGACTTAGATATTGCAAGTATTGTGGGTTTTAAAAACAAGCTCCTCCATGTGGTTAAGCTTTAGACATTGTCCATTCAGAATTTACAGTGGCAATCACCTGTCTTCATGGTGCTTGCGTTGGCCAAGGTGGGTAACAAACCTCAGTTATTTAATTGATTTAATATATTGTTCTGTATTGTCAGCTAACAACCTGAGAGAAGATTACAAATTCCACCATACTTTTAGCACTGAAATAGCTAAGTTCTTGAAAGTTTCCCTGGGGACGTTGGTGGTAATACAGCCTGAGAAATTCCGGTCCAAGTATGAGCCCAAGAGCAATGTGATGGACATTCAGGTGAGTGATGGCTCTTCAGGAATGTGATGCATCCTGTGCTGTGCCAGCCCCTGGGTACTCCATAGCAGGATCTGGATTTTGAAATACAGAGTTTTCACTCTGTCTGCAGGGTGTGGCGTGCCTTTTCCAGCCCTCTCTTCCCACCCCACTGGTAATCTTCACAACTCAGGACCGGAGCATTTGGACCAGCTTTACCCAAAAGGGGTTGGGGTGGATCACCAGGCCCCAGGCCTTAGCCAAACTTAACCTCCTTTTGCCAGTACAGTTGTGCTCTCTTTACACCTCTGGCAGGCAAGATTCATCTCATGGTGGGTTTGGCATGGTTGTAGCCAGGATGTGCTGCTGGGACTGAGCTGAGCCTCATCTGCTGGCAGGTGGCTCAGGCTCCAAAGCCCTTCTGGTTCCTAGGTGGAGTTACTGGATGTAGCGTGTGGAGTTACTGGATGTAGCATGTGGGTTTGGCTTGTTTCCACTGTTGGTTATCAACCCCTCAGCTTCATTTAACTAAAGTGAGTGGAACGCTGAATTCTAGGAGGAGTTCCTAGCCCAGGGGGAGCCTGGGTCCAGTTCAGTGTTTCATGTGCTTTGGTGGATACACCTCAGATTTGGAAGGAATCCAGATGTGAACTTTAAGCTTTGTTTGCAGAGATTGGTGTGCAAAGAGTATATTCTTGGCACTAGGGTCTCACAGCATTTGGAGGCAGAGCTGAGATGGAAAGGGTGTGCTTCCTGGGTGGTGCTGGTCCCATTGTGTTGAGGCTCTTTCTATTTGAGCTGCGGGCTCTTATGAGAACTGGAGGAGGAGAACTGGAGGGGTCAGCACCAAGGGAGGAGTCATAGACATATCCCCAGAGAGACCACGGTGCCCCGTCTTTCTGGCTGTCACTACTCCCCTAGTTTCTTCTCATGGTCTGCATACTTGCCCCATTGATTCTCTGCCATGCAGGACTCAGTACCTTCTCCCTGAATTTAGGGTGCTGCCAACAGTCCTCTTTGATTTTTATTGCTTTCATCCCCACAGACCGTGTGTCCAAAGAGGAATTCCTGTGGGGGCTGTAGACCTTTACGGTCAGGCACAGCTCTTATAGATGTTTGTGTCAAGGAATGGTCTGTAGCATTATTTTTTTGTTGTTTGTTTGAGATTTTGAAGCCAAGTTTATCATAAAAGAAAAGGTTTTAATACATATTTAAGTATAGGTGTTGAGAGGTATAAAAGCAGTATAGTAGTATGCACCCAAGGGTGGGTGTGGGCTTGTTGATAGTCACCTTGTTCAGTACATTCTTGAAGGGATCGCTAGCTCCAGAAAGGTTGCAGGTCACAATCTGATCTGGTCTGTGGAGTCCATCGCTGCTCCTCTGCTCTTGAATTTGCTTTCTTGAGTGAAGCTCACTGCAGCACAGTGGTGATACCATTAAAGGCTGCCTTAGCGCAGCCTCCAGGGCATTCTTCGCCTACTTTTTCTAGTACATTCAGCATGCCCAGTGACATCAGAACAGATCTCTTGATACCTTACACTGCCTCTACTCCGTCTACCCTGTGGGCCTTCTGGTCCCTTCCCACCTGGCAAGGCCTCTGTGACTCAGTGCCATGTCAGCCACCTCCCTGCCTGTTCCATCTAGACAAGAACTCTGGACTCACAGGGTTCATTCTTCACCTCGTAGCTCATGCCTGTTTCTTCAGCTATAAAGTATAAAGGGATGGCAGTACCCACCCATGGTGGTTATGATGGTGATGTCTCTGAAGGGCCTGACTCAAGTCCTCACAGAGTGTGAGCTCCTAGGGATCCTCAGTCTCAAGACAGCTACCTGACCTCTGTGTCCCCTTAGTAACTGCCTCTCTGACAATGCCCTAGGTGCTGTGTAAATATTAGTTGAGTTCACGACACTGAAACATCTCATCTGTAAAACCTTTTGAGCCAGCCTTAAGGGGCTATGCTGTTGAGCCTGTTAAAGAGCAGGCACCTGGACCTGGCTGTGCTGAGCCCTCAGAGCACAGAACCTCCAGAGAAGAGAGATGGTTTCAGTGCTTGAACAACCCAACTCTGTAGCTTTATCAGGTTCCATATTGTATTTGAAGCTACACTACTGTAGCACAGTCTGAAGATTAAAGGTTATTCAGGGCAGACTGCAAAGCGTTACCTGACCACTTAGCAGCCTGGGCTTCACCTTACCTTGTCACCTAAGATGTTCCTCACAGGCTCTTGTGAAGATTAGTTGGCTGAAGATATGCCCAGTTCAGTCCATGTGTCGCTGCTGAGAGCCTTGAGCTGTTTCTGCCTCAGCTTATGTGCTCAGGCCAAAGGAAGAGGTCTTCCCTGCCTGAGAAGCCTGTTAATGTTGCATGGGGAGTTACTGGGATGTTCTTGGATGGGGGTGAGTGTTTGAACAACTTCACTGCCCCTCCTCCCATCCTGAACCCCTCTAAAGCAAACATCTGTGCTCATTAACAGCGACTCTGAAGGCATATTAGAGTCTTTTTTGTTGGGCTTATTCTCACCTGCTCCCTCTTTGAAACAGGGTTCCACAGAAGCATCAGCCATTAAGGACTATGTGATGAAGCATGCCTTGCCGTTGGTGGGCCATCGCAAGTCCTCCAATGACGCCAAGCGGTACACCAAGCGTCCCCTGGTGGTTGTGTACTACAGTGTGGACTTCAGCTTTGATTACAGAGCTGGTGAGAGACCTCAAGACCTTTCTGGAGTGGGAACATTTAGAGATCTTGCCCTGCGACCCTTACAGTTGGTGGTATGAGCATATTTTACTTATGGCTTCAGGATTATTTTCAGTTCTGAGCCCTTTTTTCTTCCCTTTTTAGCAAGAGGGGAGCATAGCCAAGCCTAGTGCCCTCCTAGAGATGAGGCTGCAGATCTGGGACTGAACCAACTTCTGGCTCCAGGCAGTACTGTGTTACCAGGAGACAGCTGTGCTTGGGTTTAGCTGGCTTCCACCCTCAGGCCACCTGCTCACACAGTGTGGCTCTGCCAGAAACCCTTTTCTTTCTGGGGCTTGTACCTTGCCAGAGAACATAACTACCAGAATCATAAGTCTCCCCTCAGTCTAGGGTGGGACAGTTGCTCTGCTCAGCACTTAGTCTACAACCTTTGTCTGTCTCAGCTACTCAGTTCTGGCGTAACAAAGTCCTGGAGGTGGCTAAGGACTTCCCTGAGTACACCTTTGCCATTGCTGATGAAGAAGACTATGCCACAGAGGTGAAGGACCTGGGACTCAGTGAGAGTGGAGAGGATGTCAATGCAGCCATCCTGGATGAGAGCGGAAAGAAGTTTGCCATGGAGCCAGAGGAGTTTGATTCTGATACTCTCCGGGAGTTTGTCATGGCTTTCAAAAAGGGTGAGTTGGAGAAGCTGGGTATGAAGACAGAGGTAGTCAGATCTCAGATCGAGGCCAGCCTCGTCTATATAGCAAGTTCCAGGCTAACTGGAGCTCCAGGGAGACCCTGTCTCAAGCAAACAAAAACAAAAATAAATGAGTTGGTCTCCCAGAGTCTCCCTTTGAATAGAATACAGAACCTGAGTAAATCACAGGAACCTCTGGCATTCAGCAGCATACGAGAGGCTCAGCAAGGGGCTGTAGGTATGGCTTACTGGGTAAGAGCACCTGCTGTGAAGGCTAGAGGAACTCAGTTCAGATCCCCAATACCTTTGTAAAAACTGGGTTGGTCATGCATGCCTGTAACCTCAGTATTGGGGCCTTGAGATGGGCAGATCCTGGGAGCTTCTTAGCTATCCAGCCTAGATAAAACAAGTTTCAGGTTCAGTAAGAGACTGTCTTAAAGAAGATGGGAGCTGGGTGTGGTGGTGGTATGCGCCTTTAATCCCAGCACTTGAGAGGCAGAGGCAGATGGATCTCTGGGTTCAAGGCTAGCCAAGTCTACATAGTGAGTTCAGGCCAGCTGGGGCATCAGGGAGACCCTGTCTCAAAAAAGACCAAAAAAAAAAAAAGCGGAAGAAGATAGAGGAAGACACCTGACCTCCTCTGCATGTGCCACATACAATAAGAGACTAAGGAACTCCTGGCAGTTTGCTTCCCCTCCCATGTCCACTCCAGTTCACTCTCTAACTTCCTTGTCTAATGAAGGGCCAGGTATGGCCCCAAACTATAAGGCACCAAGACAGCCTAATGATATTTTGAAACATTTAGGAGGTTTTGTTATCCCTTTCTGGCAAGTCTTCCATAATTTACTTTGAAAGCAAAAGCCAGATTGAGGCTTATTCAGTATGGTCAGCCTCAAGAAACTGCAGTTTGTGGTTAGATGGGGATTCTGGAGGGCCTCTGCAGATCCACCCCAGACAGGGCAAGGTCTGGGTACCACTGGCCTCTGTGGCTCCAGAACTTGACTTGGAGCCTCTTTGTCAGGCCCTTGTCATGTATCTGACCCTTAGTTTTTGCTCCTGTACTTGTTACTTTTGCTTTTGAGATCAGGTCTCACTATATCCCAGATTGTGATATAGTGATTCTGATACAGTGATTGTGATAACATGTGATTCTTCTGCCTCAACCAGCCTCTTCAATACTGGGGTTAGAGGTATGTGCTACTGTGCCTGTTTCCTTTCTTCTTGTTTGTTTTTAGAAAACAGGCGAGTATGTTGTTCTAGCTTGCCTTCAGTTACCATGACAAAACACTGACCAATACCAACTTGGGAAGGAAAGGGTTTATTTTATCTTAACATCTCCTGAATCACAGTTCATCACTGAGGGAGCCCAAGGTAGGAACTCGGGGCAGGAACCTGGAGGCAGGAGCTGGAGCACAGGCCATGGAGGAACGCTGCTCACTGCCTTGCTCCCCTGGCCCCTGCTCAGCCTGCTTTCTTATACAATACAGAACAACCTGTGGGGGTGGCACCAACACAGTGGACTGGGCCCTCCCACATCACTCAGAAAATCAAGAAAATACCCCACAGACATGACCACAGGCCAGTCCATTGAGGCAATTCCCCAATTGAGGCTGTATCTGCTCAGGTGTGTCAAATTGACAACTAAAGCTATCCATGGGTCTTGGAAACTTTTAAAAGCTCTTTGAACTTAAAACTAAGCTTCATGGGGCTGGAGAGATGGCTCAGTGGTTAAGAACACTGGCCGTTCTTGCAGAAGACCCGGGTTCAAATACCAGCACCCACATGGCAGCTAACAACTGTCCATAACTCCAGTTCCAGGGGATCCAATAGCCTCTTCTGTCCTCCATGGGCATTGCACGACACAGTTGCACTTAACCTACGTGCAGGCAATACATGCATACACATAAAATAAAAATAAAATATGAAAAAAAAAAAAAACCAAAAACTAAGCTTCATGTTTGAGGAATACCAGGTATGAGATTCTAAACAGAAAATCTTTATTCATTTTGACTCAGCAAAGCACCTAGTTACCACTCCAGCCATGTGGTAGCACACCACAGCCCTTGCTCTATGTCAGGTGCTCAGTTTTGGTGTAACAAAGTAGGTTTCGTCCCCACGTGGCTTTCAGGCTCTCAGTGCCAGTGCACACAGTAACTCTTCTGCCTTCTGCATTGGGCAGCATCTGTTAGAATGGCCTTTGCAGGGACTAGGAGGTTAGACGATTCAAGTTGATCATAGCGATGTCCATTGTTGGGGAAGGTTTGGGAGGCTAAGACTCCATCTGACAGTGTGGCTCGCTGCTTCTGATTGCTGGTTTTTCCAGTTGCCTCGCTGCCTAGTCCAGGTAGAGCACCTGGGTTCAGGGCCTTTAAGCACTGACACCTTCTCCCCCTTTTGCATTCCTTGGCAGGAAAACTGAAGCCAGTCATCAAATCACAGCCAGTGCCCAAGAACAACAAGGGGCCAGTCAAGGTGGTGGTGGGAAAGACCTTTGATGACATCGTGATGGACCCCAAAAAGGATGTTCTCATCGAGTTCTATGCTCCATGGTGCGGGCACTGCAAGCAGCTGGAACCAGTTTACACTAACCTAGGCAAGAAATACAAGGGCCAGAAGAACCTGGTCATCGCCAAGATGGATGCCACTGCCAATGACATCACCAGTGACCGCTACAAGGTGGAGGGCTTCCCCACCATTTATTTTGCCCCCAGTGGGGACAAAAAGAACCCAATTAAGTTTGAGGGTGGAGACAGAGATCTGGAGCACTTGAGCAAGTTTATAGATGAGCATGCCACCAAGTGGAGCAGGACCAAGGAAGAGCTTTAAGGCCTGCAGGTCTGCGGAAGGTGGAGGGACCAGACACTGTAGTGGCCAGCACTGGCCACCAAGCAAGCAAGCCATCAGTGGCAGTATCTTGACTTAAAATTTTTTTTTTTAATACTTTGGTATTCGTCTCATGCTCTGAATAACAGAATAGCCATGAATGACTCAATAGTTTAGACCAGATTTTTATGGAGGATACATCTATTTTTATCATTTTTGGGTCTGATTTTTTTTTTTAATCCTTTTACTTTAATATTTCCTCAAAGCAGATAAGCTGAATCTTATGTGTGAGAATTTTTCTTTTTTAATTTAAAGTTTAAAAAGTCTTTGTCGAATCTTGTTGTTTGCCTTTTATTTTCCCATTGTCCAAAGAAACGTTAAAAAATATGTAAATGTGGTGTGTTTTTGGTTTCTTCCTATTAATGACAGCACATCAGAGCTATCCCCTGACACCTGGCCAGCCTGGTGTTTCAGCCCAATTTCAGAGCCACACCCTTGGTCAGGCTGGAGCCTCAGCTCTAGGACTGAATGGACAGCCATTGCACCTCTTTATATACCCTGGGTGGTGGGTGGAGGAGCAGGGCCCCATTTTCTCAAAGCAGTCCCACTGCTGGAGTGGAAATGACTTCAGACAGACATGGGTGCCTTGGGGTCATAGAGAAGGTAGTGCAGGCTGTTAAAATAGAATAAAAGGTTCCTAATAACCTCAACTGTTAGAAAATATCTGTTCTTTCCTAGGATCTTTATGGTAGAGTAGAAGTAATGGAGAGGCCAGGCCTGGGCCTGGTAGGCAGGCTGTCCAGCTTGCAGAATATCTTACCACCTGACCTGATGATAGTCACCAGGGGAGGTTGATCCTGATCCAGGCTGAGGGGTGCCATAGGTCTCCATTCTTGGTTGATGTAGGTGAGCAGTGGCAGATTCATGATGGGGAAGGAAGAACAAAGATGGTGTAAATGCTTCTGGGAGGAGAGGGATAGACCAACCCTGACCCCTGACGCCAAGACAGGTCTGGGGCATCTCAGTGAGTGTTTCATCTAAGAGTCTATATCTCCCCAATATCAACCCCTCACCAAATACTCACCTGCTTCCCACTTTGACAGAAAAAGTGGCAGCTCTTCTGCACTGACTGGTGTTTGGAAGTTGTGTAAAGGTGGATTTTCCAGATTATCTTCCCTAAAGTTAAGTCTAAGGCAGATGGAATTGTAGGTGAGCCAAAGTGTCCAAGTCTTTTTATGTGTATGTGTGTCGCCTGCATAAAAAGTGCACCTATGTTTTGCAATGCCTGTGGAGGCCAGAAACAGTATCTCATCCCCTGGAACTGAGTTACAGATGGTTGTTAGTTGCCGTATTGGTGCTGATAACTGAACCCTAGGTTCTCTGCAAGGGCAGCCAGTGCTCTTAACTGCTGAGCCATCTCTGCTGCCCCACATCACTCCCATCCTAAGATAAAACCCTCTCTTCAAAGCCCTCCCTCAGAAACTTTCGCCAGAATGCTCCTGGGAGTAAGGGTAGTGTGAGAAAGTGCTCAGGCTTTTTCTGGAAAATGAAAGTCCAATTCAGCATTGATCCCCTGTGTTTCTTCTTGCTGGGCTTCTGCCTTACACCAGAGGGCCTGGGTAAAGAGACCTAGTCTAGAAAAGAATAGCCATGTTTCAACTGAGATGTCAAGAAATCTTTCCTAGGGACTGGAGAGATGGCTCAGTGGTTAAGAGCACTTGCTGTTCTACCAGAGGACCCAGGGTTCCATTCCCAGCATCCATGCGGTCACTAACCCCTAACTCCAGTTCCAGGGTATCTGATGCCCTCTTCTGGCCTCTCTGGGCATTGCACATATATGGTACACTTAGATGTAGGCAAAATACTCATAAAAATTTTTAAAGTAATATATATTTGAAATGTCAAGTGACAAAAGCTGAGATTTCAAAGCTGTCTGCCTGAGTCCCATAGACACTGGAAGTCCAGAGACCTGCATTGGAAATACCAAAATGTTTACCATAAATGTAGAAATTCAGGTTATTAATAAACTAGTCTGAATATTAATATATCAAGGAAAAGATGAGGCCAGGAATTTACCTCGGTGATTGTAGTGATCTGGTCTGCTGGGCAGGTAACATATTCCTTGCTACTCCCTATGTCTTTTTTGTTTTGCTGGGGTTTTTTTTTTTTTTTTTTTTTTTTTTTTTTTTTGGTCATTTTGAGACAGGATCTCCCTATGGCCCCAGCTGGCCTGGAACTCCATATGTAGACCAGGGTGGCCTCAAACTCACAGAGATCTGCCTGCCTCGGCCTCCCGAGTGCTGGGATTAAAGGTATTCGCTTCCATGCCCTGCTTCCTATGTCTTTTTTTAAAAAAATATATATTTTGTGTGTGTAAATATGACCTGCATGTATGTAAGTGTACCTGTGCTGTGTAATGCTCATGGAGGTCAGAAGAGGGCATTAGATCACCTGGAACTGGAGTCAGGGACAGTTGTTAGCTGCCATGTGGGTGCTGGGAACTAAACATGGGTCCTCTGTAAGAGAGCCATCTCTCCAGCCCCCTCCCTATGTCTTATGTCTCCCCCTGAGGCTATGCACTTGGAGAGGACAACCTTCCCTGGTGGAGGAGGACCATTCCTTAGGTATGTGAGTAGTTGTAGTCCCCTGCTAGAATCTCCAAACTCTCAGGAAGATCCCAGAAGATTCACATACTCATGGGGTTGGAGTTACACCAGGATTAAATGCTCCAGGCAGGACCAACACATGCAAAGGTCCTGAGGTAAAAAGTAAAAATGTATCCTCTTTTGAAAATATAATTTGGGGCCAAGTGTGGTGGCGCACGCCTTTAAGGCAGAGGTGGGTGGATCTCTAAGTTGAAGCCCTGCCTGATCTATATAGCCAGTTCCAGACCAGCTGGAGCTACAGGCCCTGTGTCTTAGCTAAGTAATTTACTTCTGACTATAAAAGGCAGGATTTTCCCCCCAGATAGGATCTCCCTGTATCCCTAGTTTACATGGAACTCGCTGTGTAGACCAGGCTAGCCTCAGTCTCATAGAGATCTGCCTGTCTGCTTCCTCAGTGCTGGGATTAAAGGTGTGTGCCACTGTCCTGGGCAAAATGTGTTATGTTTTGAGACAGGGTCTCACTATGTAGCCGTGAACTCACATGGGATCCACTGCCTCTGCCTCCCTGGGCTGGGATTACAGGTGTGAGTCACTATGGTCTTTGGCATCTTTTGTCTCCTTCATTGTTTAAATCTGGGCAGCAGGCAGGAGCAGTTGCAGTTGGTGCCCTCCTGTGTTAGCACTCATGCAGACCTCATGTATCAGAGCCCCTAGCTCTAGAAGCCCTTAGTCAGGCTTGAGGAGGTCAGGATTCCTTAAACATGGGCAGCAGTTGGTGTTGCAACTTTTGAGGATAGGTATTGGGATCCCTCCGCCCTTGGCAGGGGCCACTGTTAACTCCCAGGTCTTGGGTATGTGAGTCTCGGTCTTGAAAGCTTGGCAGCTCTCTGGAACTCCCAGTGACCAGGGCCTGCAGTTTGGCTCTTTACATCCCTTTATCCTTCAGCCTCAGATTTCTCTTCTGCTGTCCTTGAGTATGTCCAGATTGTTCTCCTAAACTGGTCCGCTGTCAAGCAGCCAGCTGCTGTGCCACCTTTTCAACTTTGCCTGAAAACTGTTCAGTTGTTGCCGACACTGCACCACTGTCTTTGCTGCGTCTGTCTTCATATTACTTGATAAGCCACACTACTAAAAATTGGCAAGAAGACTTGTCTCAAAAAGAAAACTTATTGGGTCGAATGTTGCAGTACCAGGGGAGACAGCATAGGAGGGTGAGCTTCCATAACCAGAGAAGGGGTGTTTGGACTAATCCTAGCTCTCCTCACATACATACAAATGGAGGTTTGTAACACTGTCATGGCTCACACCTGTAATCTCAGCATTCAGGAAACTGAGGTAGGACAATCAAGATCAATTTGAAGCCAGTTGGGACAGAGTGAGACCCTGTCTCAAGGAAACAACTAAAATAATAAGTAAAAACTGAGGTTTGTGTTCACAGCAATTGCAGCATTGTCCCTAGCACCAGTTCTGCTGGGCCATTGAGGGAAATGCTTCCCTTGGCCTAGGTGGAAATGGTTGCAGAATTACTCTGAGTTCATTGCCGCTTGTGGTAGCAAAAACAAACTTTGAAACTGTATCTTAGGAGCCAGAGTAATCAGCTGCGATGGTAGTGTAGTTTTCTCAAGGATCTGTCCGTGAAGTACTGAAAACACTAGGTGCGGACAAGGGTAGTCTGACTGGCTGTTTGACCACCCTTTTGCTGGAGATAGCCAGGCCACCAGCTGCCTATAAGGGAGTCAACATCTTTGCTTATTTGTTTTTAAAATATTTATTTTATGTGTATGAGTGTATTGCCTGCATATATGTGAGTGCACCCATGTTGTACAACACCACAGAGGTCAGAAGAGGGCATCAGATTGCCTGGAACTGGAGTTATGTGGGTGCAATCGAACCCAGGTCCTCCACAAGAGTGGTTAGTGCTCTTAACCACTGAGCCATCTCTCCAGCCCATTATTTTAGGAAAATGAGTATCAGAATTTAAACATGGGTGTGAAGTGGGAGCTGGCTCCCTGGAGGCAGATGTGGGGATCCAGTGTGTATGAGGCAAGTACTGAAGCTAGAAGAGGTAAGGCCAGAGCAGTGGGGTCCTGTTACCTGAGCCCCTGGTCATAAGGGCTAGCTCTGGGCCAGAGCATTCACCCCCAAAGAGAAAAGAAAGCTGGGCATGGTGACACACACTTGTAATCCCAGCACTTGGGAGGTGGAGGTAGGAGAATCAGCAGTTCAAGGTTGTTCTCATCAAGGCAGCAAGTTCAGGGCTGGCTCAGCAATTAAGAACACTGGCTGCTCTTGCAGAGAACCTGAGTTCGGCTCCCAGCACCCACATGGTATCTTAACAGCTGTCTGTAACACCAGTTTCAGAGAATCCAGCATCCTCTTCTGGCCTCCACAGGCATTGCACACACGTGGTGCATTTATATACAGGCATACAAAACTCATACACAAAAATAATTTGGTTTTAAAAAGATAGCAAGTTCAATGTCACACGGCTACATGAGACCATTTTGAACCCCTCCCCATCACACAAAAATAGAAAGGAAATATAGGAAAATGAATTTATTTACAGTTTTGGTCAAAACTGGGGAGAGCTATTTTGTTTCCTCCTTCCCAGTAAGAATATTACAACTTAAAGGATGAAACTGAAACCATGAAAAGTGTATGTTTAGATTTAGCTCTGCTCCCAGCTACATCAGTTGGCAGAGAAGCTGTGCAGGGTGTTTCAGGACTCCCTCTCGGCTGTTGTTGCTTTTCTATTTGTGGTTGATCACTTGGGGTTGGGGAGGAGGCAAGGATATGGTCAGGGGGCCGCTACCTCGGTGCTGAGCTGTGGGAGCAGAATACCCACGAGGGAAAGTGGCAGCCTTCAGGGCACAGAGTTCTGCTGAAAGTTAGAGATAGAAAGCTCGAGGCTCTGCAAGTGAAGCTTCCTCCTGGAGGTCAGAAAAGCTGTCAGCAGCCAGACAAAGGAGGCCGGGGCAGATTGGTCAGTTCTCTGCACTGTGGATGCTGAGCTATTCAAATCTGACTGGAGAAACACCCTAGTGACGAATGCTAAATTTGCATGTCTCTTTCCCAAGATGCTCAGCAAGAAATAGCAGCTATGATTCTTGATGTTAAATGCATTAATGCAGCTTATTAATGAATAGATACTTTGAGGATTATTATATAATGTATAACAATGATATTATGAATGTAAAGTACAGCTACTAGAAATTAACCATAAGAGAAAAATGTCAAAAGATTTGGGCTTTAACTAGTTCAGGGAGTAAGCTGGCTTGCTGGCTGGTCCGAAGGTAGTGAGTTATCTCAATTGATTGTTCACAGTCAGTTACAGATTGAACTCCTTGTTCTACACTTTCCCCCCTTCTCACTACTGCACTTGACTAGTCTTTTTCTGACTATATTCTTGTTTTTATCTTAACTTAAAAATTGCAAAAAAATCAAGTGGCAATACACTGTATCATTGAGCTGCAAGTTGAGAATACAGAAAAAGAAACTCCTATATAGTCATTTTCATCTAGGATGTAATAAATGAATTTGGAGAAACCAATCACAAACCAAAATAAATAGATACAACAATGGTAGTACTTGGTAAAGATAGTACATGTTCCACAATTTCAAAGGAAGGAAATGGGGTGGGAGTGAAGAGGGGCTTCCCACTTTTTGATGCAATTGCTTTTTAATTTCCACATTCTTTATCAGGAAAAGGTAGAAACAAAAATGAAAAGGTCTTTGGACATAAAAGAATTTTAAACCATATTGGTAGGGTCAAAGACTGATAATTAATATTTTATTTATTATTTTTATTTTATGTGTATGAGTGTATTGCCTGCATGTATGTAAGTGCACTCATGTTGTGGAATGCCAGAGGAGGTCAGAAGAAGGCATTGGATCTTACACCCTGGTTCTCTGCAAGAGCAGTCAGTGCTCTTAACTGCTGAGCCATCCCTCCTGTCCCAAAGACTGATATTTAGTAACACAACACTCAACAGACAAAATTAAGAGACATTTCAAAGTTGACAATCTTGTCATGCTTTAAAAATGGAGATGGAAAATGCTCAGACAGGAAATATTTTGGGGGGAGAAAAATCAAGTTCAGAGCCTGAAAATGAAGGTGGGAAAAAGCCAAATTGATTATTGGATGCCAGGGGAGGCCTTAAAAGAGGCTCTCTGAACCTGGTTCCACAAAGAGGTCTTTGACCTTCAAAATAGAAAGACAGGGAAAACTGTGGGGATGTCAAAAGGGAGAGGTGCTCCTCATCCAAGAGGCTGTTGAAGACTTTTTCTAGCAAAGACAAAGAATTCCAGCACAATTAACAACTGTGTAAGGCCTTTCTTTCTCCCAGCTGTAAACCTGTAAGTTTCTAGGACTCTCACCAAAAACTTCATTTACAAGGAAAGAACATGTCCTAAAATGCCTTGTGCAATCCTAGTGGCTTCTGTTTTTTTTCCCTTTACAGATTATAATTCCATCCAAATTACCTCTGGAGCCACCCTATAGTCTCACATTATCAAGAGAGAGAAAAAAGGAAGAAAAAGCAATTTCTTAGCAGTATTTTGAGCTGTAACTTGAGAGCCACCAAAATGGCATATATGACCAGTGCTATGACAATTAATTCATTGAGATTATCCCTTGAGAAACCCATACCAAACTTCAGTATCTTTCTTTATGAGCACCTCCATTTCTCCTAAACTTCACACTTAAAGTCTATTATTTAGTGATAGACTTTATAAAACCTTCACTCTGCTTCAGACTGGTTTGTCCTGAAATTCTTTTCCATGTTAAAACCACAAATCCCAGTTTTGTCTGAGTTGATGCTCCTAAAAGATTAAGGGAAATCCTCAGGCTGCTGAAGGTAACATCATGGAACTGTGTTCCCACTGCCACAAAGGCATATAAAGAAGACTTGTGTGGCTCAAATCTGTAGTCTCAGCATTTTCAGAGGGTGAGACAGTTGGGTTGACATGAGTTAGAGACCAGCTTGAGTTCCAGAGTAAGTTCCAGATCAGCCAGGCTCAGAAAATGAGTCTGTTTCAAACAGAACAAAACAAAACAAAACCAGGGTCAGTGAGATGGCTCAGCAAGTAAAAGTGTTTGCTACCAACTTGAGTTTGATCCCAAGTTCCACATCCACGTGGTTGAAGGAAAACTCCCAAAAGTTGTCCACACACACACAAAAATAAATGAATGTAATAAAAAATTTTAAGGTTAAAAAATAAAAAAAAACTTACTAAAATGGACAGCAATGAAAATCTTAACGGTGCACTTTAAATCTTAAAAACTAAAGTGCTCATTTGGACTTCTCAAGTGTTTCCTTGTGTAGCTTTCGGTTTCATATGCCCTGCAGGGATACACCCTGACAAAGGGAAGCCAGTTGATGGTACTATAATCACCAATTAACAAAAGATTCTGATGGGAAGAGAAGTATATTAGCCATAGTCAGAGAAACTTTTCATCTGTATTGATCTTTATCAAGTACAGAACATTTTCATTTCATCTGATATTCTTGGCAACCTCATGAAGTTAGTGAGACAAATGAGGAAACTGTGGTTCGGAGAGACCACACTTGTAGCTGGTTGTCTGCCACAGAGTTATGTTCTGAGCGACCACACTTGTAGCTGGTTGTCTGCCACAGAGTTATGTTCTGAGCGACCACACTTGTAGCTGGTTGTCTGCCACAGAGTTATGTTCTGAGCGACCACACTTGTAGCTGGTTGTCTGCCACAGAGTTATGTTCTGAGCGACCACACTTGTAGCTGGTTGTCTGCCACAGAGTTATGTTCTGAGCGACCACACTTGTAGCTGGTTGTCCTCTGTAGCCCCAGCTGTCCTGGAACTCACTATGTAGACCAGGCAGGCCTTGAACTCACAGAGATCCACCTGCCTCTGCCTCCCAAGTGCTGGGATTAAAGGCGCGCACCACCAGGCCGGGCAGGATAAGAACCGGGCAATGACCACTGCAATAAAGCACTGGACTCTGATGTTGCGGTGTTCTAGGAAGCAGAAACATTGCAAAAAACCCCAAACAAAACCTCTAAAACATAAACATGAATGGTAGTTAAATGACACACGTCAAGGGAGTGAGGGAGGGAGGAAGGGAGGGTGAGAGCTGATTATGGAACAACGTTAGTGACCACACTAAGAAACTAAGAGCCATGAAAGCTGCAGGAGTTTCTATGACTTCAGGAAGATCTCATTCCACAGGTTTCCAGAGCACACAATCCCGTTAGACTTGTAACATAGGCATCCTGTGTCCAGAAGATTCCAAACCAGATACTGATATCTGCAAAGCAATAATGAATGGCCAATGCAATAATATTATTTAGCCTAATATCATATACTAATTGTGGAAAGGAAAGAGTTTGAACTTGATCTTTTTAATCTTTGTAGCCCTGGTTTGTAGGAAATTTCTATGTCCCATCCTTGGAATTAATTCTTTTTTATTTCTTTATCTATTTTAAAAAATATTTTGTGTGCATGTGTGTCAGTGCACCGTGTTGTGCAACACCCAAGGAGTCCAGAAGAAGGGATTGGATCCTCTGGAACTGGAGTTAAGGACTGTTGTTAGCTGCTGTGTGGGTGCTAGGAACTGAACACCGTCCTCTGTACAAGAGTAGCCATTGTTCTTAACTGCTTAGCTATCTTTCTAGCCCCTGGAATTAATTTTTTAAAAAACCTTTCTGTAACTGTATTTTTTTGTTTCCCTTTATATTTTAGGCAATCTAAAATTAAAGGAACACATAAAATAGGAAAGTGGTTTTCATCATAATCTATACTCCATAGAATACAATAATGTGGAATCCAAGGTGAATTCAAAACAGAAAATTCAGCCCCAGCAGATTCTTACTGAGACACAATTCCCTCCCACTACATCTTGAGGATTCAAGTGGAGAACAGCATAAGCATTGGAAACACCTGTTCTGTGCACAAATCCTGACTTATGATTTCACTCTATTCATATATCATATTCTACGATTGCCTGGACATCGGGTTCTTTACTCACAGGGAATTTCAATAGTAGTTTTCAAAGTTGTTTTTCTGTGAATAATAATTGCTGTTGTATATTGCTAATGGAATGGTCATCCTGGAAAACAGTTTGGAGCTTCCTCAAAAAGTACAACAAAATTAACATATGACCCATCAATTCCATTCCTAGGGTACTCATCCAAGAGAACTGAAATATCTCCTCACAAAATGCATTCATAAATACTCAAAGCAGCATTATTAACTAAGAAAATGTTGAAAACAGTCCATATGAATTCATTTTGAACCAGGCCAAATTTCACATATAAACCTTCAATTCACATTTCTTTTTTTCTGGAGTTAATTCTTACATAAGACATTTGATTAAGATAGGGTCACTAGGCAAAATACAGGATGCATACTTTGTTTAGTCTGTTTGGGACTGTTATAGCAAAATACCCCAGTTTGAATAATTTATACTGAATAGAAATTCTAGAAGCAGCTGGGAAGATCAAGATCAAGACAAGAGCATCTGATAAGGGCTTCTGTTCTGTGTGCCCACCTGGAGCTGGTGGAAAGAAAACATGTAGATGAATTCTGTGTCCCTGAGTGGCAAAAGAGAGGACCTACTCCTGCAAGCAATTTTCATGAGCCAGTAGCTATTCATAAAGATAGAATCCTCATGACATATACACCTCTGATAGGCCTACCAGCTCCCAACACTCTTACATTGGGAATTAAGATTCCAGAACACAAATATAAAGGGAAACATTCAGAATATAACACTAGGGAATCTGAATTTCAGATGATACTAGGGTCTAAGTATAACGATGTCTCAAATATTACATAGTATACCCTGCTATTCTTGCATACGCAGTAGCTTGAAACAGCAACAAAAATTCTGACTGGCAAAAGCCAATAATTTCAGAACAGAAAGTGGATTTTCTTTCAATAGCAAAATCATAACATTTTAAAAATAAAAGCTTGGAGAAGTCAAGACCATGAACCACAGAGTCCAAGAAATGCATAAGGAATCATGAACAATTTGTCTATGACACAGAAAGGGGGAAAGCATCAGTTCTTGGTTGACAGCCTTATGATTTCCTCCCTCATCTTCCACTCTGCTAGCATTAGCATAGAGATACTTAAGCAAAAGATATAGTAAGTGTTTTACTTTGTGGAGTGAGAGCAAATCCATATATAAATGATGCTGCACCATGCAAAGCTTGCTGTCTTTCCACTACAGCATGCTGTCCTTTGCATTCTCTTCAGGTCTCACACCAGTGACAAAGAAGTGCTTGAATGTGGATCACTTTGACACCTAAACCCAAGGCTCTCTGTTTGCAAGGATTTGATCAGAGATAAAGGAACTTCCTTCTCAACATGGTCTATGATGTGTTCCTAATTAGTCAACTCTGCAGGCAGATAAAGATGCCTAACAGTATTGTTTTTGTTTCAGAGACACATTTTTTTCCAAGACCTAGTACTGGGCTGTCCTACAGGAATAAAAGGAAAAGAAGCATTTAATTTTCATGTCACCCAAGAAAAGGCTGGTCAAGTGAAGCAGTGGGGGTGGAGAAGGAACAAAGAAATCTGTAACTGGTTGTGATCAATTAGTTGTAAGCACCACTACATTCGGACCAACCGAAACCAGCAAGCATACATTGAGCTATATAAAGCACAAAGAATAATACAATTATCAGTCATGGTGAGTTTTAAAAAAATCATTCCTTTGAAATATACAAGTGTATAGCTTAAATATAAAGCCCGTGCTTAAAGATAAACATATAACACTTAGTTGATGAGAAAAATCTGCTTCCTATTCAATGGAATTAAAGGACTTTCCAAGCCTGGCTCAAAGCATGCTGGGTGATCTGAATGCAAAATAGCAGCAGCGACCTACACCCATGGCTAATACGAGTGGGACCTAGAGGTTCTGAAAAGTGGTCGAATAATAAAGTAAATTTTACGTCAGGAAGCATGTGAGCGTGTGGCAATTGAGAAACGTGGTTTCCTAAGAAGGATGGAACATCGCAGCACAGGTCGAAGCTGGCTTTCTCCACTCCTGGGGAAGGGGAGGTAATATAGAAGGTCAAAGACTCCGCACAGCAGGTGGGACTAGCTGGAGAACCAAACACAACCAGAGTTGGTTGTAAAACAGGGACTCTACGGAGTAGGAAGAGCGCGCATTTTCTCCCCTCTTCCTTTAGACAACACACGTTTAAAAACAAAACGCAAAAATTTAACAAAAACAACAAAAACCAGACAATGATAGCAACTCACAAAACAGCAATGCGTTTCTGGAACAATAGATGTGAAATACTTAGTAGTGCTTTCGAGTTCTTATTATTTCTTGATCTAAAGAGAACTCAGGACTCATCACACATGGAGAAGAAAGCTTTGCAAGATTAAACACAAACAGGGCTAGCGAGATGGTAAAGCCTTAAAGGCCCATGCTGTTCGATTTGACAACCTGAGATCCATAACCAGTACCCATACTGTGAAAGGAGACAAAGAACTCTTTCAAGCTGGCCTCTGAATTCCACAAGGGTACACACACACACACACACACGTACATGTAAATAAATTGAATAGTAATAAAAGGAAGCCAAATATGTGTAGGACCAACACCAAAAAGTTAAAAAAACAAACAAACCACAAAACCCAAACCAAAAGAGATATTGCTCTCCTTACTCTGACAGGACCTTCTCAACTTTCCACCCCCTTTCCCTCCATTTCTGCCTTCTCTCATCCTCCGATCCCCTCCCCTTCCATTTCCTTCCTTTCTAGTTCTTTCTCTCCTTTTTCGCTTGCATCTCTGGTACCTAACTTTTTACTTTCTTATTTTGTCTCCTGTTTTTATTTCTGTTTCTCATTATCATCTTCCATCATTTGCTCTCTCTTCACGTCTTTCCTTTCCTTTTTTGCTTCCTGAATATTCCACTTTCTTTTCTATTTTTGCATCAAGGGTCATCCTGGCTGTTGAGGGTGTCCTCAAAGTCAGTAAGTTCCTATGTACCCCTAACAAAGAACTGATACAGTTAATATATGTGCTCTCCACAGAAAGGCATGCCCTCAGGCAGGGATGTCTGAGATAGACTGAGGCTCCAGATACGATTCTGTCCAGACACCGGTTGGATCCCGGTGGAGGTGTTGAGTTGTGCTTGTGGAACGCATGCGCCTTGTCCTCAGGAGGCCTTCCCCTTCCATCCTTGTTATCTCATGCTTCCTTGGGGACATTCCAGGGGACAGGGTCCTCTCCTAACTGCAGAGGAACAGCGCTGGTCCTCAGTAGGATGCCATCTGGTGCTTGTCCAGCTGGCCGTCTACAGCAGGGAGCCAGGTCCAGGGCACACACGCAATGACCGGCCGGGATCCTGACCCCGCACCTAGCTAGAAAACCTACCTAAAGCTGGGCACGGGGTGCTCCCGCTGAGCCGATGGGCTCCCTGAAGCAGGCGTGGAGACCGAAGGAGGCCCATAGACAAGGGCCCGGTGCCAGAGTTCTCTTCCTACCCCGACCGACGTATCACTCCTTTGGGAGGCGGGGTCAAGGGAAGAAGTGCTCCTGGAGCCCCAGCTCCGGGGAGCAGAGGCACATCAGACCCCTAGCTAGTGACGGGGCATCCAACTCACTCCCTGGAGATCTCAGGTACAGGAAGCATGCCGCCGGCTGTATCAATAGAGAAGTGCAGAAGTGCCGAGTGTCCGCACGGAAAGGTGTTCCAGATGGAACTTGGAGAAGCTGCCTGTCAGTCACCGGAGAGAAAGGGCGAAGCAGGCAGAGGTAGGAGGGCGGAGACCTGAGCGCACCTGTCCCGGTGGGCAAGTACTTGGGGCGGTAGTGCGTGTCACTGAACCGCGGTGACCACCAGGGGGCGGCCGGCGGGGAACGCGGTTCTATGGGCAGGGATGTACCACAAGAGGAGTGGTGTGCGTGCGTGCGTGCGACTGTGTGTGTGTGTGTGTGTGTGTGTGTGTGTGTGTGTGTGTGTGTCCGTCCATCCCAGGGGCTGAGTGCTGTTATGTTTGGGCAAGAGGCCGGAAAGTTTCGTGAGCCAGTAAGAGAGGCGAGACCAGGCGTTGACGGCCAATCAGACTGACCTTTCCAGCCAGGATTCCTACACATTCATGCCCAACGCACCCTCATTTCCAGTCTCCACAACACGCGAAACAAACACCCGCTCTTCCTTCAAACAGACTGCCCCGCATTCATTGAGTTTTTTTTCTTCCCTGGAGAAACAAGCCACCGGCCGCTGGCAAGCCCACACCTTCTGGACAAAACGGGCGGACCCTGCCCACTGTGGCGCTTTGGCCTACTCTGGGTTCTGGAACTTGGGAGATGACCTTGGCCAAGTGCGAACCAGCGTCTTCTTTGGACCAGTGCGTTGCTCCTTGGTAGACCACCTATCGTGTGTGTGTGTGTGTGTGTGTGTGTGTGTGTGTGTGTGTGTGTGTAAAGTGACTCCACATTGACTTTTCGACCCCAGGAGATCAAATTAGTCTCCTTATAAAACATGTTCATTTGAATTATCAGATCGGCTCTGAGATCTCCCTTGCCTACAGCTTCCACCCATTCTCTGTAAGAATGCTGTTAAATCACATGGATGCATGATCAGATCTTGAGATCTCTGGAGTTGTGCACCTCCAGGAAACCTGGCACCGGGAAAGGACCGCTGGAAATCTTGAAGCCCTGCTGGGTAGAAAGACCCTGAGCTGCCATGGCCAGACTGCCGCCAAGTGGCAGAGCTCCTGGAAATGGGTAGATGGGGAGAGCTACAAAAGGAAGTGACGGTGCAACGGGGAGTCCCGGACGTGCATGTGTGCGGAGGAAATGGGACTCGTCCGCTCACCCCAGTGCTGTGAGAAGGCAGTCTGGGGATGTGTGAAGTGTACTTCTGCTTGCGCCAGGAGATGACTGTCGTCGGTTGAAAGGGTGAGGCTTGGCTGGTGAGAATCGGTGTCCTGGTGGTGGGCGCCCCCCGGTGGCCGGGTGTGTGCCGACGTCTGTCGGCGCAGCCGGCGGAGGGCCGCGTCATCAGGGCGCTCCTTCATCTATCTGTGACGAGGCGCTATGCCGTTGGCTGTGGTGGCGCACGCCGGTAGGATATGCTGAAGAGACACAAGCAGGACGATCATGAGTTCTAGGTCAGCCTAGGCTACGCATTTTGGTTCG
>NW_008339069.1:0-259 GCF_000622305.1 Nannospalax galili
AACTCAGTCCCTTTCTTGGGCTCCAGGAGCACCGCTTCTGGTCCTGGCTCCACCCTCACCTCTCTCTGCTTCCCTGGGACTGCACTACCGGCTAACTCTCCTAGCCTGCACCACTATCAGGCCTCTTGGGGTAAGTCTATAGCGCAGCTCTCCACGCTGAGACTCCCTAAGCCACATTCACCCTTCCATCCCCCCTGCTCCCCCGCCTGCCGTTCTATGCTCCTAGTTTGGGCCCTGTGCCATTCCTAGTCTTGGGGCC
>NW_008339070.1:0-309 GCF_000622305.1 Nannospalax galili
AACAAAGGTGATGACAACAAAAGTGGTCAGAATTTTCAATCTTGAGCAATTTATGGAGCCAGCACCTGTGGGTTTAAAAAGAAAAATTTTCCTTTCTCAAGGAGTCTTATCTTCCTTGGAAAACTATTATTAATTTGTTTTACTAGTCTCTCTGGGAGGACTAAAGGCCTTTATAAGATGCTCTGGCAGCCATCGAGCGTTTCCTGCTTTGGTGTCATACACGCAGGCTGATCCCCGGCCCCAGATGAGGATGGGAATGGGACCCTGCCACTTAGAAGTCAGGGGATCTTTCCATAGAGCCTGGGCGTA
>NW_008339071.1:0-969 GCF_000622305.1 Nannospalax galili
TATGCTTCACAGACCATTTCTTCCAATATTTTTAAAATATACCATCTTTAGTCTGGGCAGATGAATCAGTCATAAGAGTGGTTATTGTGAGAACCTGGGGACCTTATTCAAATATCCAGCACCCATTAAAAAACTGGGCTTGATTTTCTGCTTATTTAGAACCACTGTGGACCTTGAGATTTGAGAACTTTCTCAGACCAGTCTTCCTGTCTCCCTTACCCACCTCTCTGTGCTCCTTGATCTCAGCCCTGCCAGGACCCTTAGAATCTCCTAGAGACTTTCTAACTCTGCCTCGATGAAATTCATTTCCCATACCTTCTAGCATTGGCTTTTTCTGCTCTTTTAGGACCATTGTGGACCTCCAGATCTGGGACGTTTCCCCGATCCATCTTAACTCTCTTTTCCCATACCTCCCAGCACTCTGTGATCTCAGCCCCGCCCGGACCCTTGGACACTCCTGGGGAGTTTCCCAACTCTGCCTTGGCGTAGTCCCTTCTCACACATCTTTTTGCCCTTTGCCGCCATCTCTGCTCTGTTAGGACTCTTGTAGACCCCTAGATCAGGGAGTTTCCTCTGACCTACATTTCGAAGTTTCCTTTCCTGCTTCTCCCTCAGCTCCAACATTTCTGTCTCAGCTTTTCTAGAACTCTTGCATGCTACTAGGAGCTATTTCAGACCTGCCTTGCATTCAGACCAGCTAGAGTTACAAGGATCCTTGGACTCTAAGACCTGTGAGCTCTCCCATCCTGACCTATCCTGCATACCTAGCAACAACCCAGCCTATCCTGCTGTTCCAGGACACTGAGGAGTCAACTTTGGAACTCCAACTCAAAAGTTGCACCTATCCTGTAGTATAATGAGACAACTTGTACTCCGTTTGCCCGCCAACATAAAGCAGCTCCCAAACTGAACACTAAGCACTGCTCAGCTGGGCCATAATCTGACAAGCCGTGGAAACAGCAAACAAAG
>NW_008339071.1:1789-4704 GCF_000622305.1 Nannospalax galili
ATATATATAACAACAAATGTAATCTACCACATGAGTAGACTCATGTACAGAAATAATATTATCATTTCATCTGATGCAGAAAAAAAGGCTGACAAAATCCAACATCTATTCATGAAAAAAGTCATGGAGAATCTAGGGATACAGGGGACATAACTCAAATATAATACATGCAATTTACCACACACCCACAGCCCACATCATACTGAACAGAGAGAAACTGAAAGCGTTCTTATTAAAATGAAAAACAATGAAAGGATGTCAAATAATATTATCATTTCATCTGATGCAGAAAAAAAGGCTGACAAAATCCAACATCTATTCATGAAAAAAGTCATGGAGAATCTAGGGATACAGGGGACATAACTCAAATATAATACATGCAATTTACCACACACCCACAGCCCACATCATACTGAACAGAGAGAAACTGAAAGCGTTCTTATTAAAATGAAAAACAATGAAAGGATGTCCACTCTCTCCATAACTGTTCAATAAAGTATATGAAGTCTTAGCTAGAGCAATAAGACAAATAATGGAGACAGATGGAATATGACCTGGAAAGGAAAAAGTCAAATTATGCTTATTTGTAGATGTTATGATTCTGTACATAAAAAACTCTCAAGACTCCATTAGAAAATTCCTTGATCTGATAAATACAGTCAGCAATGGAGCAACATATAAAATTAATCCCCCAAATCAATAGCTTTCCTGTACACTAACAACACACATATCAAGAACCCAATCCAGGAAATGATCCCATTTGTGACAGCCTCAAAAAACACAAAATATCTTGGAATAAACCTAACAAAAGAAAGTGAAGTACTTTTAAAATAAAGACACTCAAGAAAGAAATTGAAGAAGATACCAGGAGATGGAAAGACCTCCTATGCTCATGGATTGGTAGGATTAATATTGTGAAAATGGTCATCCTACCAAAAGCAATCTACAAATTCAGGTCAATACCTACTAAAATTCTAACATGATTCTTCACAGAAATTGAAAAAACAATGTCAAGTTTCTTTAGGAAATACAAAATTGCAGGATTGCCAAATTAATAAAAGACTGCTGGAGGCATTACCATTCCAAATCTCAAATTGTACCACAGAGCTAGAGCAATAAAAACAACACGGTACTGGTATAACAATAGACACACTGATCACTTAAATAGAATTGAGGACCATATTTAAATCCATGAATTTACAGTTATCTGATTTTTTTAAAAAGGAACCAGAAATACACACATGTTCAACATGTTCAACAAGTGGCACTGGGTCAAACTAAATAGCAGCATGCATAAGAATGAAATTAGATTCCTCTCTTTCATTGTTAAGAAATGCAACTCGAAATGGATCAAGGATCTCTTGGAGAAAAGGCAGCGTGTTCAATGAATCGGGATGGTCTAAATGGTTAGGTGCATGTAGAAGAATGAAAGAGATCCCTATCTCTCACCATGTACAAAACTCAACTCCAAATGGGATCAAAGACATCAACAGAAGACCGGACAAAACTGAATACCGCCTCCCCCCAAACAACCCAAGTAAAACTGGGGTAAGGAGTTGAACAGGAAGTTCTCTAAAGATGAAACACAAATATCTAAAAAAAAAAAAAATGTTTAAAAAGTTCAACATTTTGACCTCCCTTTGCTTCCTGAGATGCACAGCCTCCACTGTTCTGGTGTCAGCACTTTCCCTGGGTAAGTGCCCACCACACCTTGACTCCCCCAGCCTCTTTCACCCTCCCAAAATCCCCATGCATCTCTCCTCCTAGCCTGGGTACAGGCCCATTTCTTGTCTTGGCACCCCAGACACCGGGGTAACCTCTTGGCCCAGAGCCACCAATGCCTCCTGTACCAAGAAAAAAGCAGGCGTTGCTATTCTAATGTCTGATAAAATAGACTTTAAACTAAAACTAGTCAGAAGAGTCAAAGAGGGCCACTTCATTCTGATCAGAGGAACAGTAAAACAAGAAGATATTATAATCATAAACATCTATTCACCAAAATCTGGTGCACCCAACTTCATAAAAACAGTACTACAAGACTTTAAGACCCACATTAATCCCAACTCATTAATAGTAGGGGACTTCAATACCCCATTGTCACCATTAGATAGGTCAGCAGGACAGAGAATTAACAGAGAAACATCTGAATTAAACAATACCATATAGCAAATGGACCTAACAGATATCTACCGAATATTCCACCCAAGCACCGAAGAATATACTTTCTATTCAGAGCCCCCTGGAACCTTCTCCAAAATCGACCATGTACTGGGACACAAAACAAACCAACAAATACAAAAACATTGAAATAATTCCATGCATTCTATCAGACCACAATGCAATAAAGCTTAAAATCAACAATGGAAGAAGCCCTAATCACACGAACACATGGAGATAAAACAACACACTCCTGAATGATGAATGGGTCAAAGGAGAAATTAAGAAAGAAATAAAAGTATTCCTGGAACTAAATGTAAAGGACAATACAACACAACAAAACCTCTGGGACACACTGAAATTAGTCCTTAGAGGGAAGTTTATAGCTCTAAGTGCCTCCATTAAAAAATCAGAAAGAACACAAATAAATGACTTAACATTGCAATTCAAGACACTTGAAAAGCAACAACAAATGAAACCGAAACCCAGAAGATAAGAAGAAATAACAAAAATCAGAGGAGAAATTAATGAAATAGAAACAAAGAAAACAATACAAAGAATCAACAAATCCAAGAGCTGGTTCTTTGAGAAGATAAACAAAATTGACAGACCACTAGCCTACTTAACCAAAAGAAAGAAAGAGTACCTCCAAATCAACAAAATCAGAGATGAAAGGGGAAACATCACAATAGACACCAGAAAGATCCAGAACATTATAAGGGAATACTTTAAAAACCTATATGCTACTAAATTTGAAA
>NW_008339071.1:5279-8201 GCF_000622305.1 Nannospalax galili
ATCAGGAACCAAAAAAGCCAGTCCACTGCCTCCACTCCTCTTTAACATAGTGCTTGAAACTCTTGCAAGAGCAATAAGACAAGAGGAGGAAATTAAAGGAGCAATAATTGGAAAAGAATAAACCAAATTATCCTTTTGCAGATGATATGATATTATATTTAAGGGACGCCAAAAATTCCACCAGAAAACTCCTAGAAATTAACAATACATTCAGTAATGTGGCAGGTAACAAAATTAATCTACAAAAGTCTGAAGCCTTTCTATATACCAATAACAAGCCATCAGAGAAAGAGTACATGGAAACACTCCCTTTAACAATAGCTGCAAAATAAAATAAAATATCCTGGAATCAACCTGACCAAAGACATTAAAGTCCTATACAATGAAATTTTTAAATCTTTAAAGAAAGAGATTGAGGAAGACATCAGAAGATGGAAGGACCTCCCATGCTCATGGATTGGAAGAATTAATATTGTGAAAATAACTATTCTACCAAAAGCCATTTATAGATTTCACGCGATGCCAAACAAAATCCCCATGGCATTTTTCAAAGAAGTGGAAAAAAACCATCCTAAGATTGACATGTAAACACAGAAGACCTCGGATAGCCAAAGCAAACCTGAGCACTAAGAACAATGAATGCAGGGGGGATTATTATACCAGATATTAAACTGTATTACAGAGCTATAGTCATAAAAAACACATGGTACTTGCACAAAAATAGACCCATAGATCAATGGAACAATATTAAAGACCCAAATATGAGTACATGCAATTTCAGCCACCTGATATTTGACAAAGGGCCAAGAACATTCTCTGGAGGAAAGAGCATGTTCAGCAAATGGTGCTGGACAAACTGGATCTCCACCTGTAGAAGAATGACAAGAATCAACAAATGGGACCTCATTAAACGAAAAAGCTTCTGTACAGCAAAAGAAACAACCAAGGAAGTGAAGAGAAAACCCACAGAATGGGAGAAAATCTTCACCAGCAACACATCTGACAGAGGCTTAACATCCAGAATATATGAAGAGCTCAAAAAACAATCAAGAAAGGAAGTAAACCAATTAAAAGATGGGTTAAGGAACTGAACAGAGAGTTCTCAAAAGAAGAAATAAAGACTGCTAAGTAGCATCTTAAAATGTGTTCAACATCATTAGCAATTACAGAAATGCAAATTAAAAGCACTTTAAGATTTCATCTTACCCCAGTCAGACTGGCTAAGATCAAGAGAACAAATGATACCAAATGTTGGAAAGGATGTGGGGAAAGAGGAACACTCATCCACTGCTGGTGGGACTGCAAACTTGTACAACCCCTATGGAAAGCAGTGTGGAGAACTCTTAAAAAACTACAGATGAATCTATGATTTGAGCCTGTTATACCACTCCTTGGCATATAAAGAACTCATCCTATTGCAGAGACACTTGTGCATCCATGTTTGTTGCTGCTCTTTTCACAATAGCTAAGAGCTGGAAGCAACTGAAGTGTCTCTCATCTGATGAGTGGATAATGAAACGGTGGTTCATTTATATGATGGAGTTTTACTCATCAGTAAAAAAAAAAAAAAAAGATGAAATTATGAAATTTGTAGGTAAATGGGTGGAACTAGAAACTGTTATACTAAGTGAAGTAACACAGACTCAGAAAAAACAACCACAAAACAACCTATGTTCTCTCTCATATGTGGATCCTAGCACCAAATTCTTATAAGTGAGTATGTATCCAGACGTAACTCAGGTAGGTAAAGGAAAAGAAAGAATCTGAAAGATAAGAACAGTAGGAAACAGGCATTAATAAGGGAGATATGGATAAAAATGGGGTTATTTTAAGGGGAGGAGGGAGGGAGGTTATACAAAGAACCTTGGGGATAAAGGGAAAGAAGGAGCTCAAGAGAGGTGGGACCACAGGAGAAGGTTATTATTAAGGGAGAAATAGGGGAAGTGGTGGCACTTTAAATGGGGAAGCCATGGTGGAAGGGTTAGACCATGTGAGAGATAAATAATGCCTAGCTAGTTTCAAAGAAACTAGAGGGAACCATATTAATCAAAGAACCTATTGACAAATTATACCTACAACTAGCTCAAGGAATATAACATGTATCTAGGTAAGGTTTATCTGAGAATGTTTGGTCTTTGCCCAAGCTTTATCTACATGGCACATGGTAATTAAAATTACCAGACTGTTGGAACTAACCTTCTTGGATGCTTAACAGCTATACTTTGAGGCTTATACTAATTTAGTCAGAGGCCATAAAGGACAGTTTTTGCCCCTTGCCCTCCTAGGTCAACTAAGTTCTAGGGGACTGCGGAACATCTCTCAAAATGTCCTGTAACTGCAGTGAGTCACCTGTCCTCTTGATCGAGAAGGAGACCCCACCAAATGGACTTGAGCCAGTGACCAGTCTACAAAGAGGAGGGGAGGTCAACTAAGTTCTAGGGGACTGCGGAACATCTCTCAAAATGTCCTGTAACTGCAGTGAGTCACCTGTCCTCTTGATTGAGAAGGCCATGGAGACCCCACCAAATGGACTTGAGCCAGTGACCAGTCTACAAAGAGGAGGGTCAACACAGAGGAATCATTTCCTCCATGCTTCCAAGCAAAGCTAGCCATGGTTCAGCAGGACCTTTGACTTATCTTCACATAGGCAGAACTGGTAAAAGAAAGGAGCCAGGGGCTCTTCCCACGCCCATGTGACCCCTGAGGACCAGATCCTCAAATGGCCTTAAGAATAAAAGTAAATTGGTTTACCTGGGCCAACTGTATGGTCTTAAACACCCAAAAGGAAAGTATAACCAAAAACTAAAGGGATCAATATAATTCCTTAAGAATCCATGTGTAGGGGACTGGAGAGATGGCTCAGCAGTTAAGAACACTGACTGTTCTTGCAGAAGAGCTGAGTTCGAACCCAGAACCTACATG
>NW_008339071.1:9218-9598 GCF_000622305.1 Nannospalax galili
ATGAAACTGGGAAAATGAACAGCAGACCCCAATCTTATCTAAAGGAATAGTGACAACTGATTGCTGCTAGATGAGGAAGAGCTGATGGTCCTAAAACAAGGAACTCTAGATAGGCTGACTAGACTCAGTGGATGGATTAGCACTGGGGAATGGCCAGGAACACTGATAACACAGTGGACAGTAACAGGGATGGAAGAGTATATGGGCTCCAGTGTGGCGGGGCGGGGGTGGGGGCTGGCTATGGGAGGGTGCCATTTGGGATGTGGGTATATAGATGAATAAGATTGTTTGGGATGTTCTGTATGAAATATACAAAAAATCAACAAATTAAAAAAAGAGTTAAGTTGTATTTGAGGAAGAAGCATAGAAATTTGCTTTGT
>NW_008339072.1:0-608 GCF_000622305.1 Nannospalax galili
AGCTGCTGCTGTTTGGAACCCTAACATTCCAGCCTTTTGTGTTATAGGATACGGGGGCGCGGTTGTCATCTTGCTACTTCCTGCTGGACAGGGTCGACGTGGGGGGTAAGCTGGTTTAGGGGTCCACTAGGCAGCTGGGGTTGTCTCTCCGAGCATCTGAACGGGGTCCTCGATGGTTGACAGGCGTTTGTATACATGTGAAGGGAAGGAAAGTAGCAACTGATTAAAATTAGTATGCGTTAGTTTTCGGATCTGGTCCTGAAAATATTTGACAAAGCAAGGAGCAATGGTTAGCACCAAAGTGATAGAAAGCAAGAGGCCCAATAAAGGCAGAAGCCAAGGAGTCAGTCCAGTAAAAATGTCCCATTGAGATGACTATTGGTACTGGGAATTTTTTTTTTTTTTTTTAACGGAAGTAATATTTGTTTTTATTAGAATGTTATTCACACTGAAGAATAACAGAAAGATTTATGAAAAAATAAACCATTTTTCAAGGGTCAGAAGGCACCTTCTGTAAAGGGCCAGTAAACAGTATTTTAGGTTTTGCAGGCCATAATATTTCTTTTTTTTTTTTTTAATTAAAAGAAGCATTTCATTACAACAGCATT
>NW_008339073.1:0-840 GCF_000622305.1 Nannospalax galili
GTTTATTTATCCTGGGGTGAAGGGGGAGGCTTGTGTATCTCTGTGAGTATGCGGATGTCAGAGGACTTTGGGGAGTTTTTTCCTTCCTTCTATCTACCATGTGGGTTCTGGGGATCAAACTCAGATTGTCAGGCTTGGCAGCAAATACCTTTATCCACTGAGCCATTTTGCCAGCCCTTAGACTTGATATTAGGAGGTTTTTGTTGTTGTTTTTTGGGGGGGTTTTATATAGGGTCTCATTATGTAGCTCTGGTGTGTGTCTTTAATCGCAACACTTGAGGGCAGAGGCAGGTGGGTCTCTGAAAGTTCCAGGTTAGCCTGGTCTACATAGTGCATTCCAGGCCAGCCAAGATTACATAGTGAGAACTTGCCTCACAAATGCAAAGTGTGGTGGTACACATTTTTAATCCCAGTGCCTAAGAGGCAGATCTCTATGAGTTCAAGGCCACCCTGGTCTACAAAGCAAGTGCCAGGACAGCCAGGGCTACAAAATAAAACCAGGGCTGGGCAAGGTGGCCCACAACTTTAATCCCAGCACTCAGGAAGCAGAGCACTCTGAGAGTTCCAGGCTAACTTGGTCTACATAGTGAGTTTCAGGACAGCTTGGCTACAGGGAGACCCTGTCTCAAAAAAGACCAAAAAAAAAAAAAATAAAAACCCCACCAAAACCAAAAAAACCCCCAAACCCCAAACAAACAACTGTGTTACTTTGCGTGTTATTTAAAGAAGGGGTCTAAAGAGATGGCTCAGCGGTTAAGGAGCCCTTGCTGCTCTCCCGGAAGACCTGCATTGGGTTTCCAGCATCCACTTCAGGCAGATCACCTGAAATTCCAGCCCCAG
>NW_008339074.1:0-243 GCF_000622305.1 Nannospalax galili
TCTGGGGACCAAAGACTAGGAATGGCGCAGGGCCCAAACTAGGAGTAGAGATCAGCGGGGAAGATGGAAGTGTGGATGAGGCTGGGGGTGTCAAGGCACAGAGTGCTCTGCGATAGACTTACCCCAAGAGAGGCCTGAGGGTAGGCGAGCAGGCTAGGAGAGCGGATTTTGTTTCTTAATCCATTTAATTAGATTGTGTCTTTTGACTGGGGAGTTCAGTCCATTGATATTTAAGGTTATTAT
>NW_008339075.1:0-697 GCF_000622305.1 Nannospalax galili
GCATATCGACCATGTTGAGGACACAATGAATCATTGTAGTGATACAATGGCGCATTGTGAATGCAAAGTGAGCATTGTGGTCGCACAATGGAACATTGTGAAGTCATATTGTAACATTGTCATTGCACATTGGAGCAATATAATGGCACATGGGGCCATAGTGTTGGCTGATCGGAGCATTTTGTTGTCACATTAGAGCTTTTGATGTCACACTGGGGGATTGTGGGGGGATATTGAGCACCGTGTTTGAGTATTGAGCATGGTGACAATACAATGGATAAGTGTAAAGACATGATGTTGCATTGTGGTGGCAAAATGAGCATTGTGATGGCACAATGAAACATTGTGAAGTCATATTGCAACATTTTGATGGCCCATTGGAGCTATGTAATGGAACATGGAGCCATACTGATGGCACATTGGAGCATTGTGATGGCACATGAAACATTTCAATACCAAACTGGAATATTGTGATGACACATTGAGGCATTAAATTTGCCCACTGAGCAATGTGATGACACATTAGGGGCCTTGTGAAGGGACATTCAGCATTGTGATAGCAAATGGAGCATTATAGTGACACTTTGGAGCATTTTGATGTCATACTGGAGCATTAAGATGTCACAGTCAGCATTTTGGTGAGATATTGCCCTAACCTTAAACTTTAAAAATCCCTAAAACTAACCTCACTCTAACC
>NW_008339076.1:0-799 GCF_000622305.1 Nannospalax galili
TGGAGGTCAGAAGAGAGCATCAGATTCCCTGGAACTGGAGTTATAGAAGGTGGTTAGCTGCTACATTGGTGCTGGGAACCAAACCAAGGGTCTCTGAAAGAGTAACCAGTGCTCTTAATTGCTACGCCATCTCTCCAGCCCCATGAATTTTGAATTCTTTATACGTTCTGAGTTCAGTTTCCTTTGCGTAGTGATTTGCAAACATTTACTCCCATTCTCTTTTTTACCTTTTCATACTCTTCAATGTCTTTTGCAAAATAGGTTTTAGGTATTGTTGAGGTAGTCTTGATAGACTTTTTAAAAAGTCAGTTATGTTTTTAGTGTCTCTAATGTCTGTCTAATCCAGTTTTACAAAACTTTTTCTCCAAATTTTTTTTTAGAAATTTTATAGATTTACATTTGACATTTAGGTTATAATGCATTTTATAGGTAATTGTTATATAAAGTCAGTGTGGTGGGTTTTTTGTTGTTGTTGTTGTTTATCTGCATTTGCATAATAGACATGTCTAGTTTTCCCATGTCTAGCTACTTGTTGAAAATGCTATCCTTTCTCCATTGAATTGCATTCATTCCTATGTCAGAAAGCAGTTTACCAAAATTGTGTGCATCTGTTTCTGGATTTTCTATTTGGTTCCATTGATCTCTGTTTCTTTTTGCTAATTCCACATGTCGTGGTTACTGTAGCTTTATTAGTAAGATTTAGAATCGGGTAGTTTGAATCTTCCAACTTTGTTCCTCCTTTAAAATTGCCTGGCTATTATATTTATTGGGTCTTTCCATCTGAATTTTAGTCCTCCTG
>NW_008339076.1:2464-2831 GCF_000622305.1 Nannospalax galili
TGAGGGACTCTAGGTAGGCTGACTAGACCTCAGTGGATGAACTCGCACTGAGGGACATTTGGGGACACTAACTTGACATGATAGATCTTAACACAAATGAGAGAATGTATGAATTCCAGTGGGGGGGTATGGGAGGGAGCCAAAGGGGAAGAGAGTATAAAGATGATTATGATCGACTGAGATGTTCTATATAAAATACACAAAAATTCAATTAAAATTTTTTTTTTAAATTTGGAGGATCATGCAATGAATGCCATTTTTTTTGTGACCCTGGTATAGCTATGTAATTTCACTGTATGCATATGCCATAATTTTTCATAAATACCCTTATAATTTGGACATTAAGTGTGATAATCCTTCTTGGATG
>NW_008339077.1:0-205 GCF_000622305.1 Nannospalax galili
GTGATTAGATATTTGAGCATTATGATGTCAAATTGGCAGCTTGTGAGGGGATATTGAGCACAATGTTTGAATATTGTGCATGGTGACAACACAATGAATCATTGTAATGTCACAATGGCGCATTGTAATGACATAATAAGAATTGTGTTTGCACAACAGAACATTGAAAAGTCATATTGTAACATTGTGATGGCACACAGGAGCA
>NW_008339078.1:0-428 GCF_000622305.1 Nannospalax galili
GGACTAATTTCCTTGGTGGAAGAAATCTCAAGAAAGCCTAATGTAGAAAAATGGCATGGCGATTAATAGTGAATATTATGCAGATCTACAGTGAAAGAGATCAAACGGGGCAGAAAGAAATACAGTTTGGATTGAAAAAGAGCACTAGGAAGATAAATGTTGGAGCCCTGGCATGTGATGGAAAGGATCCCATCGATAGGAGATGATTAAAGTGATTAAGGAGAGGCCTAGAGATTCAAACTGAAACAATGGAGAGAGTGCCTCCAGGGCAAGACCACACCCAGTTAAGCCTCCAACTTATGAAAGGAAAACACCACAGGGACCACTGAAGAGAAGAGTTTCTAAAATGGACAAAGCAGGCTGGAGTCCATCAAAAACTTACAGTCAAACTTGGCATTGTCATTCACCTGGTGCTGGCTTTAGAAGCA
>NW_008339079.1:0-665 GCF_000622305.1 Nannospalax galili
ACATTGGAGAAAAATAAAGGGTGATGGGGCCATAGTGAAGGCACATTGGAGAATTGTTCTGCCACATTGCAGCATTGTGATGTCACATTGGAACAATATGAAGTCATATTTTAACATTGCATTGGCACATCCGAGCAATATAATGGCACATGTGGCGAGAGTGCTGGCACATTGGAGCTTTGTGATGTCACATTGGAGCATTATGATATCACAATGGATTATTGTGAAATCATATTATAACATTATGATGGCACCATAGAGGATTGTGGTATCACATGGGGCAATAGTGCTGGCACATTGGAGCATTATGAAGTCACATTGGTGCATTGTGAAGTCACATTGTAACATTGTGATGGGACATTGCAGGAATATATTGGTACATGGGGTGATAGTTTGGGCACATTACAGCATTGTGATTTCACAATGGAACATTGTGAATTCATATTTCACATTGCGATGCCACCTTGGATGATTTTGCTGTCACATTGGGGAATGTGAGGGGACATTGAGCACCGTGTCTGCATATTGAGCATGGTGACAACACAATGCACCATGGTAATGACAGAATTGCACATAGTTGATGGACTCATGGAGCATTGATATGGCACATGTGCCTATACAGTTATCACATGGGAGCATTGTGATATTACATTGGAACATTGTGA
>NW_008339080.1:0-2380 GCF_000622305.1 Nannospalax galili
GACTCTTTTCCATGTTTCTAAATCAATGCTGTCCTCTACTGAGAACCAAGGTTATATAGTAGTATCTAAAAAGACCTTTCCTTGAGATTCTGTGCCCGTAAGTTCTCTTGACTTTAGCATGCATTTAATAATTGTTTGAAAATGAGATCAATCTTGTGAAGCTAAATGACCCATGATTACCCCCTACTTTCCAGTTGGCCTTGGTGGGGGGATCCTACCAACTGGAAAAAAAGGATTGTACTGTGTTGGCTCAGTGTGTCCCCTGAGACAGCCAATACTCCCACCCAATCAGTCAGCTTCAATCGCATGAGGGGGGGAGGCAGGTCTAAGGACAGACTCTGAAATACGGAGTCATTGCCATCATGCTTTCATGCCTCAAATGGCATGAAAAGCAGATGGGAGACCATGGGCTGGACACACTGATGGTGCATGCATTTCAGATTTGGGAAAGAAAAAGCCTATGAGAATTTATGCCTTTGTAAGTCATCCCCTCCTGGATGTCAAACTATGGAACACCGAAATAGAAGGTATTCTGTTGGTTTTGTCAGCCCTGGGACCTGAGGGTGAGGGTGCACGGCCATCCCGAGAAGGGGGAGGGGAATTTGGTGAAACAATTGGTGTAGCGCAGCAGGATAGGCAAACCACGGGAGTTCGGGAAAACCATTGGTGTTATAGGCCTTGGAAAGAGTAGCGGTTCCTGCAGCATCTGGAGCCAATGGAAAGGGAACTGGGTTCAGATTCCCAAATACAGAAGGGCCGAGAAGGGCGCTGCAAGGCATCCTGTAAGGTAATGCGACCAGTCCAGGAAAAGCTGGCGGGAACCCAGGGGAGAGTGTGGCCAACGGCCATATGTTCAATGGCCTTAGCAGTGGTCACATGGTTATACAATGGATAACAGAATTTGTAACTGAAATGACACTGGCCACCCAGATGCGGAAAGACTCAAAAAGGGAAACCCCCGGTTGCTGCCATCTTGTGAATGTGGGAAAATAACCCAGTTACTCGTGAGATGGAGGCCACCACCACATATGGAGAGCCTAGAAAAATTTTTACAAGCCTTGGGCGCAGGAGGGGAATCCAGAGAGTTGGCCTGGCCACTTCTTTGCATCATTAAAGATTTGTCCACTCCAAAGGCAATGACCACAGTGGAGGCTGAAAAGACTAAGGATTTACTTGCAAATTCAGTCTCAGCCTCAGAAATTGAGAGAGAAAACAAATAGGAGTCAAAGAAGCAAGGGAAAAAGACAATAATGAGAAAAAAAACTGACCTAGAGCCGGGCTCACGTGATGGTGCACGCCTGTAGTCCCAGCACTTGCAAGGCAGAGGCAGGCAGATCTCTGTGAGTTCAAGGCCAGGGCCAGCCTGGTCTACATAGTCCCAGGACAGCTGGGGCTACAGAGAGACCCTGTTTCAAAAAGACCAAAAAAAAAAAAAAAGAGACCTAGAAATGAAAGTAGCTAAAGCTGCCGTTCAGATTCAATCTTTGATACAAAAAGAGAAAAGGTTATTACTACTGTAGCTAGGAGAAAATACTCCATACTGGAGCTGTTGGGACTAAGAAAGAACTTCAAACAAGCATTTAAAGAGCCCCTCACATCGTGTCTTGTGAGGGTATGGGACATGGGAATAATTGTTAGTTTAAGTCCTTCAGAAGCATCACAACTGAGTTATATAACCACATATCTATCCTTGAGACACAGGCTGTTTAACCTATGCCAGTACAGGGGGAAGTAGTCCCTAATGAAATGGCATGTGTGAGGCATTAAAGATACGTGGTCCTCACCAATGGAGACTCCCATGATTAGCAGGGGCTGGAGGACTATAAAAGAAGGCTAGGCATTACTGAGAGAACTAGGTATGAGAAAAGCAATATATGATGCCCAATTCGCTGGGCCAGATAGGGCTCTGTTCACCAGAGATATAAAGGAAAGCTTCATTCAACTGGACCTCGAGAATGGTATGGAGATTAATGGTTTCGCTATGTCCCTTAATGGGATAAGATCTTTGTAAAGTGAGGGAGGCTTTGGCACATCTAAGTGACTCAAACCAACATGTAAAATGTGTCTGTAGAATAACAGAACCTACAAGAGATATAAAAAATCCAAGACAAAAGAAGAGGTCCGTTTGAGTTACTCAAAGACAAATGTCGAGCCTAAGTTCCTAAAGAAAAAATTGATAGAAAACCAAATTCGGTACTAAGGAGTTTCTGGAAAGCTTTAAAACCTAAAGAACAGTTCACAAAAGGCATTCAGAGGATTAAAACTGTTCCAGGGGTGGTTAAGGATCCCCAAAGATTAAACAAAGTACATTTCTCTCCTAAGAAAGGCTATGCTAGGGGTGAAGACATTTTTTTCCCACCAGGGCGTCCCCCGGCAGCCA
>NW_008339080.1:2658-3277 GCF_000622305.1 Nannospalax galili
TGTTTTTATACAAATGGATAAAAATCTTTCTACACGGTGTTAGACCCTGTCTGATTGATTTAATGTATGATGTTAACCTTTGAGTGTTTTACAGATGTGAAACCCATTTGAAAGATATCAAGTGAACCTGACGAAATAAAGGCCACCTATAGTTGTAAGATTCTTGGGAGCTTTATGGTTGGATAAGACAAAAGTAATACCCACTAGAATTGTTAGGAAAAGCCTACAACACCTAATCCTGTATAAAAACAAAGGCTCCCAAAACTGTACAACTGTTAAGAAAAAAACTACAGTACCAGGGGTGGGTTGCTATGAGCTGTTGGCCATAGAGATCAGAGAGGTCCGCAAATTAATCAAGGCTGTCCTGGTTTGTTTCTCCATTGCTGTGACAAAATAATCTGACCAATACCAACTTGGGGAGGAAAGGGTTTATTCGGCTTTCATGTTCTGGGTCACAGTTCATCAGGGAGCCCAAGGTAGGAACTCAGAACCTGGAGGCAGGAGCTGGAGCACAGGCCATGGAGGAATGCTGCTTGCTGGCTTGCTCCCCCGCCCCTGCTCAGCCTGATTTCTTATGCATCACAGGCCCACCTGCCCAGGGTGGCACTACCCACAGTGG
>NW_008339081.1:0-641 GCF_000622305.1 Nannospalax galili
AAACCTCACCACCTGTACCTTTTTGTGACCCATCTAGGATCTGCTTCAAAACTGAATATCACGAAGGACAAAAACTTCTCCGAATTCATGTGTTACTTTTCTACCTGATAATATAATTTATATTTAATTTCCCCAAGCTTAGTCTTTAAAAATTAAAAGAAATACTGCATTAAGATTTTGATTGGATGTGAACAAAGGCTAGTGTATCTCCCTTGTAGGCAGTGATGCTGTCTGGAAATAGATTGGAAATATGGAGATCAGTTTATTCTTACACTCACAAAGAGGGTTTATGAACCCTCCTGACCCATATCCTGGTCCCTTCTGTCACCGTTACCTGAATTCACACACACACACAGACACACACACATACACACACATCACATATCACACACACATACCCTCCACACATACACATACCACACACACATCACACATCACACACACACTCACACATACATCACACCACACACACCACACATCACACCCTCCACACACACATACTACACACACATCATACACTACACACACACACCACACATCACACCCTCCACACACATACCACACACACATCACACACCACACACACCACACATCACACCACACACATGCCACACACACATCATACCCTCACACACACACAC
>NW_008339082.1:0-817 GCF_000622305.1 Nannospalax galili
AATCCCCACAGTTTAAAGAGCTCTTTGCTATCTATATGGCTCTTGATAAAAATCAATAAACCCTTTAACCTTTATTCTGACAGCATCTATGGTGTTAATTTACTCCCATGGCTAGGTCGTTCCTTTATTAAAATAGATGGCAACCCCATCTCACCTCTGCTAATTAAAATTTCCACACTATTACAAAAGAGAGTGGCTCCATTATTTGTCCAGCATATCAGGTCCCACTCCTCTCTCCCAGGACCTCTTACTGAAGGAAATGCCATAGCAGATAAAGTAGCCACCGCTGGAACTTTCCCTGCCAGCATAACAGATGCCCAAAACCTCCACCATGCCACTCATATTAATTTACAAGGGCTCCATCTCAGGTTTCCCCACATTCCTCTCAAGCAGCTTAAGCGTATTGTTAGAACCTGCTCTTCTTGTGCATCAATTATACATACTCCGGCTATACAACAAATGGGCATTAACCCTAGAAGATTAAAATCTAATGCCCTCTGGCAGATTGATGTAACTCATATCCCCCAATTCGGCAGACAGAAATATGTATTTGTGACTATAGACACTTACTCTCACTTTGTCTGGGCTACTGCCCAGACTGGTGAAGGTTCAAAAAAGCTAATAAATCATATGCTTTCATCCTTTACCATTATGGGCCTCCCTGCACAATTAAAGACAGACAATGGCCCAGCGTTTACCAGTTCATCATTTAAAAATTTCTGTGAAGTGTGGAAAATCACCCATCATACTGGCATCCCATACAATTTTTTTTGTGAAGCATGGAAAATCACCCATCACACTGGCATCCCTTACAACC
>NW_008339083.1:0-348 GCF_000622305.1 Nannospalax galili
GTGGTTCTTGTCTTTGAGCCCATTTATGATTTATGACGTTTATTGACTTATATATATTGAAATATCTCTGCATCTCTGGGATAAAGCTGACTTGATCATGGTGGATGATCTTTTTGATATGTGGCAATATGCGGTTTACTAGTATTTTGTTGAGAATTTGTGCATCTATGTTCATTAAGGATATGGGTCATAGTTTTCTTTTTTGGTTGTACCTGTAGCCAGGTTGTACCTGGCTTTGGTATTAAAGTGATGCTGGCTTCATAGAAGGAATTTGGAAGTTCTCCAGAACTCCATTTCTCTTTTTGAATAAATTAAGTAGTTTTGGATGTAGATCTTCTTTAAATGTCT
>NW_008339084.1:0-497 GCF_000622305.1 Nannospalax galili
TTGTTTTAAAAAGATTTCATAATGAGGATGTGTTTATCCAAGAATGCAAAGGTAGTCTGAACTATACAAATTAATAATGCAGCATATGAAGAGAACCCAGGCCCAAAATTACACACCCTCAAAGAAAGGGGAGTTTTATCATGTTTTGGAAAATAGAATGAACTGGAGATTGTGTTACGTGTAACAAGCCAGTCACACAAAGCACATATCACCTGTTTTCTCTCGCACACAGAATCTGGAGGTTTGGGGGAGCCTGAACATAAAAGGGGCCCCACTCAGGATGTGTAAGTGGGCAGAGTTCTGTTTCCCTGAGAAGGTCTTCCCTGGGCCTGGGTGCCAGAGCCACCACAGGGTCCAGAGTCTGGTGCAAGAGCCCTGGGTGGTTCAAAATCCAGACTCGCAGGCCTCAAGTTCTCCAGACCGTAGGAACAAGGGCCATTGACAGGAAACCCAATTAAAGTAGCTTTGAAAAACAAACAGCAGGGTGAAGGAGCATG
>NW_008339085.1:0-3017 GCF_000622305.1 Nannospalax galili
AAAACAGTTAAATACGAATTTTGAGTTGATGGCTTAGTGCTAGAGCTTGCCTGGCATGCTACAGGCCATGAGTTTGATCTCCAGCACCTCAAAGGGAAAAAAAAGCTACAGAAAATAATTTGCAGTTTTCCATTTCAGAGCTATAAGCATCAAGATATATATCTATGATACAATTTGACTTCCTCCTCACCCCTCCTTCACATCTAACCACACACACTTGCCCTGTACATTTGCTTCTGTCTTACCACATTTCCCCATTGCTGGTCTAATGACCTCCTAAAGGCTCTGTCTCTTGATACTATCACACATCACACTGGGGATTATACTTCAACATGTGAATGTGGGGGTGGGGGACAGGGACAAACATTCAGAACACAGCTTTTAGCTCCTCCTAAAATCTCCCACCATTAACCAAAGTCAGTGGAAAGCTCCCGCTTTCTCCTCTAGTGGGGTTATTACTACAGCATACACATCTATCTCTAAGAGTTTGCAAACAGAAGCTGTGTCTTTTGATATTGCACCTTCAATACCTAATGGTCAGACAACACATGAGTTCCAGAAGAAAAATAATGAGAAAAGGAAGAGATGGGAGCAGTGAACTGAAAGAGGAACCAATCTCTCTACCCAGTGGGCCCAGTGACCTCACTCTCCTCCATGTGTGCAGCCTTCCTGAGACAATCGCTTTGTCCTAGACTTGATTACAAGCCTGCTCTTAACATGCTCCTGAAACTGCTCATATCTGCTAGTTGCTTCTTGTACCGTATTCTATCTTCCCCTTAGTCTCTAAGTCCCCAAAGAGCAGGAACTGGGCCTCTGACCACACAGCCAGGGCTGACAAGGCACTTACAAATATTTCAGATTTGGCTTAATAGCTTCCATTTAGGAAGCACTCACAATGGTAGTTAGCCCCCTCCCAACTGCTTTGCATACACCCTATCTTACTTAATCCTTCCAAAATGTAAAAGATGGGCAAATAGTTATTTTGGAGAACAGCAAAGTGAGGCATGGACCCTGGGACCGCCCTGGGGTTACAAAGCCTCCAAGTGACCCAGCAGGACAAGAACCCTGGAGAGATGGATATAAGAGCTACTGATCAAAGCAATCGCCAATGGTGAAACACTATTGGGAACCAGGAGACAGCAGATCGGCTTAATCCTCCCAAATGCAACCATGGCTAATGCTTAGGCCCTGAGGCAGTTTCCTCCATAGGTCAGGCAGAGACAGCCTCCTCCAATAGGACAGGGGCCCTTCCGTAGGCATCTAAGTATGCCCAGATCTTAAAAATCTGATACATACACCTCATTACGGCAGTCAAACCAAGGATTCACATTACAGAGCAAGGTCCTGAGAGTTCCATTAAGTAAGTCCACCTCAGTTTAATGTTCAACTTTAGCAAAAACAAATACGATGATTTTCCTGAACCGAGTGTACAATGCATAGCTAGTTATAATGTAAATATACAATATTTTTTTACTCTCTTCTTATGAAAAATACTTCAAATCCTAGGACCACCGATTTTGAAGTTTAAAAAAAAGTTGAATCTCACATTTAAAAATCAATAGGATGAGGGGCTGGAGAGATGGCTCAGTGGTTAAGAGCACTGGGTGCTTTTGCAGAATACCCAGGTTCGAATCCCAGCACCCACATGTCTGCTAATAACCATCTGTAACTCCAGTTCCATGGAATCCAAGACCCTCTTCTGTCCTCCATGGGCACTGTACGACACCAGTGGACTTACATACATGCAAGCATAACACTCATACACATAAAATAAAGATAAATAATTTTTTTAAAAAATCAATAGGATGAAAGTTAAATATTATAAGGGTATCACATCTATTTTAATAGCCAAAGTAGCAGAAAAACAAATATTCAACCAAGTATACTGAGTGCCACCTGCACCCTGGACATCCTGCACCCAACATGTTCAAAAGACATCACTATGTAAGAATGATTCAGGCAGGAAGGACAAATTAAAAGTTGGCATCACTGTAGCCAACAACACACACAAGGGATGGTACCAAAGGAGTATTTTTCAGATACTCAAAGCACTGAGTGAATGTTCCAGCATCTATACAATAATTATGAACACACAGCTCCCTCAGGAACCACCTCTAAAAAAGAGCATCTTCATTTGAAAAAACAGAACCACCAAGGATTCCCAAAACATGCTAAGGGGTGCTGCTAGCCAGACCACTGGAGGGGCCATCACCCCATTAATGATCCTCAGCACACTCCATCTCTAAAGCCTTGGTACTATCAACACCACCAACCACAGCTGAGAACAGGTATGCCCTTGGGACAGGATGTATCACTGACTGAGCCTCCAGACACAGCACAGAACTGTAAAACAGAACCACCAAGGATTCTCAAAACATGCTAAGGGGTGCTGCTAGCCAGACCACTGGAGGGGCCATCACCCCATTAATGATCCTCAGCACACTCCATCTCTAAAGCCTTGGTACTATCAACACCACCAACCACAGCTGAGAACAGGTATGCCCTTGGGACAGGATGTATCACTGACTGAGCCTCCAGACACAGCACAGAATTGGCCCTGTGGTCCAAAGCTCAGGAAGATGGGACAGAGTGCCTTCAGAGGCAGAAGCCCACCTTAGCCATACCTGCACTCACTGAACACATCTATGAGCGCATCACATCAGAGAACTACTTGAACAGTCCCACACACCCTGCCCACCATTCACTAAGCAATGCATACTGAGATGTGTCCCCAACACACACCCACAAAACAGATGCATGCCCTGCCCTGTGCACTGGGTCCCCCACTTCAGGAATGCAGGTACCTATGAATATAACTACACTAATTACAATCAGCCCTAGGATACTGATGTCTTCCTGTACCCTTCAACAGTCATGAAAACAGACTGTAAATCTAGCTGTGTCCCACATTTTGATGCAAGATTGTCTTTGATTAATGATAACCACTAAAATAATTTTCATTTCTATCAAGATTTGAGAGTGAGCAAGCAGACCAGGACACTAAGCACTGCTGAGTA
>NW_008339086.1:0-225 GCF_000622305.1 Nannospalax galili
GCTTTCTTATGCAACACAGGCCCACCTGCCCAGGGGTGGCACCACCCAGTGTGGGTTGGGCTCTCCCACATCACTCAATAATCAAGAAAATACCCCACAGACATGGCCACAGGCCAGTCGAATTGAGGAAATTCCCCAATTGAGGTTCCCACAATCTAGGTGTGTCAAAATTATTATTTAGCACAAGTAATATAGAAGCAGTTACTCCATTCCTTATGTTTCGGC
>NW_008339087.1:0-504 GCF_000622305.1 Nannospalax galili
GAGTCTCAGATGTCTGCCCTCAAAGTCATAAAGCTCCATATGACACAATTTCATTTGCCCTTTTTTCTATAACATAGCCACAACTATTCATGGTGCTCTTCTTCGTTATTTTCAGTTTAAGCCCATGTGTTATATTTCTCCATAGTATCAAAATGTTAAAAGATGACTTCAAAACGTTCCTTTGTCATTTCACAATGCACCACTGTGACGTCCCAATGCTTCAGCATGCAAACATTATTGCCCCATGTGCCTATATATTGCTCCATAGAGCCATCAAAATGTTACAATATGAATTCACAGTGTTTCTTTGTGACATAACAATGCTCCAATGTAATATTAACACCCCACATGCCATTGTATTGTTTCAATGTGCCATCACAGGGCTAACCTATTACTTCTCAGTGTTCCTTTGTGACATCACAATACTACAATGAGCCAATCTTCCTTTGTGAAATCACAATACTACAATGAGCCAATACTATCTCCCCATGTGCCAATATATTG
>NW_008339089.1:0-308 GCF_000622305.1 Nannospalax galili
GTTTTAATGCACTGATTTTGGGATTCAAGTAATGCCTGATCCATTTCCACATTGTATGGGGCCTGTCTTCGTTTGTTCTTCATTGCTGTGACAAACACTCTGACCAGTAGCAACTTGGGGAGGAAAGGGTTTATTTAGCTTACATCTCCCAGGTCACAGTTCATCAGGGAGCCCAAGGTAGGAACTCAGGGCAGGAACCTGGAGGCAGGAGCTGTAGCACAGGCCATGGAGGAACGCTGCATACTGGCTTGTTCCCCTGGCCCTGCTCAGCCTGCTTTCTTATGCAACACAGGCCCACCTGCCCAGGG
>NW_008339089.1:318-546 GCF_000622305.1 Nannospalax galili
CCAGGGGGGCGGGCCCCCCCCCCCCATTACTCAAAAAACAAGAAAATACCACACAGACATGGTCACAGGTCAGTCCAATAGAGGCAATTCCCGAACTGAGGCTCCCTCAACCCAGGTGTGTCAAATTGACACTAAAGCTATCCAGCACAGAGGAGAATCATCTAAACCTTTTAATATCAGGTCTCTGCTTTTGAGTAAATTTTCCAAAATTGCTTCAAGGATGCGAAA
>NW_008339090.1:0-902 GCF_000622305.1 Nannospalax galili
CATTGTGATGACACTGGGAAGCATTGTAATGACACTGGGAAGCATTGTGTTTACACTGCAAAGCATTGTGGTGACACTGGGAAGCATTCTGATAACACTGGGAAGCATTGTGATAACACTGGGAAGCAATGCGTTAACACTGGGAAGCACTGTGTTAACACTGGGAAGCATTGTGTTAAAACTGGGAAGCATTGTGTTGACACTGGGAAGCATTGTGGTAACACAGGGACGCATTGTGTTAACACTTGGAAGCATTGTGTTAACACTGGGAAGCATTGTGATAACACTGGGAAGCATTGTGATAACACTGGGAAGCATTGTGATAACACTGGGAAGCATTGTGATAACACTGGGAAGCATTGTGATAACACTGGGAAGCATTGTGATAACACTGGGAAGCATTGTGATAACACTGGGAAGCATTGTGATAACACTGGGAAGCATTGTGATAACACTGGGAAGCATTGTGATAACACTGGGAAGCATTGTGATAACACTGGGAAGCATTGTGATAACACTGGGAAGCATTGTGATAACACTGGGAAGCATTGTGATAACACTGGGAAGCATTGTGATAACACTGGGAAGCATTGTGATAACACTGGGAAGCATTGTGATAACACTGGGAAGCATTGTGATAACACTGGGAAGCATTGTGATAACACTGGGAAGCATTGTGATAACACTGGGAAGCATTGTGATAACACTGGGAAGCATTGTGATAACACTGGGAAGCATTGTGATAACACTGGGAAGCATTGTGTTGACACTGGGAAGCATTGTGATGACACTGGGAAGCATTGTGTGGACCCTGGGTAGCATTGTGATGACACTGGGAAGTATTGTGTTAGCACTGGGAAGCATTGTGGTAACACGGGGAGGCATTGTGTTAACACTGCCAA
>NW_008339091.1:0-293 GCF_000622305.1 Nannospalax galili
TTAACATCATTAGTAGCTAGAGAAATGGAGATAAAAACAACTTTAAGATTTTGTCTTACCCCAATCAGACTGGCTAAGATCAAGAGAATGAAAGACTCCAAATGCTGGAGAGGATATGGAGAAAGAGGAACGTCCATTCGCTGCTGGTGGGGATAAAAATTCGTGTAACCACTATGGAAAGCAGTGTGGAAAACACTCAAAAACTTAAATCTACCATATGATACAGTTATTCCACTCCTTGACATATGTCTAAAGGACTCATCCCACTATAGAGATACCTGTACATCCATGTT
>NW_008339092.1:0-767 GCF_000622305.1 Nannospalax galili
ACTAATGCTAATCTTAATCTTAAAACTGCCAATGGACTGAATCCTGACCATGGTTCTCCTTAAACCCCATTCCAAAGCCCAAACCTAACCCTAACCCAGGAACAAATCCTAACCCTAACTCTAATGATAATCCAAACACGTAACTTCACCCTAATCCTAAAAATAAAGAGCCTTAACCCCAGTACTAGCCCTAACTGTAACCTTAGCTTAACCATAACCGTAAACATAAACTCAGCACTACTTCTAACACTAACTGTATCCCTGACACAAACCTAAACGTAGTGTGAAGCTAGCTCTAATAGCCCTAACTAATACTAGCTCTAACTGTAACATTAGCTGAACCATAACCGTAAACATAACCTTAGCCCTAATTCTAACACTAACTCTATCCCTAACACAAAAATAAACCTAGTGTCAGGCTAGCTCTATACATAGCCCTAACCCTAATACTAGCTCTAACTGTAACATTAGCTGAACCATAACCGTAAACATAACCTTAGCCCTAATTCTAACACTAACTCTATCCCTAACACAAAAATAAACCATAAACCTAACCCTAACCCTAACCCTATCACTAACCCTAACCCAAACCCAAACCCTAACCCTAACCCTAAACTTAGGATAACCTTAAACCCAAACTTAAACCTAAGTCTAACCCTAACCATAGCACTAGCCCTGAACCTAACTTTAAACTTACAGCTAACAAAAATCATAAACCTAAACCTACCCTAGACCTAACCTTAAACCTAAATCTACTGTAGCCCTAG
>NW_008339093.1:0-231 GCF_000622305.1 Nannospalax galili
CTCAGGACTGGGCACCCCGCAGGGGCAGGCAGCCTGTGGCATAGCCTAGAGGGGCTGTTAGGCAGAGAAGGACCACCATAGAGCAGTTGGAGGCGATCGAGCTACTAGGCAGGGTCTCTGGGAAGGTAAAAAGGGCGGGAATACAGGGCGTTGGGCACGAAAGGAGCCTTGGGGTGCAGAACCACAGGGGTCTCTGGAGCAGACCCTTTGAAAGCAGAGCCAAGGGGTTCT
>NW_008339094.1:0-255 GCF_000622305.1 Nannospalax galili
AGATAGGTCAACAGGGCAGAGAGTTAACAGAGAGACGTCTAAATTAAACAATACCATATAGGAAATGGACCTGACAGACGTCTACTGAGTATTCCACCCAAGCACTAAAGGACATACTTTCTATTCAGCACCCCATGGAAACTTCTCCAAAATTGACCATATACTGGGGCACAAAAAAAAAAAAAACTCAAAAAATACAAAAAGACTGAAATAATTTCATGCATTCTATCAGATAACAATACAATAAAGCTTACA
>NW_008339095.1:0-456 GCF_000622305.1 Nannospalax galili
GAGCAATTGATGTCCAGTTTAGAAAATCCTTTCCCACACCTATATCTTATAAGTTATTGCCCATGTTTTCTTCTAACAGTTTCAGAGTTTCAGACTTCACATTGAGGTCTTTGATCCATTTGAAGTTGACTTTTGTGAAAGGTGAAAGATAGGGGTTTAGTTTCATTCTTCTACAGGTGGAGATCCAGTTTTGCCAGCACCATTTGCTGAACATGCTGTCTTTCCTCCAGTGAGTATTCTTGGCCCCTTTGTCAAATATCAGGTGGCTGAAATTGCATGTACTCATATTCGGGTCTTCAGTTTTTTGTTCCATTGATCTATGGGTCTATTTTTGTGCCAGTACCATGTTGTTTTTATGGCTATAGTTCTGTAATAGGTTTAAAATCTGGTATAGTAACCCCCCCTAGCATTGCTCTTAGTGCTCAGGGTTGCTTTGGTTATCCAAGGTCTTTTGTG
>NW_008339097.1:0-281 GCF_000622305.1 Nannospalax galili
AATTTTCTTCCACAATTCTGTTGAAGATCTGGTCCATGCCATTGTCTTGATTTCTTCTCCTTCTTGTATGCCTATGAATCACAAGTTTGGTCTTTTCATGGTATCACTCAATTCCTGCATATTCCATTCTTGTGATTTCTTAAATTTTTCATACTCTTTGCTTGAGTGGTCCAGTTCGTCCACTTTATCTTCCAATGTTGATATTCTGTTTTCCATTTTGTTCATCCTACTGGTGAGGCTTTTTCCTGTCATTTCTAATTGGCTTATGGAGTGTTTCACTT
>NW_008339098.1:0-428 GCF_000622305.1 Nannospalax galili
AATCTTTGGTTATACTTTCCTTTTGGGTGCTTAAGGCCACACAGTTGGTCCGGATAAACTGGTATATTTTTACTCTTAAGGTCGTTTAAGGATCTGTTCCTCAGGGGTCACATGGGCTTTGGAGGAGCCCCTGGCTCCTTTCTTTTACCAGTTCCACTTATGTGAAGATAAATCAAAAGTCCTGCTTGACCATGGTTGGCTTTGTTTGGAAGCATAGAGGAAATGATTCCTCTGTGTTGACCCTCCTCTTTTAGAGTGGACACTGGTTCAAGCCATTCTGGTGGGGTCTCTTCAGCCTCCTTGATCAAGAGGACAGGTGACCCACTACCATTATAAGACATTTTGAGAGAAGCTCATAGTCCCTTGGAACTAGTCGGCCTAGGAGGGCAAGGAACAAAAAGTGTCCTTTATGTCCCTCTGAACAAATT
>NW_008339099.1:0-720 GCF_000622305.1 Nannospalax galili
AGAATGAAATGGAGATCTTTAATAAGGGTTAAAACTCATTCAATTTTAAGTTTTACAGGGTTTATACTGAGTTCGATATTGTATAACTATTGATTCAACAGCGAACCTAGAAATTTTATAACCACTTTTGAAGGACATGTGTCTTTGCACTGGAAACTGTTATTGGGCATGTTAAAGCTTTAATGATATGCTTCTTCTGAAAAAAATATTTTAAAATGTAGGAAACAGCATTTCTTGAAATGGAGATTTTCTTTAAAGGGTAAACACTCATTCAATTTTATATTTTACAGGGTTTATACTGAGTTCGATATTGTATAACTATTGATTCAACAGCGAACCTAGAAATTTTATAACCACTTTTGAAGGACATGTGTCTTTGCACTGGAAACTGTTACTGAATATGTTAAAGCTGTAATGAAATGCTTCTTCTAAACATGTGGTTATTAAATTTTTTAGAAATTTAAAAAATTATTCAAAGCATAAAATTTTTCTCCTTAATAATTAGAGATGTGAAAAATAGTATCATTGAAATCTACCTGATGACTTTATATCCATGCTCAGATGCCAAGGAGCTCAGAAATTAACTGACTGTGACTAGTAATAATCAGATATATAGAGATTAGAAACGCATGAGCAAACATCTTAGTGTCAATTGCACTAAAAATGAATTTTTTCTGTATGAAACTGTGTATTTTAATAAGTAATAAGTAAAGGGAGATC
>NW_008339100.1:0-323 GCF_000622305.1 Nannospalax galili
AATGTGTCATCACAACTCTCCAATGTGACATCACAATGCTCCAAAGACATAGCAGTGCTCCAATATGATATCACAGGGTGCTCCAATGTGCTAACACTAAGGCCCCATGTGCCATTATATTGCTCCAATGTGCCATCCCAATGTTATTATATGACTTCACAATGTTCCTTTGTCCATCACAATGCTCACTGTGCCGTCACAATGCACCATTTTGTCATTAAAGTGATCCTTCATGTAGTCACCATGCTCAAAATGAAAACACGGACGTCAATGTTCACTCGCAATCCCCCAATGTGATATCACAATGCTCCAACATGCCATCA
>NW_008339101.1:0-236 GCF_000622305.1 Nannospalax galili
TTGAAGATCTGGTCCATGCCATTATCTTGGGATTCTTTTCCTTCCTGATGCCTATGATTCATAAGTTTCATCTTTTTATGGTGTCACTCAATTCCTGCATATTCCATTCTTGTGATCTCTTAAATTTTTCATAATCTTTGCTTAAGTGGTCTCGTTTGTCCACTTTATCTTCCAATCTTTATACCCTGTTTTCCATTTCATTCATCCTGTTGTTGAGGCTTTCTCCTGTCATTTCT
>NW_008339102.1:0-797 GCF_000622305.1 Nannospalax galili
AAAATTTTCATTGTAGAGATCTTTGGTGTCTTTTGTCAGATTTATTCCAAGGTATTTTAATTTTTTGCAGCAACTAAGAATGGGAGCATTTCCTTGTATTCTTTCTCCAGTTGCTTGTTATTGATATATAGAAAGGCTACTGATTTTTGTAGACTGATTTTATAACCTGCCACTATACTGAAAGTGTTGATCAGTTTTAGGAGGTTGCTGGTGGAATTTTTGGGATCTCTTAGGTATAGTATGTCATCTGCAAAAAGTGATAGTTTGACCTCTTCTTTTCCAATTAGTACTCCTTTAATTTCCTTCTCCTGTCTTATTGCTCTAGCAAGAGTTTCAAGCACTATGTTGAAAAGGAGTGGAGACAGTGGATATCCTTGTCTGTTTCCTGATTTAAATGGTAATGCTTCCAGTTTTTCTCCATTTAGAATGATATTGGCTGTGGGTTTGTTGCATATAGCTTTAATTATGTTGAGGTATGTTCCTCCAGTCCAACACCCTCTAGGGCTTTGAACATAAATTCATGCTGAATTTTGTCAAAAGCCTTTTCTGCATCTATTGGGATGACAATGTGCCCTTTGTCTTTCTGGGTCTGGGTTACCTCACTGAGAAAGAATATGTTTAACTCCATCCATTTACCTATGAATTTCATAATTTCCTTAATCTTAATACATATTAGAAGAAGCATTTCATTACAACAGCATTAACCTATTCAATAACATTTTCCAGAGCTAAGATGCATCTCTTTCAAAATTGGCTGTAAATTTTTACGTTTACAGTAGAATTATTACGCTTGTACA
>NW_008339102.1:2308-2840 GCF_000622305.1 Nannospalax galili
CTCACTTTGGAATATATTTTTCTGTTCCCTTCAAACTTTCTCAGTAAGATTTAATAGGGATTATAATAAATTGATAAGCTAATGAAAAGTTAATTATTTAGAGAGTAATACAAAAAGAATTCAGAATCTTAAACAGAGCACTGAAAGCTGTGGAGAAATGTCATGTATTGGAAATAAAAAGAAATGAACACCTTGTTAAGTGCCCTTAAAATGCTAAAGTTAAGGGGGCATTGTGGCAGATACCTTTAATCCCAGCACTTGGGAGGCAGAGGCAGGCAGATCTCTGGGAGACTGGAGCCAGCCTGGACTACGTAGAGAGTGCCAGATCAGCTGAGCATGGAGAAGGACCTTGTCTCAAGAAATCAAAATAAATAAAATAACATACTAGTGTTAGCAAATTTCCCCTCCACCTATGGTAACTTCCACACTCAGTAAAGTTTATCCAATATCAACTATATTCATTTTCTCACATTTGACTAACACTGTTTCACTTCACCATACTTTCCAGTACACACCAGCAGACCTGCCAATT
>NW_008339103.1:0-782 GCF_000622305.1 Nannospalax galili
GACCAGTAATAGTCATGTATATAGAGATTATAAATGCATGTGAAAACGTCACAATGTCAGTAGGCTTGGAATGTATTTTTCTGTATGAAACTGTGTGTTTTGACAACGAAGTGGAGATCTTTTTTAAATGTTGGAACCTCATTTAATTTTATGTCTTATAGAGTTTATAAGGAGTTAAAGATTATATAAGCATAATAATTCATCTGTAAACCTAAAAATGTACAGCCAATTTTGAAAGAGATGTACCCTAGCTCAGAAAAATGTTATTGAATAGGTTAGTGCTGTTGTAATGAAATGCTTCTTTTAATTAAAAAAACAAACAAACAAACAAACAAACCAGTAAGATTATTCTAAAATTTATATGGATATGGGAAAGATTCGAGATAATATCATTCATAAAGTTTTGTAAAAGAAGAGCTGAGTTAAAGATAATTCTCCTTCTCAGTTTCAAGGCTTAGCAGACTACAGTGCCAAGACAATATGGTGTTGGCAAGAGGCCAGGTGACAGAAGGAGCAAACAGAGCAATCAAGAGAGAGGCTAGGAGGAAGATGCGGCTATGACAAAGGATTCCTGTAGCTCAGTATTAGAAAGGTAAGTACCCAATTTAAAAAAGGACAGAGTGTTCCAATACTAACAGAAGGATGGGTGGCCACTGAGCCCCTGTAAAATACTGGATGTCGTTAGTCACTCGGGAACTTGGATTGAAACTAGTGACATGTGGTTATGAATATCTATCAACACAGCAGCTGAGGGATGGACAACCCCAAATAATCAGCAAGGA
>NW_008339104.1:0-229 GCF_000622305.1 Nannospalax galili
TAGTATCCATCTTAGAGCCTCTAATTCAATTCCCCTAGATTCATACCTCCTTCAATGTGCCCTCATGTCCTTATTCATAGAATAGACTGAGAAGGGTGCAGATTCTAACCCTCATATATTTTTGAGCTTGGAGGTATTGCTTACTTGATCTTGTCCTAGCCCAGAATCTTGGTTCCCCGACCTGGACTGAGAGTGCAGACATCCCTCAGGTACCCATCTGGGAGCCCAT
>NW_008339105.1:0-645 GCF_000622305.1 Nannospalax galili
TTTATGTGGTGCCACATACACACATATAAGCATGCATGCATGCACACAGTTACATAAATATGCACAAAACATGAGAAACACAACCTGCACACACAGAAGCAAACCTACACATAACCATACATACTATAGATACAAAACACATGTACACACACACAAACATGCACAAAAAGACCAACACACATGCACACCTATGTACATCTACAAACACACACAAACACCCATGCATTCTCACAAACCTGCATGCATACACACAAACTTATGCACACATACACATATACACACTCTCTCATACAAACTTACTCACAGATCACGCTGTAGGTAACTCCCATCAACTTAATTTAAATTTTCTATCATTTAAAGGTAAAAGAAAACATTATATAACAGTTTACTCATTGAAAGATTTGTTTTGATTTCAATCCTTATACCATTGATTAATCATTCTGAAGAAGGCAGCCATGTATTTACAGAGATTCACTGAGAATTAATGAATATCCTGTGAGAACCCAAAAAACTTTGCCCTGCATGTGAAACCTCATGTGGTGAATGTAATATCTTCCTGAATGTGGTTTTTCTATTTGCAATAATTCAACTCATAACTTAACAAAATGTCTCTTAAAATGACCTTAGTCTCCTCTGCATTGCTTT
>NW_008339106.1:0-301 GCF_000622305.1 Nannospalax galili
ACAGACACACACAAACACACACACAGACACACACACAGAGACACACAGACACACAGACACAGACATACAGACACACACACACACAGACAGACACAGACACACACACAGAGACACACAAACACACACACAGACACACACACAGACACACACACACAGACCTACAGACACACACACAAAGAGACACACACACAGACATATAGACACACACATACAGACACACACACATAGACACACACAGAGACACACACAGACACAGACACACACAGACACACAGACACACACACACAGATGGGGGAAGCCA
>NW_008339107.1:0-313 GCF_000622305.1 Nannospalax galili
AAAGAGACTGACACTCATGGCAGTACTCTTTTTCATACAACTCGTAGGAAACGGTTTTTAACACTAAATGCTTCTCTTCATTCTTTTTCACTATTATAAACACATTGTTAGAACTACTGTTCTTTCTACAGAAAGCAGGCACTTAGATACACAACTGACAAATATTTTTCTAAAGCAAGGAGACTGAATCTGATCGCTATACTCTTTTGAATAAAATTTCTTTGGAAACGGGTTTTAACACAAAAATGCTTCTGTTCATTCTTTTTCACTACTAAAAACCCGTTGTTAGAACTACTGTTCTTTCAACAGAAAG
>NW_008339108.1:0-797 GCF_000622305.1 Nannospalax galili
AATTAGGTTTTGTCCATGTGTCTATAGACATTTATTCCCATATGATCTTTGCTTTGGCACATGCTAAAAAAAAACTTAAGGATATAAAAACTACTGCTTCCAGGCCTTTGCCTACTTGGGTGTCCCTAAAAGCCTAAAGACAGACAACGGACCTGCTTATACTAGTAGAGGATTTGCCACCTTTTGTCAAGAGTTTGACATTCTGCATAAAACAGGTATCCCTTACAACCCCCAAGGACAGGCCATGGTTGAGAGAGTGCATCGTACCCTTAAGTGCTATTTGCACAAAATTAAAAAGGGGGAACTGCATGGTCATTGAACATCCCCTCATTCAACTTTAGCCCTCACACTTTATCTTTTAAATTTTCTGATGGTGGATGCTCAAAACTGCTCAGCCACTGATCAGCACTGGAGGCCCTTACGTGAGGGCCAGCCTGTGGTCAAAGCGAAGGATCTTTCCTCAGGCAACTGGAGAGGCCCAGACCTGGTATTAGTCTGGGCCCGAGGATCTGTTTGTGTTTTTCCACAGGATGCTGAACACCCTATTTGTGTCCTTGAGCATTGTGCGTGCTGTGTCTACAGTTCCTGAGGAGCGGCAGCCAGAAGATGAGATGGGCGTTGGTGAAGAATCCCCCAATCTTGATGCCAGTGGAAATTGAAAGTTTTGTCTGGCCAACGGTGGTCAGTACCAACTACACATTAGGGATGGCTGCTCCACCTGTGAGTTGGGAAATGGGTAATATTAAAGACAGTTTTGATCTCTCCAATGCCCTCTGCTTTTCTAAGGTTCTTAATAT
>NW_008339109.1:0-833 GCF_000622305.1 Nannospalax galili
ATTAATTTCAGTAGGTCATACAAATCTATAAATTCATTCATTTATATTATATTTTCAAATTAGTGGAACACAGGCCACCAAAGTAAGTTCTGGTTCTCTGAAAATCTTCAATATCTCTTGTAACGTTTCCCCTATGTATCTATGATTTTATTGAGTCTTCTTTCAGTTAAATTGACTAACGTTTTTCAATCTGGTTAATCTATTCAAAGAACTCAGTCTTCATCTCATTGATTCTTTGTATTATTTTTTCATTTCTATTTGATTGATTTTAGCCACAATTTTATTATCTTCTCATATAGGTTTTTGGGGGGTGGGTTGTTCCTGTTTATCTAAGACTTCCAAGTGCATGATTGAGTTTGTTATTATGCAACTTCTGAAGCTATTTAATGTAGACACCTGATGCTATAAACTTCTGTCTTAGGAATGCCTTTCCTGTGTCCCATAGATTTTGATATACTGCGCTTTCATTTGTATTCAATTCTGGGAATTTTTGAATTTACTTTTTGATTTCTACCTTCATCCAATTTTCATTCAGTGGTGTTTTTTAGATGCAAGAGTTTGCATACTTTTCCCATTTCTCTTTTTGTTGTGTACAACTTTATTCCTTTGTGGTCGGATAGGATACACGATTATGTTATTTCAAACTTTTAAAATTTATTGAAAGTTTCTTTGTGTCCTGATATGTGGTTGATTTTGGAGAAAATTCCATGAAATGTTGAGAAGAATATGTATTCTTTGTTGTTTACGTAGAATGTTATGTAAATGTCTGTTAGGTCCATTATGATTTATGATGTCATTTAACTTGAAAGTTTTTCTGTATAGTTTTTGTCTGG
>NW_008339110.1:0-179 GCF_000622305.1 Nannospalax galili
TCAATTCCTTATGGATTTTTCTTTCATGATTTAATTTCTGAGAATTTCTTATGTGGGTGCTGTATTTATACCTTTTTCACCTGGCTCTCTCCCACTTCCCATTCCTCCCACATCTTGCCATTGCTTCTCCAAACGGGAGGCAGAAAATGTCACAAGGTCACATCTCTAGCTATAGGTGA
>NW_008339110.1:687-801 GCF_000622305.1 Nannospalax galili
CTGGCAAAACTGGATATACACCAACCGAAGAATGAAATTAGATATATATTCTTTATATTGTGCCAAGATCAACTTGAAATGGACCTAAGACTTCCTTTTAAAACCTGAAACCCT
>NW_008339111.1:0-247 GCF_000622305.1 Nannospalax galili
TTGTAATTAGAAAGCTTACAACAGCAGCAAAGCATCAGACTATAAATCAAAGCATGAAATTGCCCAATATTTCTCAATATACAAATTTGTCAATAATCACAGTAAAAGGAAAGCACAAAGCTCAATGATTAAACTTTTCTTAACATAGCGAAGCAACGTCTTTATTGTTTTCTTTATAGCCTTGCAGTTTCTGTTTTACCATAGACGTGTAATACAGCCTTTCCTCATTTTCCCCTTAATTCTTTGA
>NW_008339111.1:366-443 GCF_000622305.1 Nannospalax galili
AATTTATCTCTCCCTGTTGCTATTTATTCCTGAACAGTTTGTATTCTTTGAGTCATATGATTATTTTCTTCATTTCA
>NW_008339112.1:0-254 GCF_000622305.1 Nannospalax galili
CCATCCAGTGGCACGGAGTTTTTTTGGCTTAGTCTCAGTTCCATCTCTTCTCCTGTGCTCACAACATGTAGTGTCCTCAGCAACATGACCTTACCAACCTTCCTAGTGTACAACCAACATTAATGGCAATAGCCCTGGTTAATTGGAAGACCTCTAGGAGCTTTCTCTGACCAACAGCTCATAGGGGGGGCCACCCCTGGTACTGTAGATTTTCTTAACACTGGTATAGTTTGGAAGTCTCTGTCCTCATCTTA
>NW_008339113.1:0-546 GCF_000622305.1 Nannospalax galili
AAAAAATGAGCACATTTGCTAGGTGCCAAAGACATTGAATAACATTTGGTACTTTAGTTTTTATTGCATATTAGGTATAACTTATTTATTTTTCAAGATGAAATTTGGTTTTATTTTTTCATCAGCAGATGAGTGAATATACACATAGTATTCAAGATACAACTGAGAAAAGAAATGGAGCTACAGCACTTTTGGAACTCCCCATTTTATCTTGTAGCTATAATTTTTTGACTGCAACGTCAAGGAATTGTCATTTTTTAATTCTGGGAGATGTAATAAAAAAGTGCTGAATTCTGATAAAATATGCTTGTATTGGAATAAACATGTGGGAGACAGTCAACCAACATACTGGTTAACATTAATCAGGTTTAAAAACATTAATCAAACTTTGCATTAATGTGATCAAGTCCCAGTTGTCTTTCTGTATTATACTTTAATATCCTTATTGAATTATCTTTGATAGTATCTTCTCACAAAAATTATGACATAAATGTGTTTTGTTTGACTATATGAGGACGGTAAAACGTAAATTTCATTTTCAATATA
>NW_008339114.1:0-120 GCF_000622305.1 Nannospalax galili
CATTTTATTAATAAAAAAGTACACACTTGCTTCAGACCTCTGTACTTTTTTAAGGAAACATGTTATTTAAACAAAGACATTAAATTATTAATTGACATCCAATTAATTCATTATTTTTTT
>NW_008339114.1:175-467 GCF_000622305.1 Nannospalax galili
GTGTTATTGCCTGACTGCCATAGCCTGCTGATATGTTATGTGCATATGGTATTCACACAGACACACAAAATCAATAAATACATATAATTTCTGGAGGACTATCCTTTTAATATCTTGATTATAGTCTATTATGTTGACAGATTGGTCAATTCAATTCGACCATTGGAGTTCCACAGTACTCTTGAGGCTATTTTAGAAATCATAATATCTATTCTTCAATGTATTTATATTAAAACACACCTCTCTAATATGTCCCTTAGATAGTGTTATCAACTGATTTTCTGTTTTTTAT
>NW_008339115.1:0-494 GCF_000622305.1 Nannospalax galili
CTTATAGTATCTACTTTCTAAATACTTTAAAAAGTATACTTTTAGTATACTTAAATTTTTTCATATTTTATTTATTACTTTTAGTTTATGTGTATGCATGTATTGCCTGCATGTAGGTAAGTGCACCCATGTTGTGCAATGCCCGTGGGACAGAAGATGCTATCAGATCCCCTAGAACTGTAGTTATGGACAGTTGTTAGCTGCCATGTGGGTGCTGGGATTCGAACCTAGGTCTTCTGCAAGAACAACCAGTGTTCCTAAATGCTGAGCCATCTCTCCAGCCCTTCTACTTATACTTTTAAAAATAATTTTATTTTATGTGTATGAATATATTGTTTGCATGTATCTAAGTACACCCATGTCATGCAGTGCCCGCAGAGGTCAGAAGAGAATGTCAGATCCCCTCGAACTAGAGTTAAGGATGGTTGTTAGCACCCACTGCAGTGTGGGTGCTGGGAACCAAACCTAGGTCCTCTGCAAGAGCAGCCAGTGCT
>NW_008339116.1:0-572 GCF_000622305.1 Nannospalax galili
CTTAATTGTATTGTAAAGAAACAATCTTGCAGGTCTATAATGATAATAAATGAGTCAAAGGGGATTGCCACCGGTGAAGGCAGGCCAGGCTGTAAAGCCCCCATGTCATGCATGTTCATTTATTGCTCTTAAATCTTGCAATAGTCTCCACTTATCGGATTTTTTCTTAATAACAAATATAGGTGTATTCCAAGGACTGGTTGATTCTACTAAATGTCCTTTATCTAGCTGTTCTTTCACTAATTCCTCTACAGCCTGTATTTTCTCTGAAGTAAGGGGCCATTCTCTGATTTTTATATATCTGTACCACTTCTTTAAGAGGTCTAATCATTATCTTTATTTCTCTGGTGAAATCAGAGTCTATGACTCCTGGAATCACTTTAAAATTCTTTTTATAATTTGAACTTCTGCCAATTATTAAGCCAAATGTACCCAAAGGCAGACCTCCTTTAATGGAGTTCTCTATCTATTAATTGGGTCCCTTCCATAAGGGAGAGTACGGGAGGTCTCTATTAATTGGTTCCCTTCCATAAGGGAGAGTATATAGTCTTTATTTGCTGCCAAATCCAACC
>NW_008339117.1:0-528 GCF_000622305.1 Nannospalax galili
CATATTTGAGCATTTTGATGTTATGTTGGAGCATTGTGATGTCACATTGTATCATTGTGATGTCACATTAAGGGATTCCGTGGGGACATTGAGGACCATGTTTGCATATTGAGCATGGTGATGAAACAATGGATGTATGTAACAACACATTGGTGCATTGTGATAGCACAATGAGCCTTGTGATGGTACAATGGCACATTGTGCAGTCATAAGGTTACACTGTGATGGCACATCAGTACAATGCCATAGTGTTGGCAAATTGATCATGTGATGTCATTTTGGAAAATTGTGATGTGACATTGGAACACTGTCATGTCAAATTTTGGTGTTGTGATGTCACACTGTAGCATTATGATGTTACTTTTGGGGTTTCTGAGGGGACATTAAGCACCACATTTTCACACTGAGCATAGTGACGACACAATGAATCATTGTAATGACACAATGGTGCATTTTCATGGCACAATGAGCATTGTTAGGGCACAATGGAACATTGAGATATCACATTGTAACATTGTGATGGCACAC
>NW_008339118.1:0-1153 GCF_000622305.1 Nannospalax galili
AAGATCAACTTTTGGTTACAAGGTGAAGTAAAAAACCTATTGTACTATTTTCCTTAGTAATTCCTCTGTGCAGGTAAATTTTTTTCAACAAGCCTGTGTCATTTATATTGAGCTTTTAAAAATTTCATATAACATTTCCTGGTCAAATTCCCCTCCCCAATCCATGCCTCCCCCTATCCCCCCACTGAACCCTGTGCACTCTGCCACATGTTCCAAGTCCTATTTATTCAGGTGTTTGTAACCAAATGTCCTTCAGTGTAAATGCATCCACTGGAGTCTAGTCAGCCCATCCAGTGGTCATGTGTAAGTCATACTCTCCCGCACCCAGCCACAATCAGTCTCAAATAGTTCCCAATAGAGTGCTGGCCTGCCATCTATTTCTCACCTCCCCTTTCAACCCTTGTTTAATTGAGCTGAGATGGGCACAAAGTTTGATGTCACCGCTACCGCAGGTTCACATGAGCAAGCCTCCAGTGGCCTGGAAGTCTCCACATCCTTATGTTCATGTTCACTTACATACTTGCAGGCAATATACTGATAACACATAAAATAAAAATAATAAAATATTTTTAAAAAGAAAGTGGAACTTATAGTGACTTTGCATTTTTTGCATTTACAGAGTAAAGGAAAATAAGAATAAGCTGACATATATCACAAAGCAGAAACTCAAGTATTCTAGATGTATGGTTTTAAACTTATCTTTCAATTCCCTATTCCAATTGATGGTTACAAATAATAAATGTAATCACATAATTCATTAATTATACTATGTTGTGCAAAATGAACAAGACCTATTCAAATTTAATCAGATAAATCCAACATACAATGGGGAAATGGGCAGGAGGCCCCAACTTTCACTGAGGAACTATTGGAAACTGATCACTGATGGGTGTAGGAAAGTCAGTCTTCTTTAAGGGAGTGATGATAAACAGGCTGACCTGGCATCAGTTTTTGAAGTCACACTGGGAGACATCTGGGTAGAAAAACTTGACTTGATAGGCCTTAATATATATGACAGAATGCATGAAATTATGTGGGTGGTCGGGGAGATGCCAATAGGGGAGGGGTATAAATATGATTAAGATGTATTGTATGAAATGCCAAAAAGTTCCATAAAAGTATACATATAAATAGTCAAAACAGACAGGTGAAA
>NW_008339118.1:2319-3062 GCF_000622305.1 Nannospalax galili
TTATTTTTGCAAATAGGGATTTATTCACTTCTGTTGCTGGGGTACAAAACAATGTATAAAAGTCACTCTCTTCCTCTTCATGGAGAAAATGTTGTGCCATCCAGGGGGTCCTGCCATCCATGGCCACTCAGTCTTCAAATATAGCGCAGCTGTTGCTCAGAGTCTTCTCACAAACATCTGTGTAGTCTTCAAGGCCACACAGCATGCAGGCCACAGCTCAGCAGCCCCAGCAGGTGTATATGCACTGTCCACACAGGGCCCAGTCACACTGGCTGAAAACTGCCTTCCCAGCCACAGATAGTAGGCATGAAGAGAAGGCAGTGGGTGCCCTGGGCAGGTCAGCTTCTGAGGCCTGGGCTTCGCTCTTCATCAGTTGCCCATCAGGTCCAATCGACATCTGTTCCTTGTCTTTCCAGGGGCCCCTGTAGGTCCAGGCCTTGGGGACTCTGGCAGGTGGACCGTGCAACAGCCTTCGCGCCATGTGTGATCTCTGCGGGACTGGGACCCTTGGATATGGAGCTGTTGGTCTGTTTGAACACCTCGTGCGCATAGCGCTGGGCAAAGATGCCATGGCCCAGCTCTCTTGGGCCCACGCGGACCTTGAGCTACAATGGGGCAGTGTCAGCGAACAGGCACCTCCACTTCGGCATGGCTGCAGGGCCCAAAGACTGACCACCGGGACCCAAGTTTGGTCTTTTACTGTGTTCCAGAGGTCTTGCATATTCCTCTCCTGAGTTAATTTA
>NW_008339119.1:0-704 GCF_000622305.1 Nannospalax galili
ATTGTGAGGTCACATTGGGTGACTGTGAGGGGACATTGAGCACTGTGTTTCCATATTGAGCACAATGAAAACACAATGGATCATTGTAATATCACAAATGTGCGTAGTGATGGCACAATGAGCATTGTTCTGTCACAAGGGAACATCGCTAATTCATATTGTAACATTCTGTTGGTAAATTGGAGCATTGTGTTGTCACATTGGAGAATTGTGTTGTCATATTGGGTCACTGTGATGTCACAATGGAACATTGTGACGTCATATTGTAACTTTGTGACATTGAAGCACTATAATGGTACATGAGGTGATAGTTGTTGGCATTGGAGCATTGTGATGTAAGATTGGAGCATTTTTATGTCAGAATGGAACACTGAGAAGTCATGTTATAATATTTTGATGGCTTATTGGAGCAATATAATATCACATGGGTCAATAATGTTGGCACATTGGAGCACAGTGATGTCACAATGGAGCATTGTGATGTGAGAAAGGAATATCATGAAGTCATATTTTAACTTCGTTATGGCATAATGGAGCAATGTAATCGCTCATGGGGCACAATAGTGTTGGAACATTGGAGCATTGTGATACCACACTGCGGCATTTTAATTTCCCAATGGAACTTTGAGAAGTCATATAGTCACGTTGTGATTACACATTGCAGCAATATAATGGCACTTCGGGAGATAGTGTTGGCACATTGG
>NW_008339120.1:0-529 GCF_000622305.1 Nannospalax galili
TTTTCTCTTTTCCACTGATTTTTTTCTTAATTTGAGACACTGCTTTTGCTATTGCCTATGCCAAGCTTTCTGGCCCACAAGAGCGTGAATGTTCTCCTGTCACCCCATAGGATGCTGAGATTACACACCTGTGACTCTCCCTCAGGATTCCACATGGGTTTTGGAGAACCAGACTCTATACTGTCAGGACTGTGCAGCCAGCAATTTCACCCACTCCACCATCCCCGCAGTCTGTAAATACTTTCCTTATCCTCCCATGGGAATATTTTTAGTGTCCTCACTTATCTTAATAAATATCAGATTTGTCTTTGAAATTAATTCTCATAACAGCCTCACATCTTTTTTTCCTGTATCTGAAAAGTCTTATCTTATATCTCCCCATGGGATACAAAGAGACTCTGGCAAGATCTTTTCACCATCAGTCTGGGATACATGCTGAGTATCAACTGCAGAGACAAAAGTACAGGTGTGTAGGCTGAAGAGTTGAGGATATAAAGTTCTAACTCACATGGCAACTTTTTAACATTAT
>NW_008339121.1:0-705 GCF_000622305.1 Nannospalax galili
ATTGACTGATTATATCAACTTTTGGTTATCAGTCCCTGAAAGGAAAAATAAATACAGTGTGCATAGCTAAATCAGTCTACATAGATCAGCAGCAAAAGGACTTACGGGGTAATTTTTAGTACCCACTTGTGCATAGCTAAATCAGTCTACAAAGATCAGCAGCAAAAAGACTTACGGGGTAATTTTCAGTACCCACGTGCATGACACAATCCAGGAATCATCTCTTTCATTTAATCCCTGCCTGGTTCCCACACACATCTGCGAGCTGGTACTAAGGCACTACCTTGTATTTAGATAACTGTGCTTTTTTCTCATGTAGCTCCATCTTGGGCTCTTCAGGAGGTGCAAGATTTCCTGGTATTCTACTATCCACCGGCTCAGAGCTTTGCATTTATCTGAGAACTCCTTGGCTAAGTGAAGGCCTTTCTCCAGGGTCAAGTGCTCCTTCCGGACAGTGCTGGTCAGGTCTTTCAGCTGCTCCGTGTGGTCATGGATCTCCTTCCTAAGAATCTCAGCCTCACTTTCCCCCAAGAATTTCATGGCCCGCTTGCCATTTTCTCTGGCTGACTTCAGCAAACTGTGGCCCTTCTCCATGACTTTTAACAAAACCTGAGAAAGAAAATGACTGATAAACAAAAATAGTGACTCTTATTCCTCAAAGAAAGGCTTTTAGGTTTCATTTGAGACAACTTATATCTTCTTAGA
>NW_008339122.1:0-446 GCF_000622305.1 Nannospalax galili
TTGTTGTTAATTTTGGAAATATCCAGCCATCATAATCTTTATTCATAAATCATTCTTGGTAAAATATCTTTATTCCCATATCCTTCCAATATCTTCCAACTCTGTATTTTTTAATAACCATGAGACACAATATCATCAACAAATAAACATTCCATCTGTTGTGAGAATTCCCCTTTGACCTCAATCAATGTGTATTCCTTTCTAAGGTTCCAGTGTCAACCCAATGTTTGACTAAGGCTTTCCTGGGGAACCAATGAATTTACTGAGCTTACCTACAGAGATGACTGAGGAATTCTTGAGGCATATAGGTGACCTGAGAGTATTTACCTTGGAAAGCATTTCCTAGCCTTTCCCAGATAATATACTTTAGTTCTTCCCAAACCCAGGAGACCATTTGTGATTAGGGCCAAATTACATACAGTTGGCTGGGAAGAGCAGCTGGATAC
>NW_008339123.1:0-239 GCF_000622305.1 Nannospalax galili
TGTCTCCTGCCCACTCTGACACGCAGAGTTTCGTGTCAGCTGCCCCCTCTGACGTGCACATGATCATGTCACCTCCAAACTCTGATGTGCAAATGGTCGTGTCACCTGTCCTCTCTGACTTGCAGATCGTAGTGTCATCTGCCCCCTCTGATGTGCACATGGTCGTGTCACCTGCCCCTCTGACTTTTAGATGGTCATATCACCTGCCCTCTTAGTCTTGCACATGGTCGTGTCACCTT
>NW_008339124.1:0-293 GCF_000622305.1 Nannospalax galili
ACTCTGCTTGATTTTTACATCTCCAATCCCATGTATTTGTTATCTGGAGGGAACCCATCGAGTCACGGACCCTAACAATAGGAACGTACTGTTTGTCTCTCTTCTTCCAAAATCTAGATTAATTCTTAAGTGCTAAGTGATTTCTTAACTTTTTTCACATTTTTTATTTTTTTTAACTTACAAATAAAGCTATATATATATATTTATTGTTCATATCACAGACACGCTTTGTGGAATGGCTCAATCAGATGAATCAACATATGTGTTACCTCATATAGATATTTTGTGGTGAC
>NW_008339125.1:0-296 GCF_000622305.1 Nannospalax galili
TCCCTCAGTGCAAGTTCATCCACTGGGGTCTAGTCAGCCTGTCTACAGTCCTTCCCTTTAAGAAGATCAGCTCTTCATCACCCTGCAGTAATCAGCTGCCAATAAATCTTTGAGTAAAATTGGAGCCTTCTGTTCATTTCCACAGTTCTGTGCCAGGTTTTTGTCTGCTTAACTTTGCATGGGTCTTGTGGGTGCTGACACCATTGCTATAAGTTATGAGAAGAGTCCCAGGACCCTGTGGACTACTTCCATATGCTCATGCACCTCCTCCCTGCCTCTTACAATCTTTCTCCCCC
>NW_008339126.1:0-236 GCF_000622305.1 Nannospalax galili
AGCTGCCATGTGGGTGCTGAGAACCTGGGTCCTCTGCAAGAGCAGCCAGTGCCTTATTGCCGGGCCATCCCTCAAATCCCCAAACAAGAATTTTTAATGAAATAACAGTACAGCATACATAAAACATTTCATTTCATGAAAATTCTGTGCAAGGAAGAGGAGAGAGGGTATGTGTTTGTGAATATACTATGTCACATTTTAAAATGCATATGTTAGCAGGGATCCCAATCAGAAAG
>NW_008339127.1:0-511 GCF_000622305.1 Nannospalax galili
CCAGTGCACACACCACCCCTAACAAAATCCCCAAAATACAGTAACAACAAGGAAACACTGAACTACTTAATTTCCTCTTTTTTTTTTTTTGGTCTTTTTGAGACAATGTCTCCCTGTAGCCCCAGCTGACCTGGAACTCACAGAGATCCACCTGCCTCTGCATCCCGAGTGCTGGGACTAAAGGCATGCACCACCATGCCTGGCAGAACTACTTAATTTTTAATAAATTTAGCTCCACATCAGTCATTTCTCTGGTTTATTACTACTAGAGAGGTAGGATTTACCAGAGGTTAGGTTGCAACCTTTCTTTCTGTGTACTTCAGCACTGGATGGTAACCAGTATATACTTATGTGAGTTTTCTGGCAAGTAATTAAAGAACTATCACATCAATCAATTGGTATCATTATTGCTCTAATCCAGTCCTCAGATTCAAAAAGGAAAAGGCAAGATCCTAGTTGGTATGCGTTTTTTGTTGGTTCTGAAAAAGACATACTACCAAGGTATGGTCTG
>NW_008339128.1:0-930 GCF_000622305.1 Nannospalax galili
TAAAATTTGTTGACCAGGATTCACATAGACCATCAAACAATACTTGCCATTTTCACTGCTCTTGGTTACTCACCAGAACTTCATGGTAATACCATATTGCTGAAGACACTACATACCTGAGCTACAGAAGAAGCAAGGAGAAATCACCCTGGTGTTGACTTCATGGCCTCATCTCTATTGGCTAATGTTCCCAGTGTTGGAATATACTATACATACTATTGGAAGGGAAAAAAAATCATCATCATCAACTTTACCCAGCTTGAATCATGTGAATTACAATAACAATTGATCTGGAAAGATATGCCTGCTGGTGCAATGTCACAGTGCAGTGACCACAGTCCAAGCCTGAAGGGCTGGGGGATGCCAATGGATAGAAATCAAGATGAAGGAGATGCAGAGGCTTGTGTACCAGTGCATGTTTATTGTGAACTAAAGCAAGCTTATTTAGGAAACAGATCTGCAGTAACCTAGGAATAACTAAGTATACATCACTAAACAGATAGTAACCAAGGAATAACCAAAGATACGTTATGTTATCACTAAGAATACATTACTTCACCAACCATACTTCACACGTTTACAGTATCCAAGATTCAGCCACATAATATTTATAATATCTTAGATATAAGGTATACTGTTTCTGATTATTCTTACCAAGTACTATAATTCATTATTTCTATATAGAAAGCAGGCTAACAGTGCTGAGAATCTCTGCTGCCCATAAACTGAAACAGGAATCTTTAGTTATGTTTCCAAGACTGCCAATTAATCAGGAAAGCATAGCCTGTCAACTCAGACCACAGAAGCAGAGATCAGAGAAACTCCCAGGGTGGAAGCATTCTTCCTCCAATTCTTAAGTCAAGGAAAGCTGCCACAGCTTAAGGCAGCAATGGCTGTGCCCAATATAACAGCTCCCAACATCTCCCCCTT
>NW_008339129.1:0-205 GCF_000622305.1 Nannospalax galili
CTGTCCACTGTGCTGTCAGCACCCCCATCCATTCCCCCCTATCTGCCGTTCACTCAGAAGTTTTTAAAAAGGCCTGGCACATAGTTGGCACTTGAAATTATTTGAGAGACTGAATGAAGAATGAATGACCAAGCACACGTAAGCCTGATGCACTCAGAAACTCACCATCCCATTATGTAGCCCATCCCATCATGAAGCTAACCTA
>NW_008339130.1:0-666 GCF_000622305.1 Nannospalax galili
TTCAGCACCTGCAGTTCCCACTTGATCGCTGTTTCTCTGTTCTTTGGATCATGTGCATTTATGTATCTCAAACCCTCTTCCATTGAATCTATGGATGAAGGAAAGATATCTTCTGTCTTTTACAACATCGTGGTTCCCATGATGAACCCATTAATTTACAGCCTGAGGAACAAAGATGTTAAAAATGCCTTGGTAAAAATCCTAAGAAAGAGACAGTTTTAATTAGAAAATTAATATCTTTTTGCCTGTAGTTATAGAACTAAGAATAACTATGTATAAGTCATAACACAGTTTTTGCATTCTTTAATTTCTTTAAAGCTATATTTAAACCAGTTGAACTGGAAATCGTCTCAGGTTCTTTTTCTTTAAGTTTTACTTGTCTGCTTTTTCTACTGGAACAATTTCTTCTTTTACCACTTTAGCACTTTAAGAAAAATATAATAAATTTTTTGCTTTTATCTTTCATTTGCAATCAACATGTCCTTGGACATATTAATATTTGTAACAATTATTAAATAAAATAAAATAATTTCCAGCACACCCTTTCACAATATGGGTCGTAATTGTCACTTTTTTTTTGAAGCATGAGTTAACTATTTTGTATCTGCTGAAGTTTTCTTCTACAAGTCTCTTTGAAATATCAGTGTTCCATGATCTCCTTTCTTC
>NW_008339131.1:0-1082 GCF_000622305.1 Nannospalax galili
ATAATTTTTGTCCCTTCATTTATGAGTAATGAAAAGAAGAAATAAAGTTAACTTTTGAAAGGATGTGTTTTTGTTTTATGTGAGTGTATTGTCTGCATGTATGTAAGTGCACGAGTGTTGTAAAATGCCTGTGAAGGTCAGAAGAGGACATCAGAGCCCTTAGAACTGGAATTACAGACAGTTGTCAGTTTCCATGTGGGTGCTGGGAACCAAAATTAGGTTCTCTGCAAGAGCAGCCAGAGCTCTTAACTGCAGAGCCATCTCTCCAGACCCATAAAGGTAATTTTTATCACAGCAGTTAAATGTCCTGTGACTGGAGTGCTCCACCAAATACCAGAGATGGGGTAGCAGAAAGAGAGAACTGTGACCTCTCATGGGTTGAGTGGCTACAAAAAAAGAACAAGATGGGTTACCAGTTCTCTCCCTCCCCCTCTTTCCCTCCCTCAGTGTGTCCTTCTCATGAAAATGACACTAGTCATATTGGATAGGGTCCACTCCAGCAACGTTTTGGAACATAACTGCACTTTTAAGGCTATGTGTCTAAATGCACTCATAGTCTGAGGCCCTGGTGGCTAGGCTTCAGCATGGTCTTAAGAAGGAACACACATAGTTCCACCCATGTCAGCTAGCTGTCTTAGAGTATGAAAATCAGACAAGGAAAAAGTTTATTTCAACTTTGGAAGCTTTTTATTAGAAAAACCATTAGAGATCATTGCATGATATAGCAATTCATGCTTTATTTTGGACTCTAGATCATGTTCTTCAGAAGATAATTTGCAGAAATAGAACAAAAACAGATTTGTTTATTAATTTACTTCAAACTGCTAAAACAGAGCTAATGTCCTAAGAAGACGAAAGAGAGAGAGAGAGAGAGAGAGAGAGAGAGAGAGAGAGAGGAAGGAAGGAAGGAAGGAAGGGAAAGAAAGAATGCATCTCCCTTCTTTTATAAGTGCTATTTCTTCACTTTTTCTTTTCTCTCCCCCCCTCGGCTCCTCCCCCCTAGAGGTGGTATTTGGTGAGCTTTTAAAAACTGAAATAAAAATTTTAAAATCACTCATTCCTTGTAAGCAACTTGACATCAA
>NW_008339132.1:0-525 GCF_000622305.1 Nannospalax galili
CTTCACATTGGAGCATTGTGATGACACCCTGGAGCATTTTGATAACACAATCGAACATTGCAAACTCATAATGTAATATTGTGGAGCATTATTGTGACACAATCGAACATTGTGAAATCATAATGTAACATTGTGAAAGCACATGGAGCATTGTGATGTCAAAATAGAACATTTGAAGTTATATTGTAACCTTGTGATTCCAAATTACGGCAATATAATGGCACATGGGGTGATATTGATGGCATATTGGAGCATTGTGATGTCACATTCGAGCATTGTGATGTCACATTCGAGCATTGTGATGTCAAAAGGGAAAATTCAGAACTCATATTGTAACATTGTTGGCATAATGGAGCAATATACTAGCACATGAACCTATGGTGTTGTCAGATTAATCATTCTGATGTCACATTGGTGCATTGTAATTACCCATTGGTACATTTCTCACTCATATTGTAACACACTGATGGCACTTTTGGGACCATAGTGTTAGCACATTGGAGCATTGAGATGTTATAACAGAAC
>NW_008339133.1:0-385 GCF_000622305.1 Nannospalax galili
ACTGAATGAAAATTGGATCCACGGAGAAATCAAAAAGTAAATTTAAAAATTATGAGAATTGAATATAAATGAAAGCTCAGTATATCAAAATCTATGGGACACAGGGAAGGCATTCCTAAGACGGAAGTTTATAGCATTAGGTGTCTACATTAAATAGCTTGAGAAGTTGCATACTAACAACTTAATCATGCACTTGGAAGCCTTAGAAAAACAAGAACAAACCCCCCTCAAAAAAAACCTAGATGAGAAGAGATAAGAAAATTGTGGCTAAAATCAATCCAATAGAATTGAAAAAAATAATACAAAGAATCAAATGGATGAAGAGTGAGTTCTTTGAATAGATTAACCAGACTGACAAAGCTTTAGTCAATTTAACTGAAAGAAG
>NW_008339134.1:0-781 GCF_000622305.1 Nannospalax galili
ATCTGCCTGCCTCTGCCTCCCAAGTGCTGGGACTACAGGCGTGCGCCATCAGTTTCTAATTTTTTCCTGTGATCATTAAGAGAGAGTATTTCTACCTCTAACACTCTGATCAGAGTCCACGCCTTTGGTTTCAATTGGCTTGACACAATGTATCCTGAGCTAGTCTCCCAGATGATTCTCTTGTGACCATGTGTTCTCAGCATCTTAGGACCCTGGGCCATGCGCAATGTGACCGTGAAACTTTCCGTCACTCTGAACCTTGCATATTAAGCAGATGGAAACGTTGGGTGTCTGTCTCCATGGCAACAGTAGATCTTCATGGACAGGGACTCGATGTCACAACAGGCCCATGTTCTGACAGCTTTTGATTGGTCAGCCTGTTCGACTCAAGTTACTAAAGGACATGAGGTTTCGTTTGTCGCGATGGCAAGGTAGGCATTTTTGCTCCCAACGGGCTTTGGTCAGATTTTGAGGAACACTTGAATGTCGTTTATCAAGTCGTTAACAAGTTTAGGCTACATCTTCGTGTCTTCAGGTTTTGTACCTCTGGGCAGTCCTGGGTTGACAGATCCTCATTTAGGGGGAAGCAACAGTGGACTTTGTGGAAAAATTTAAATTCTTCATGTTCGAGGTAGTAATCTGAGGCTCTAGACCGGGCATATTCTCGTTGTTCACCAACACCTTCTTCGTGATCTGTTCTTATTTGCCTTTCAACTTCCTCTTCTCTTGCTATCAATCCCAAGAGGAACCACCTTCACTACAGGTGTATTCTTGTAGACTT
>NW_008339135.1:0-571 GCF_000622305.1 Nannospalax galili
ATGTGCACGTCAGAGGGGGCAGGAGATACGATAATCTGCACATCAGAGGGCTGGTGACAAGAACTTGTGCACATCAGAGGGGGCAGGTAACATGACAATGTGTACGTCATAGGGGGCAGGTGACACAACCATGTGCACATCAGAGGGGGCAGGAGATACGATAATCTGCACGTCAGATGGGCAGGTGACACGACCATCTCCCTGATAGAGGGGGCAGGGGACATGAACACGTTTATGGCAGAGAGGGCAGTGACACGACCATCTGCATGTCACAGAGGGCAGGTGACACGACCATGTGCACAACTGAGATGGCAGGTGACACGACCATGTGCACATTAGAGAGGGCAGGTGACACGACCATATGAACGTCAGAGGTTGTAGGTGACATGACCATCTGCACCTCAGAGGTGGCAGGTGACACGACCATCTGCACGTCAAGGGGGCAGGTGACACGACCATCTGCACCTCAGAGGTGGCAGGTGACACGAGCATCTTTAAGGCAGAGGGGGCAGGTAACACAACCATCTGGAAGTGAAATGTGGCAGCTGACACGCCCATCTGCAAGTCAGAA
>NW_008339136.1:0-434 GCF_000622305.1 Nannospalax galili
TTTTACTAAGCAAGGATTTCCATGTCTCTAATTAAAGTTGCTATAAATTTAAATTTTTCTTCAGGGGAAAAAAATTGTTTGCCTCCCTTAAAAAACATTTTTTTAGTATTTCTTAAGCCCCCCCCACACACACGCATTTTTGTTGTTGTTGGGAGATAGATTGATATTCTTACAATGATGCCCAGACTATCTCCAGAGTTGGGAGACTTTGTTGTGGCTCTTGCTGTAGCACTGTAAGCTGTTGTACTTTTTGCCAGTCCCTATGGCCCTGAGAAGGTAGACAAAGTAGAATCAAAATATGAAGGGCAACCAATGCAACGTAGTGAATTTAAAACCGGATTTAGATACCATATGACAGACTGTCTTTAAAAGGGACTGGGGCGGGGGAGATTCACTATACCCTGATGTGGTTTTTACCTGTCCCCTTTGAAACT
>NW_008339137.1:0-589 GCF_000622305.1 Nannospalax galili
TGACAGGAAGTGCATGATTGCCCTGCCGTGTGTGCCCAGAAGCTTTTCTTCTGTCTTCCCTTGATTCACTCAACTCTCTGCTTTGTCTGTAAATGCTTTCTCGTTGCTATGGTTTGTTTTTTTAAGACAGGGTCTCAGCCCAAGCTGGCTTCAAACTTGATATGTAACTGAGAATGACCTCGGACTCCTGATCCTTCTGCCTCCACCTCTTGAGTCCTAGAATTATGGGTGTGCTTCATGAAGCAGTTTTCTTGAAGTTCTTATTTTTATGATTTTAGCTGTTTGATTTAGAATAAATGCTTAACCTCTTTACGTGTGCGTATGTGCATGTCTGTGTGTATGTATGTATTTGAGACAAGGTCTTACTCTGTAATCCTCCTGCCTCAGCCTCCCTGGTGCTGGGATTTATAAGCATGAGTCACCAGGACTAGTTCAAAAACTTAATCACTCAAGTCTTGTTTTCTTTGACTATAAAATGATTAGTCTGGATCTGATTCTTTCTAGAGCTTTCTCCAACCTAAAATTCTTATTCCCAAGGGTACCAGACTGTTTGATAACTTCTTGCAATTAGGCATTAGCTGGCAGTTAA
>NW_008339138.1:0-534 GCF_000622305.1 Nannospalax galili
AACGAATTCATGGCTGAAGAGAGGTGGAAAGACAGTGTCTTATAGGTTTGGCACTCAGTAGGCCCAGTTCATGCATCCACACTGAAGGACACTGGGGGACCCAAATCTTGATCTATAGGAGATTATATATATATTCATTCATGAGTTCATTAAATTTTGTAGAGTACAGTTGGGTAAGGTATGGAGAGGGGAGTGTCTCTGAATGCCATTAAAATGTATTGTATGAAAATTGCAAAATTTCATCAAAAATACAAAAGAAAATGATAAATGTCATTAGCTATTAGGAAAATGCAAATTAAAACTACGTTGAGATTTTATCTTTACCAAGTCGCAAATTAAAACTACATTGAGATTTTTATCTTTACCAAGTCAGAATGGCTAAGTTCCAAAAAACAAACGAAAAATGTTTGCAAGGTTTTGGGAAAGGAGAACAGTTCTTCACTCCTGGTGGGAGTGCAGAATGTTGCAGCTAATATGGAAATATGTGTGGAGATTCCTCAAAAAGGTAGAGATAGATCTACCGTATGATTCAGC
>NW_008339139.1:0-947 GCF_000622305.1 Nannospalax galili
CCCTGAAACTGATAGAGGGGAGTGTTGTAAGTGCAGTGGAACTTAAAGTCATAGGAACAGAATTTCTGAAAAAGACACTGCAGGCATTAAGTTCAGAAATCGACAAATAGGACCTCATGGAACTAAAAAGCTCCTATACAGAAGACTAAATCATTATTTGAATGAAGAGTCAACCTATTGAGAAACTTTATGAACTAAACTTCTGAAAGACGGTTCGTATCTAGAATAAACAAACAACTAAAAAATTCATATTAATAAACCACCCAAATAAAACTTGGGGCAAGGAGCTTATGCAGAAAGTTCTCAAAAATGAAACTCAAAAGAATAAGGAATATGTTTATTGCTCTTAGTATGGTAGTGACATTTTCATCTTGTGGGGGACCAACAGCTATTTAATCGGAATTAAGGTTCACTCAATGGGAGGGAATTCATGTGAAGTAGTATAAACATGGTCAAATATATGACTGGAGGTGTCATAGATCCTAGAGAAAAAAACGACTTATGCCACACCTATAAGACAACATAATTTCTTACTTTATTCTAAATATGCATCCTTATATTTACAGACAAATATAAAGTCTTCCAGACAGATGGTCATTTACTCATATGAGCACACAGCAATGTTGACTGCATGCACAAGTCTTATGTGAGCTCACACTGAACAAAAAAGTCCAGCATAGACATGGGGAAGCAGGCCACAAATCCCATTCCGACCTAAGAAACTTAAAAATAAATTATTTTTTATTTTTATTGTATGTGTATGAGTTACTGCCTGCATGGGTGTAAGTGCACTTGTGTCGTACAATGCCCACGGAGATCATAAGAGGACATCAGACCGCCTGGAACTGGAGTTACAGATGGTTGTTAACAACCATGTGGTTGTGTGGAACTATACGCAGGTCCTCTGCAAGAGAAACCAGTGCTCTTAACTGCTGAGTTATCTATCC
>NW_008339140.1:0-1341 GCF_000622305.1 Nannospalax galili
GCCTCTAAAGCCAGCACCAGGTGAACAACACTGCCAAGTTTGTCTGCAAGTATGGGATGGAACCAAGTCTGTTTTATCCATTTTAGAAGCTTTTCTCTTCAGTGGCCACTGCAGCATTTTCCTTTCACAAGTGGGAGGCTTAACTGGGTGTGGTCTTTCCCTGCAGGCATTCTCTCTGTTGTTTAAGTTTGAATCTCTTGGCCCCTCCTCAATCATTTTAATCTCCTTGATCACTTTAATCTCCTTATCAATGGGATCCTCTCCATCACATGCCAAGGCTCCAACATTTATCTTCCTAGTGCTCTTTTTCAATCCAAACTGTATTTCTTTCTGCCCCATTTGTTCTCTTTCACTGTGGATCTGCATAATATTCACATTAATAGCCACACCATCATTTCTACATTAAGCTGTCTTGAAATTTCTTCCACTAGAGAAATTAGTCCTTGGCTTTCCAACTTAGCTTCAGGCAAGCTTTTTTGACGTGGGCAGACTCCATCCAGACTCTGCTAAAATATACCAATTGTTGCTTAAGTCCTGATTTCCCTCTGGAGCTACATTGTTCTCAGCACTACTTTCTTCCAGGCCCCTGCTAGAATGGCCTGTTAAGCTCCGCTTACATCAATCAACCACTTTTCTAGCCCAGCCTTCCAAAGTCTTCCACATTTCTTCAAAACCCAACATGATCAGGTTCTTCACAGCCAACAGCCCACTCTCTGGTACCAATGACTGTATTAGTCACTTTTCTGTTGCTGTGATAGAAACACTGACAAAAGCTATTTATAGAAGGAAGAGTTTATTTGAGCTTATGGTTCCAGGGGAATTACAGTCCATTATGGCAGGACGGCATGGTGGCTGAAGATGGCTGGAGCAGGAGCAGCAGAAGTGAAGCTCTCACATCTTCATGCAGGCACAGGAAACAAGAGAGAAACTGGAGATCTGGCAAGGCTTAAGAATTCTCTAAGCCCACCCCCAATGACATGCTTCCTCCAGGATTGCTACACCTCCCAAAGCAGCACCATTATCTGGGAACAAAATCTTCAAACACTTGGAGCCTATGGGGGACATTTTCCTTCAAACCATCACACCACCTACATATCTGACAGAGTGTTAGTATCTAGAATATACAAATAAACATCAAATAACCAAACAACCTAATTAAAACTTGGGACAAAGCTCTAAACCAAGAGTTCTCAAAACATGAAATGCAAATGCCTGAAAAGTGTTTTTTAATGTTCATTATCCCCAACCATCAGGGAAATGAAAATGAAAATGTCTCTGAGATTTCATCTAACTCTATTCAGAAAGGCTAAGATACAAAAAAAAAAAAAAAAAAAAAAAAAA
>NW_008339141.1:0-458 GCF_000622305.1 Nannospalax galili
TACCTCAAGGTATGGCTAACAGTCCCTCCTTGTGTCAAAAGTTTGTCGCTATGGCCTTACAAAAAACCAGGCTTTCATAGCCATCCATGTATATCATCCACTATATGGATGACATTCTTATTGCAGGAAAGGATGGAGCAACAATACTGCAGTGCTATTCACAGCTCCAACGTGACCTAGCTGCCGCAGGTCTCCAAATAGCTCCAGAGAAGGTTCAGCTTCAAGATCCATACTCATATTTAGGATTTTGCCTTAATGGTCCTAATGTTTCTACCAAAAAGGCTGTCCTCCGGACTGATCACCTTCAGGCATTAAATGATTTTCAAAAACTTCTGGGTGATATTAATTGGCTCCGCCCTTATTTAAAATTAACCACGGGAGAGCTTAAGCCTCTGTTTGATATTCTAAAAGGTGACTCAGATCCTAGATCTCAGAGAGTACTCTCGCCAGAAGCCAAA
>NW_008339142.1:0-477 GCF_000622305.1 Nannospalax galili
AATAACAAGCAATTGGAGAAAGAGTACAGGGAAATGCTCTCATTCACAATTTCTGAAAAAAAAAATCTTGGAATAAACCTGACCAAAGACACCAAAGATCTCTGCAATGAAAAATTTAAATTGTTAAAGAAATTGAGGAAGACACCAGGAGATGAAAGGACCTCCCAGGTTCATGGAATGGAAGAATTAATATTGTTAAAATGATCATCCTACCAAAAGCAATATATAGATTCAGTGCAATCCCAATCAAAATCCCCATGACATACCTCAGAGAATTAGAAAAATCCATTCTTACCATATGAAAGCACAAAAGACCTGGATAGCCAAAGCAACCCTGAGCACAAAGAGCAACACTGGGGGGATTATTGTACCAGATCTCAAAGTATACTATGGAGCTATTGTTATAAAAACAGCATGGTACTGGCGCAAAAATAGACACATAGATCAATGAAACATCATTGAAGACCCAAACCTGAG
>NW_008339143.1:0-1114 GCF_000622305.1 Nannospalax galili
CCTGCTCTTGTCTTATTGCTCTTGCAAGAGTTTCAAGTACTATGGTAAAGATAAGTGGAGATAATGGACAGTCTTGACTGGTTCCTGATTTCAAATGGAATGCTTCCAGTTTTTCTCCATTTAGAATGATGGCTTTGGGTTTGTTATATATGGCTTTAATTATGTTGAGGTATGTTCCCTCCAGTCCAATTCCCTCTAAGACTTTTAACGTAAATCCATGTTGAATTTTTTCAAAGGTCTTCTCTGCATCTATTGAAATGACCATTTGGTTCTTGTCTCTGAGCCCATTTATATGATTTATGACATGAATTGACTTACATATATTGAACCATCCCTGCATCTCTGGAATAAAGCCTACTCTGGCAGATGATCTTTTTGATGTATGTCTGTATGAGGTTCCCAAGTATCTTGTTGAGAATTTTTGCATCTATGTTAATTAAGGATATTCTGTGTAGATGCATCTGTGTATGTTCATGTGTGTCTGTATGTGTGTCATCTGTATGTGTGTCTATGTGTGTGCCACTGTGTGTTTTCTAGCCAGACACTGGGTAGCAGTAACCATGTTGTAATCACTTCAGGCTACTCTCGCACATTACCGTCCATTAGGTGCTTAATTCAAGACACTTACTTCTCTCAGTTCTAAGTTTTGTATCACTGTTTCAATTTCTTATTGTGTTATGGGTCTGTTTAAGCTGTTAATCTGTGCTTGGTTTAGTTTTGGTGGTTCCCATGCCTTTAGATATGCATCCATTTCTTTTAGGTTTTCAAATTTAGTAGCATCTAGGTTTTGAAGGTATTCCCTTACAATGTTCTGTATGTTTCTGATGTCTGTTGTGATGTTTCCCCATTCATCTCTGATTTTGTTAATTTGGAGGTGCTCTTTATTACTTTTGGTTAACTGGGCTAGTGATCTGTCAATCTTGTTTATCTTTTCAAAGAACCAGTTCTTGGAATTGTTGATTCTTTGTATTGTTTTCTTTGTTTCAATTTCATTAATTTCTGCCCTGATTTTTGTTATTTCTTCTTGTCTTATGGTTTTGGGTTTTGTTTGCTTTTGCTTCTCAAATGTGTTGAGTTGCAACGTTAAGTCATTTATTTGTGTTCTTTCTGATTT
>NW_008339144.1:0-354 GCF_000622305.1 Nannospalax galili
AAATTACACTCAGACTTTCATCAAGCTCCTTTGCATCTGTTTGTCATTAGCCGACTCCTTGTCCATCCTCTCGACGACACTGTTCCCATCGGACTGAACTGCCCCAGTCTGGGCTGGTCCGTCACAGGTGGCGCTCGAACTAGGGACCCGGAGGGTATGCTATCTCTCCCCTTTTCTCTCTTTTTAATAATTTCAGGCAAGGATAGGACCTCGTCAGGGCGCTGCGGGCCCACTGGTAAAGGATCACCAGGTTAAGAAGACCAGAAAGTAAAGTATCATGGGGCATTCTCAGTCAAAGAATAAGGCCTTTTCTTATCAATTTTGAGTCATATGCTAGAATCTAGAGGCAGCAAA
>NW_008339145.1:0-299 GCF_000622305.1 Nannospalax galili
ATGATTCTTTTTATGGATATTTTTCTTACTGTATTTTGTCAAATTGCTTAAATAGATCACCCTTCTTAAGTCATGCTCTCTGTTACTCTCTCAGAACCATGGTATACAGATCCAGGTGTTCATCTTTTTCACGATGCTACTACTGCCCTCCAATGAACAAAACGTATTGTTGCTACTCTAATTTTTGGAATAACTGCTTTAATTGGTGTATTAGCTAGCTTTGCCTTGTCTACTGCAACCTTGTACAGGAAATTCATACAGAATATCATATTAATCAACTTTCGTAGCATTTATGATTA
>NW_008339146.1:0-1085 GCF_000622305.1 Nannospalax galili
CCAGCCATGGTTAAGTAGGACCTTTGACTTATCTTCACATAGACAGAACTGATAAAATAGAGGAGCCAGGGTCTCCTCTCAAACCCATGTGACCCCTGAGGGACAGATCCTCAAATGACCTTAAGAGTAAAAATAAATTGGTTTATCTGGGCCAACTGTATGGCCTTAAACACCCAAAAAGGAAAGTATAACCAACAATTAAAGGGGCCAATATAATTTTTTAAGAGTCCATATGTATAGCTAAAGGCTACATAACAAGAAACAATGCCAGATAGGACATAACTTCTTTTGAGTTGTTGACCAGGGTGGCCCAAGAGACTCCCCAATAGTAACCCAGCATAGAACTGGAAAAATGAATAGCAGACCCCAATGTTATCTAAAGGAACATTGACAACTGATTGCTGCTAGATGAGGAACAGCTGATCTTCCTAAAACGAAGACCCCAGATAGGCTGACTAGATTCACCAGATGGACATGTACTGGGGAACGGCTGGGGTGCCAACAACACAGCGGACAGTAGGGGGAAGACAGAGTAGGGGGAAGCTATGGGAAGGTGCCATCTGGGAAGTGGGTATATAGATGAATAAGATTGTTTGGGATGATCTGTGTGATATACACAAAAATCAACAAATTTAAAAAATGAGTTATATTTGAGGAGGAAGCATAAAAATTTATGTCATGTTAAGTATTACAGATCATAAACATTACCATTGACATCTACCCAATGACTTTATAGACATACGCAGGTGCCAAGGATCCAAGTGCAACCGACCATGACTAGTAATAATCAGATACATACAGATTAGAGACCCATGAGCCAACATTTAAGTGCCATTAGCAAAAACAATGAGTCTGTAAGAAACAGTATATTTTAAAACGAAATGGAGATCTTTTTTAAAGGTTAAAAACTCTATTTTATGTCTAACAGGATTTATACTGAGTTCAGTATTGTAAAACTGTATTAATCCAACTGTGAACCTAAAAATTTTATAGCCATTTTTGAGAGATATATCTTTGCTCTAGAAGTTGTTACTGAGTATCTTAAAGCTGTAATGAAATCCTTCCAAAAAATAAAAAATATTTAA
>NW_008339147.1:0-1037 GCF_000622305.1 Nannospalax galili
TAGAACAGCATTTTCATAGTGGCTGTTTCCATGGCAGTGAAATCATGTTATCTGAATTGTCTTCCTTGATTTTTGCTGTATTTGTCCAAATTTCATTTTTGAAACTACCACATATCTAAATTTTTTTGAAATTTTATATTATTTTTAGTTTATGTTTTTAAATATAACACATTTAGTGTTTGCCTGCATGTGAGTGTATCCCTGCATACAATGCCCATGGAGGCCAGAAGATCCCCTGTCAGATCCCCTGGAATTGGAACTGGAGCTATGGATGGTTGTTAGCCATCATGTGGGTCCTGGGAACTGAACCCAGGTCCTCTGCAAGAGCCACCAGTGCTGTTAGCCACTGCACTGTCTTCAGCCTCCTAAATACATTCTTGCCTTTGACACGTGTCCCTTTCTAAACAAGAGAAGCATCCACATCTGGACTTTCAACACTGTAAAGGAGTTCTCTCATCAACTGGAGTCCAGCTTTTCCTTCATTTCAGAACAATCTCCTCATGAATGATGTCACCCAGAGTCTCCCAGGCTCAAGGCTCATAGTGGCCAGCTGCCAGTGGCAGCTAAGGCGGGTGACATATTGACCACTTTAGCCACTAACTATGCATTTAAATAACAGATCATGGTCTGGAGCTATGTATAGAAGAAAGCCAACCTTACACTCGGTCATCACTCCAGCTATGGATTTTGCCATTACTGTATCTGCCTTGTATTGCAGTGGCAAAAGATCGTATTCGTGATTAATGACAGCAGATGGGCAATTTATTCTGCTGTTTACTTTTTGTGGGGGTAAAGTAGGAGTAAGTGCAGTCAGAACACTTGGTTAATCATTTGCTAACATCCTCTATTGAGGGAGACACAAGGAGAGATTATCTGTGGTCCAAAGGCACAGCCTTTGCTGGAGAGGAAGCCCAGCCTGCTCCAGATCTGCGCAGTCCAGAGACCAAGGAAAAGGGCACCAGACACTGAACATTCCAGGATTCTCTGTAGTCAGGTGAGAAACAGGTGTCACTTGTCCCACATCATAGCTATGGGGG
>NW_008339148.1:0-522 GCF_000622305.1 Nannospalax galili
AGTCTATTCCAAAGGCCAAAAATGTCAAAAGTATTTGGGAGTGTTTACCTAATCCCTAAAAAAATTTTAGGATTACCTTTTCAGAGGGAGGAATGTTAGAGTAGCAAAAAGCCCCATTTAAAAAAAAAAAAAAAGTACATGAAGTTGTCAAAAAAAAGTCATGGGGAGGTATGGGAGGAGTTGGAGGGGAGGGAGTAGGCATGGATTTGATCGAAACACCTTATATACATGTATGAAATTCTCAATAAATTTCTTTAACATTAAAAACAAAACTAAATTTAAGAGATCGGCTTTTATTTGTTCAAGTAATTGTAGTGTTCATGCAGTAATGCCACAAGAATAAACCATAGCTCTGTTCTACTATATAACTGAATTAGAATTTGGATCAAGGATTAGAATTAAGGGGCCAGGCAAGATGGCAAACACCTTAAATCCCAGCACTAGGAAGACAGAGACAGGCAGGTCTCTATGAGTTCCACAGCAGCAAGAGATATATAGTAAGACCTTGCCTTAAAAAAAAAA
>NW_008339149.1:0-1841 GCF_000622305.1 Nannospalax galili
ACTTCTTGGATTTTTGGTTAAACATTTGGGTCACCATTATTTTTAACAATTTCCTTTATACCAAACAAAAAGAATACTAAATATGCCAAGCATATTAGCTTATATGACATTGCAAACTACATTATGGGCAAAAATCTAATGAGTATTTTGACTGTTTGGCAGACTTCCAAGGAGACTGATTCACCTCTATTTTTTTAAATTAAAAATTGTTTGAGAATTCCACACATATAATATGCTGTGATATAATCCATCTTGAACTTTTACAGCCTTCATTATACACATATCTGCCACTTTTTGACCAACCATCACAGAGAAGTAAAGTGTTTATTCATGTAATTTTCACCATAAACAATCCTACGCTAATGACGTTTGTAAAGACATGCTTTAAAAACTATAAAATTCTAACTTTTGACATTTAAAGTGGGAAAGCAGAAGTGGTAGAAAATACATACTCCTTTGAGTGTGTCTGAACAAAGAGAAGAGCAGTCATAATTTCTAGGGATTTGGGGGTGTTGATAATGCTGTGGAAGTAGAGAATGGAGACATATGCTAAACGCTCCATTAAAGCTATGAAAGACTTCCTGAAAGTCAAACTTTGAAACAACAGTTAGGAAGAAAAATGTTAAAGGCTACCTTTCCAAAAATAGGAAAAGACTAATACATAAAAGAATCAGCAGCACATTTTAAGGGAGCAAGTTTAGGTATTAAAATCCTCAGACAAGTTAACAAAGAGACAGAAAGCACAAATCCATATACTTAGAGGTAAGGAGGGTGGTGCAATTACAACTGATGCCACTGAAACTCTGAGAGTCACTGAGGAATTTGAAAACTTATAACCCAATAAATTGGGAAGTGTGAAAAAAAGATATATTACTAGATATTTATCACCTACCAAAACTGAACCAATAGGAAATTTTATAAACCTCAAAAGATCTATCATATGAAAGAGAATGAAGCAGTAATGAAATATCCCAACAAATAAAATACCAGGACTTGATGGATTCATTGCTGAAATATACCAGACCTTTGAAGAAATAATACCAATGCTTCTCATTTTATTACATAAAACGGAAAGTTATGAAACACTGCCAAACCCATTTTACAAAGCCAGTATTATCCTGATATGAAAGCCATATAAAGGTACACAAAAAAGAAAACTATACATCAAATTGCATGATGAATACAGACACAAAAATTCTAATTAAAATATCTGAAAAATATTAAGCAACACATGAAAAAGATGATATACCATGACCAAGTTGTTTTCATATCAGAAATGCACAGGTGGTTCACCATACACAAAACTGTGATAAATAGAATAACTGACAAAAGTCACACCATGAACTCGATAAAAACAACAACAGCAACAACAAAAACCTGAAATCTCCCCTTTATCAGATGACAACAACCATACCTTATCTGATTCCACCAACCAACCACCCACAATGATGCCCAGACACTTTAGCAGCTCTTGAGACCTCAAACAGAGTTTCAGTCCTCTAAACCTCTTCCCACCTCCACCTGAGGTTGGTGTGATATCCTCTTCATGCCTCCAAGGGAGCATTGCTCACTCCCACTGCACCACCAACTCCTGCCACCAAAGGGCCACTTATACGAGTGGGTCACCCTTCCACAGACTTGTGAAAATTGGTAGTGAGAATCTCCAAAATCTACGGAATAAACTCTTTCCTCCCCACACCCCACCAAAAAAAACTTCTGTAAGGCTTATGAAAACATCTTGAAATAAGAAGATAATATTAACATGCTACCTTATGACAGTACACTTGAGATAATTATTTATCACTGCACTTTGAATTAAATGAGTAAGTTTATCTTAAACA
>NW_008339149.1:5572-6260 GCF_000622305.1 Nannospalax galili
TTAAAAATATTCCTCTCAAATTGATACCCAGTTTTAAAAATAAAAACTTCTCAGATGAAAATGACATTTTGGTTCAGGCCTGTCAGTGCAGGCCTGTAATGTCAGCTACTCAAGAGTCTTAAGATGGAAGATAGAGATTTCAAGATCTGCCTTACCTAAAAAAGGACTTCAAAGCCAACCTGAGTTACTTAGTGAGACTGTGACCCAAAATAAAAAAAAATTGGACCTGGGATAAAGGTTTTCCCTGTGTAGAGTACTTAGTTACATGAGAATATCAATAAAAAGAAAGAAACTAAACTTGAGGGGCAGATTTTTTACTTATTTTTTTAAAAAAATTTATTATTATTACTATTACTATTATTATTATTTGTTAACAGAGCATAGGGTAGGTGTCTACTTACAAAAGAGTGGGCACCACACATTTACAGCTGCTCCATAATGAATGTGTATTTAAGTCCACACTCAGACACTGATCCTGTGACCTCCTGACAGCTGAATAAAAAGGTGAGAGAGGTGCCTCTTGGTGTTTTTGTCTTATATAACCTTTACCCCACCCCCACATGGAGCTAAGGTCGACTAATTCAGTGGTAGGGTTAACTAACTCCCCCCTCGACTTCTTGATGAGCATGGTAAGGAGGTATGACTACAGCTTTCCAGCATAGTGGTCAGAGGACATTTCCAGTTAACA
>NW_008339150.1:0-1294 GCF_000622305.1 Nannospalax galili
CATAAAATAAAATAAAAATAATAAATGAAATATAAAAAAGTGTAGCCAAGTAAAAACCTAGATTCATAGTGCCTCAACCTTTGGTGCTGGTCTGCTTCATAACGTTCATCTAGAACTAGACATTTTGATGCTTCAGCCTCTGGGTCCATCTAGGGACTTGAATGTACCCAATTCCTACTGATGTGAGGCTCAGATTGTTTCCAGAGTTGTTAGGGACAAAGACTGGGACCTGAAAGCCCATAACATGGCAGGCTTGGCCACCCTTCCTCTGGATGCCAATTAAACAAACAGTAATAAGGGAAAGTAGAAAGAGTTTTGTTCAGTGAAGCTGCATGGAGAAGAGGAACTAGGAGGTCCAGTTACCTCTACCCCCAGTCCATCTTTAGGGTCCTAACATGAGATTTCAGCCTAACTAGGAGCCAGAGGCATACTTACTGGTAATGATGTCGTCCCACCCATCCTCACTGTCTTGGCTCCAGTTCTCCTGGAAGGTGTTCCGACAAGTTGTCAGCACTGGGTAAAATCCTCTAAAAACTTTTTCACAGTGTATAAAGTTTAGACAAGCAGTTTTACCTATCTCTAGTCACATATATGTTGAGAATTAATTACACTAAAATAGTTTTTAAAAAGTTGTTTGAGCTGAGCATGGTGGCACTTAGGAGGCTGAGGCAGGCAGATCTCTGAGTTCAAGGACAGCCTGGTCAGCCTGATCTACATAGTGAGTTCCAGGACAGCTGGGTCTACAGGGAAACCCTGTCTCAAAAAGACCAAAAAAAAAGTTGTTTGAGTCTTTGTTATTTGGGTTGTTTATACATTCTGGATGTTAAACTTCTGCCAGATGTGTTGATGGTGAAGATTTTCTCCCACTCTGTGGTTTTTCTCTTCACATTCTTGGTAGTTTCTTTTGCTGTATGGAAGCTTTTTAGTGTAACGAGGTCCCATTTCTTCAATGTTGACCTTTACACCTGAGTAACTGGTGTCTGATTTTGAAAGCCCTTTCCTAAATCTAAGTCTTGTAGATTACTGCCAATGTTTTTTTCTAACAGTTTCAGAGTTTCAAGTTTCACATTGAGGTCTTTGAACCATTTGGAGCTGGCTTTTATACAAAGAAAAATAAGGATCTAGGTTTACAGGTGGAGATCCAGGTTTGTCAGCTCCATTTGTTGAAGATGCTGTCTTTCCTCTATTGTATGTTCGTAGGCCTTTGTCAAATATCAGGTGGCTGAAATTGTGTGTACTCATATTTTAAGTCAATCATGTTTCATTGATCTATTTATCTATTTTTGTGCCAGTA
>NW_008339151.1:0-767 GCF_000622305.1 Nannospalax galili
AAAAAAAAAAAAGACGTATGTTCTCCCTCATTTGTGGATCTTAGCACCAAATCCTTTTAAATCCATGTCCTTTTAATAAGATGAAATAACTACCATCATCATGACTTCAGCAGTGCCTGATTGCTAAACATCACAATTGGGCTTGTTGTCGGTTGTGCTCCTTCATTAAAGGAGAGGCAAGCAGGGTCACTGGCCCCTCACCTGAGTATCCAGCCACTCTTCCCAGCCAACTGTATGTACTTTGGACCTAATCACACATGGTGTCCTGGATTTGGGGAGGGCTATAGTATACAATCTGGGATGGCTAGGAAGAGAAGGCTTGACCCATACTGAGTAAAGGCTTTCCAGTGTGTATACCCTCAGGTCATTCATATACCTCAGCAACCTCTCGGTTCTTTCAGTAAGTAAATTCAGAAAATTCATTGGTTCCCCAGTAAAACTTTAATCAAACATTGGTTTGACACTAGAACCTTAAAAGGGATAAGCATTGCTTAGCATCCCCAGGAAAAGAATTCTCACAACAGATGGAAAATTTATTTGTTAATGTTATTATGTCTCATAATTATTAAAAAAAAAAGAAAATGAGAATGTAAAAGATGTTAAAAAGATATGGAAATGGAGATGTTTTCCAAAATAGAAAAAATGAGAAAGCCTAAGCAGGTGATGGTCTGTGTAGGTTTGTTATGATATAGAAAGGATGAGACAAAAATAATATGCACATAATCTTAAAATTTCTAAGGTTATAGTTTAGTCAACTAGTTTAAGGA
>NW_008339152.1:0-437 GCF_000622305.1 Nannospalax galili
AAGCATACTATGAGCACCTATCAACTGAGGCTTTTGCTACAGCCTCCACACTATAAATCCTCTAGTTTTCCCCTTAATAAATGGAGCTGTATCACTGAATCTGTCTGGAGCTGAGCTGTTTCATTGCGCCTGGGACCAGCCTGTGATCAGTCTTCCCGGAAGAGCTGTCTTCCGTCAGCACTCACTGGCCGTTCTGACCCCGCTTGCCGCTTTTGCTCTCCATGCCCTCGTGGATCGGTGGCCAATGACCCGCAAGCAAAGGGAGAGCCTCCCGCAGCTTGCCCGAGCCTCCCGCAGCTTGGCACAGAGCCCACCTGCAACTGCCTGCAGCTGCCTGAGCCCACTGCGGAGAGAGAGAGAGACCCGCCCTGCACCTGGCGCCCGAACGTGCGACTCCTGGAACGCACAGAGTTCATGAGTATCCCCCTCATCAGGAG
>NW_008339153.1:0-276 GCF_000622305.1 Nannospalax galili
TTTTGCTGAGACATGGGAGCTCAGGCTCCTTCTCAGCATTCTGTTCTTGCTGATGTACCTCGGCAGCCTGCTAGGGAACCTGACCATCATCATGGTTACCACCATTGACCAGAACCTCCACACACCCATGTACTTCTTCCTCAGGAATCTGTCCATCTTAGACATGTGCTATGTTTCTGTCACAGTCCCCAGTGCTTGTGTCAACTCCCTCACTGACAACAGGGACATTTCTGAGACTGGGTGTGCTGTGCAAATCCTTTAGGTCTTCTTTTGTGC
>NW_008339154.1:0-687 GCF_000622305.1 Nannospalax galili
GCCTTTGGGTACATTTGGCTTAATAATTGACAGAAGTTCAAATTATAAAAATAATTTTAAAGTGATTCCAGAAGTCATAGACTCTGATTTCACAGGAGAAATAAAAATGCTTAGACCTCTTAAATAAGTGGTACAGATATATAAAAATCAGAGAATGGCCCCTTACCTCAGAGAAAATACAGGCTGTAGAGGAATTAGTGAAAGAACAGCTAGATAAAGGACATTTAGTAGAATCAACCAGTCCCTGGAATACACCTATATTTGTCATTAAGAAAAAATCCGGTAAATGGAGACTATTACAAGATTTAAGAGCAATAAATGAAGCCATGCACGACATGGGGGCTTTACAGCCTGGTCTGCCTTCACCGGTGGCAATTCCCTTTGACTTATTTATTATAATTATAGGCCTGCAAGATTGTTTCTTTACAATACAATTAAGTCCTGAGGATTCTCAGAGATTTGCTTTCAGTGTTCCATCAACTAATTTAAAACAACCTTTTCAAAGGTATCAAAGGTATCCCCCTCAGGGGATGAAAAAATAGTCCAACTTTATGTCAAAAATTTGTGGATAAAGCATTGAAAAATACGAAAAATATTAGGATTAAATACAGGGATGCTTATATAATACATTACATAGATGATATTCCATTGGCCCATAAAACTAAAGATTCTGCAAAATCAATATTA
>NW_008339156.1:0-648 GCF_000622305.1 Nannospalax galili
AAAATAGATTTTCAAGGAATAATTGTGGTGTGTGACCCATGTGAAAAAAATTAATTTTCTATCGAGGTACACCAAAGGAAAGGATTAAAAATGTTGTTGGGAGAAACTAATTTAGTTCTACTTAATTTTTGACAACTAGCATGCATTACATTTTTAAGGAGGAAGCATAATGAATTTTTTAATAAAATGATATAAATCAGGAACTGGAGAGAAGCTAAAAGTTTAAGAGCACTGGCTGCTCTTGTAGAGGACCCAGGTTTGATTCAAGCACCAACATGATGGCTAACAACCATCAGCAACTCCAGTTCCAGGGGATCTAACATCCTCTTCTGACCTACAAGAGCACTGCACAACACAGGTGCACTTATATGCATGGAATACACTCCTGCACATAAAAATTAAAACAATAAATAAATATTAGAAAAAAGGATGCATCCGTGTTTTATCATCTGTATATTTCAACTGTATTTTTCCACACTTTTCCCAAGTAACAAGGTGTTAATTTCATTTACTCATACACATATATAAAATATGATACCAGTCATGATGACCCATGCCTGTAAGTCCAGAACATGGGTGGCTTTTGCAGGATGATTGGTGGGAACTGAAGGCCAGCCTGGACTACAGAGTGAGTGAGACTATGTCTCA
>NW_008339157.1:0-618 GCF_000622305.1 Nannospalax galili
ATCCAAAAAGCAAATAAGTATTTAAATTTAGGTATATACATGAAAATTATCCTATTTGTAACAAGCAATTGAGTCTCAGAAAATAGGATTATGTGTGTGTATTAATCTTTTTTTCAAGACACTATATATGATAATTTTTTGGCCTACATATATGTATACCCAACACAAACATGCAATGCCAGTAGAAGCCAGAAGGTTTCAGATATGCTGGAACTGAAGTTATAGGTAGTTGTGAGCTACCATTGAGTGCTGGAAAATAAACCCAGTCCTCTGCAAGACCTGCATGTGTTTTTAATTGCTGAGCCGTATCTCCAGCCTTTGTCCTAATCATTTTATTGACTTTATTTAGTGTGTGTGTGTGTGTGTGTGTGTGTGTGTGTGTGTGTCTGTGAATGGTGTTCCCATGCCACAATGTACTTATAGACATCTGGGGACTATGTATGGAAGTATGCTCTCTCCTTCCACCATGTGCGTCTCAGGAACTGGCAGTAAGTACCTTTACCACTGATTAATCTCACTGCCCCTATAACAGTCTTAAGAATTTTTTCTCTTATAAATTCAATCTCCTTCCCTTTCCTAAGCAACCTAAGCAAAGAGTTACCATTTATTTTATTTTGC
>NW_008339158.1:0-256 GCF_000622305.1 Nannospalax galili
CTACCCCTATATAAGCTTGTGCCTTGCTGCAATAAAGCAGATCTGTGTCACCGAACCTGGTCTCCTGTGTCTGAATGCGGCGACGTTGGTACAGACTCCTCACCAGCCCTTGGGTCCAGACCAGATGACTGATTGGAGGAACAAAGAGAGCAGGAGAGCGGCCATAGCTGGGGGAGAGCAGCCACATCCAGCGACCCCAGTAAAACATTAGAAATAAAAGTACAAACAGACCACACCAGAATGGGAATTATCTACC
>NW_008339159.1:0-426 GCF_000622305.1 Nannospalax galili
AAGCATTCCCACTGAAATCAGGAACCAGACAAAGCTGTCCACTATCTCCACGTCTTGTTAACATAGTGCTTGAAACTCTTAAAAGAGCAATAAGACAAGAGCAGAAAATTAAAGGAGTAATAATTGGAAAAGAAGAGATCAAATTATCCCTTATTGCAGATGATATTATATCTAAGACACACTAAAAATTTCCTCAGAAAACTCCTAGAAATTATTAACATGTCCAGTAAAGTGACAGGTTACAAAATTAACCTACAAAAGTCTATAGCCTTTCTATGTACCAATAACAACAATCAGAGAAAGAGTACATGGAATCACTCCCCTTCACAGTAGCTCCAAAAAAAAAATATCTCAGGATAAACTTGACCAACGACTTTAAAGAGCTCTACAATGAAAATTTTAAGTCTTTAAAGAAAGAGATTGAGG
>NW_008339160.1:0-302 GCF_000622305.1 Nannospalax galili
TTTTAAAACTAGCTAGGCATTATTTATCTCTCGCATTGTCTAACCACTCCACAATGTTTTCCCCAAATAAGGTGCCCCCATTTCCCCCTTCCTCCCTTAATAATACCCTTTTCCTATGGTCCTACCTCTCTTGAGCTCCTTCTTTCACTTTATCTCCTTGGTTCTTGTATACCCATCCCTTCCTCCTCCCTTAAACTGACCCAATTTTTAACCATATCTCGCTTATTAATGCCTGTTTCCTACAGTTCTTTTCTTTCAGATTCTTTTCCTTTACCTCCCTGGTTCCTTTCCATTATCCTGGT
>NW_008339161.1:0-569 GCF_000622305.1 Nannospalax galili
TATTTTCTGTATAATGAGGAGAAATGGTACCTGGTGGGGAGAGACCGAAGCCCAATTACTGGCAGGAAAAAACCTCAATTGGAAAATTTTTAAGATTTGAAGCAATTACACTGAATACCTCAACTTCGGGATTAAATCCTCGGAAGGACATTCTTCCATAGCGAAGGTCTTCACACAGCAAGAAGCTCTGTTCCTCTATTATGAGACTCCTGAACGGGATGACAAACCTGCGTTAGCAGCACGCCTGCTCGAAGCAAAGCCCAGCGAGCAGAAGTCAAGACAAAACGAAATGCCAATCCACGGTCTCAGCAGGACTGAGAGACTGAAGAGCTCTCACCCAGGGCTGGAAGTAAAATCTGATTAATCTGGCCACTGAAGGCGCTAAGGTGCGGTGTCCTCCCAGCTCTGCACAAGAACTGACATAACGTAAACACCCAGTCTTCATAATCAACTCCAACTTTCCAAAGTTGAAGCAAAATGCCTGTCATCTACCCACCCTCAAGTGCTCGTTACACACGCAGAAGGATACAAAAGTACTCAAGATGCAGGAGTAGTGTGCATGTGTGTGC
>NW_008339162.1:0-934 GCF_000622305.1 Nannospalax galili
ACAAACAAAGAAATCAAAGAACTGAAGGAAGCTAGGGATAAACTTCTGAATAAATTCAGAAAAGGGTTAGAAATATTGAAGAATACTCGGGCTGAATTGAAGAAGGAAGTGAAGCACTCAGTAAGCCAATTAGAAACGACAGGAGAAAGTCTCACCAATAGGATGAATGAAATGGAAAACAGAATATCAAGACTGGAAGATAAAGTGGACGAACTAGACCACTCAAGCAGAGATTATGAAAAAATTAAGAAAGCACAAGAATGGAATATACAGGAATTGTGTGACACCATAAAAAGACCAAACTTCTGAATCATAGGCACACAGGAAGGAGAAGAATCCCAAGATACTCTCCTGGACCAGATCTTCAACAGAATCGTGGAAGAATATTTCCCAAAATAAAGAAAGACATGCCCATACAAATACAGGAAGCATATAGAACACCAAACAAACAGGACCAGAAAAGAAACTCTCCACAGCACATCATAGTAAAAACACTACGTGTACAGAACAAAGAGACAATACTGCAGGCTGCAAAAGAGAAACAAGTCACATGTAAAGGAAAGCCCATTAGGATTACAGCTGACTTTTCAGTGCAAACTATGAAAGTCAGAAGAGCGTGGACCAAAGCATTTCCAGTTTTAAATGATCATAGATGCCAACCCAGAATACTATACCCAGCCAAAATGTCTATTGTAGTCGAAGGAGAAAGAAAAATCTCCCATGACGTAAATAGGCTGAAGGAATTCAAGCCCACAAAACCAGTCCTTCAGAGAGTTCTGGAAGCAATACAAAGAGCTGAAGAAAGGAATGACTATACCACGGAAAGAAATACAGTGAAGGTATAATTGTGGAAATGTACAGCTATATCAGGAATGTAAACAGGAATAAAAAAGACAGGATTCAATACTCATCTTTCATTAATAACTTTAAATAT
>NW_008339163.1:0-1072 GCF_000622305.1 Nannospalax galili
TTGATATCACAATGCAATAAAGTGACGTCATATTATAATATTGTGAGGGCACCATGGAGCTTTATGATGTCACAATGGAGCATTGTGTTGTCAGAATGGAATATTGTGAAGTCGTATGGTAACATTGTGATGGCAATGTGGAGTATTGTGATATCACATTGGAGATTTGTGTTGTCACATTGGATCACTGTGATGTCCCAATGGAACATTGTGAAGTCATACTGTAACATTGTGATGGCACATTAGAGCAAAATAATGCCACATGTGTCGATAGTGTTGGCTTTGGAGCATTGTGATGTAAGATTGGAGCATTTTTATGTCAGAATGGAACATTGAGATGTCATGTTTTAATGTTTGATGGCTCATTGGAGCAATATAATATTACATGGGGCAATAATGTTGGCACATTGGAGCATTGTGATCTCACAATGGAGCATTGTGATGTCAGAATGGAATATTGTGAAGTCATAGTGTAACCTCGTGTTGGTACATTGGAGCAATATAATCGCTCATGGGGCAATAGTGTTGTAACTTTGGCACACTGTGATATCACACTGGAGCATTGTGATTTCCCAATGGAACATTGAGAAGTCATATTGTCACATTGTGACCTCACATTGCAGGAATATAATGGCACATGGGGAGATAGTGTTGGCACATTAGAGAATTGTGATGTCACATTGAAGTGTAGTGAAATCACATTGGAACATTGTGAAGTCATATTTAACATTGTGTTGGCACATTGGAGCACTGTGATGTCACCTTTGAGGATTGTCATGTCACACTGGATCACTGTGATATCAAAATGGAACACTGTGAAGTCATATTGTAACATTGTGATGGCACCATAGTGCATTGTAATGGCACCTGAAGCGATAGTGTTTGAACATTGAAACATTGTGATGCCACATTGGAGCGTTGTGAAGTCATATTGGAGCATTGTGATCTAACAATGGAACATTGTGAAGTCTTATTGTAACATTGTGATGGCAACATAGAGCAAAATAATGGCACATGGGGCCATAGTGTTGGCACATTGGAGCATTGTGATGTCACATTGGAGCATTGTGAA
>NW_008339163.1:2309-3079 GCF_000622305.1 Nannospalax galili
GTTACAATATAATGGCACATGGGGCAATAGTGTTGGCACATTGGAGCCATGTGATGTCACACTGGAGGATTGTTTTGTAACAATGGAACACTTTGAATTCATATTGCAGCATTATAATTTCACGTTGGAGGATTGTGAAGTCTTATTGTAACATAGTGATGACACCAAGGAGCATTGTGATGTAACAACGGAACATTGTGAAGTCATATTGTAAAATTTTGGTGGTACATTGGAGCAAAATAATGGCACATGGGGCCAGAGTGTTGGCACATTAGATTATTGTGATGTCACATTGGAACACTGTGATGTCACATTGGAACATTGTGATGTCACAATGGAACATTAATAAGTCATATTATAACATTGTGATGGCACCAGCGAACACTGTGTGGCAACACTAGGAGTGAGGGGGGGTTACATTGAGCACCATGTTTGCATATTGAGCATAATGACGGCAAAATGGATCATTGTAAATGACACAAATGTGCATAGTGATGGCACAATGAGCATTGCGATGTCACAGTTGAACATTGTGAAGTCATATTGTAACATTGTGATGGCAAACTGGAGCATTGTGATATCACATTGGAGAATTTGTTGTCACATTGGATCGCTGTGATGTCACAGTGGAACATTGTGAAGTCATATTGGAATGTTGTGATGGTACATTGGAGGAATATAGTTACTCAAGGGGCAATAGTTTTGGAATATTCTAGCACTGAGATATAACACTGGAGCATTGTGATTTCCAAATGGAGCATTGAGAGGTC
>NW_008339164.1:0-707 GCF_000622305.1 Nannospalax galili
AAAAGTGTCAAAAGTATTTGAGAGCTTGTATCTAATCCTTAAAAGATTTTATCATTATTTCTTCAGAGAGGGGAATGTTCGAGGGGAGGAAATTGGCATGGATTTGGTCAAAACACCTTATATACATGTATGAAATTCTCCATACATTATTAATAAAGAAAAGGTTTAGTTTAGTTCACAGATTCCCTCATGGGTGGAAAGGTGTGGTGTCAGGAGCATGGGGCACTTCGTCACACTATACCCCCAGTCAAGAAGCAGAGAGAGACGATTGCTGGCACTCAGCTCGCTTTCCCCTTTGTATTCAGTCCAGGACCCCAGTTCATGGGATGGTGCCATTCAGGTGGGTCTCCCCTCCTCTATTAACTTAATCTAGAAAATCTCTCACAGATACGCACAGGGGGTTGTCTCCTGGGTGATTCCAGATCTTGTTAACTGACAGTCAGTGCTAACCTTTGCATCCACTGTCTCTGTCAGCCTATCACCGGAGAATGCTCTCCATCTGGCCTTTAAATACTAAAACTGGGACAGTCCCAGGTAAATAAGGTTGGGGTTGGTCACCCTTCAAGTATAAAACTTCAACTTGAGACTTTCATCCTCATCTTATGTGTATTAATTACTTCGAAGTTTTTGCTTTCCTTCTTGTGCTTAGTATCAGCTGATGCACAACTCTGTGTGAGAAGTGGATGCCCCTTACTCTGTCCCGACTA
>NW_008339165.1:0-731 GCF_000622305.1 Nannospalax galili
GTGTCAGCATTAAGGCTTGGTTCATGTACACACTGTTTAGGTTAAGGGTTAAGATTAGGTTTAGGGTAAGGTTTGGGAGTTTGGTTTTGGACAGATTTGGGACTAAGTTGTATATTTAGGGTTAGTATTAGGTTAAGGGTTAGGGGTAGATTTATGGTTAGAGTTACATCTGGAGTTAATAGTGTTAGTTTTAGGGTAAGGTTTAAGGTTAAGTTTAGGACTGGGGTTACGTGTAGTGTTTGGCTTACTCTTAGGTATAAACTTAAATTTAGGGTTAGAATTAGAGTTAGGGGTAAGATTTAGGGTTATTTATATTGCTTGGTTTAGTACTAGGTTTAGGATTAGTGTTAGGGTTAGGGCTAGGGCTAGGGCTAGGGGTAGGTTAGGATTATTGCTAAGGCTACTGTTAGTGTTAGCGATAAGTCAAAAGTTAATATGAGGGTTAGAATTAGGGTTAATTCTAAGGTTTGTTTCAGGGTGGGTTACTGATAAAACTAGGGTTAGGATTTAGTGTAGGTTAGGATTAGGGCAGGGATTATGTTTAGGATTAGGTTATGTTTAGGGTTAGCCTTAGTTTTTGATGAGGGTTAGGGTTAAAGCTTGACTTAGGGTTAGGGTTAAGGCTGTGTTAAGGGTTGGCGTGAGGTTAAGTTTTAGAATTATGCTAAGTGTTAGGATTCGGTTTAGAGGTAGTTTCAGGATTACAATATAATTATGCTTATGGCCAGGGT
>NW_008339166.1:0-435 GCF_000622305.1 Nannospalax galili
ACTAACTGGTCTTCTAACAGATGAGTAGATCCTGTGGTCCCCATATCACCAGTTCACCCCCTTACCTGCCAGCCACCTCCCGGGTGGCCCTTAGCACTGTCCCTTTTTCCCGATCTCGGTGGAACCTCCACTTGTAGCGCCAGCACTACAAATCACACTCAGAGGTTGGGCGAGAGGCTGAGGACTTGAAAAAGGACATGTCAGTGGGTCATTCGTGTGGAGAGAATTCCCTTTATTGCCAGAATAGCCTGCTATATATTGCTCTCACACTCAGTCGAAAAGTCCCAGACAAGTAGAAAAAACACCAGAGCACCGCCTCAGCTGCAGAGAATCACAATCACAGGAACTTGTGGGTGGGTCATGTGGTATGGAGTTTTCCAGTAGCTGTGGTCAACAGCCAGGGTGCAACCCAAGGTCAGCAGAGAATCAGGGGAT
>NW_008339167.1:0-713 GCF_000622305.1 Nannospalax galili
TCTGAGGGTTGTAAATAATGCTATGGAAATCATGGGCCCGGTTTAGCTGGGACTTCCTATGATTTCAACCCTTCCTCGCAATTGGCCATGGATAGTAATTGATTTAAAAGATTGTTTCTTTTCCATCCCGCTGCATCCTGATGATACTGATAAATTTGCATTTACATTGCCATCCATAAATCATGCTAGCCCTGAAGCCCGTTATGAATGGGTTGTGTTACCCCAAGGTATGGTGAACAGCCCTACATTGTGTCAGCTATATGTAGGCAAAGCAATTCAAGCCATTAGAGAGCGATGTGCCTCTGTAATAATTTATCATTATATGGATGACATTCTAATTTGTGCAGAAACCGAGAAGGACGTGAATGAGGCCGTTACACAGTTAATTGTTGAATTAAAACAATGGAATCTTGTCATTGCCCCTGAGAAGATGCAAACAGACTCTTTAAAAAATTACTTGGGAACAAAATTAACCAATACCGTGGTTGAAGCTCTTAAATTGTCTTTGAGAATTGATTCTCTTCGCACCCTCAATGATTTTCAGAAATTTCTGGGAGATGTGAATTGGATTAGGCCTTATTGCCATCTTCCGAATGCCGAATTGCAACCTTTATTTGAGTTGTTAAAAGGGGATTCTGATTTACAGTCGCCTAGAAGCTTAACCCCTGACGCTCGCCAATGTATCGCTAAACTTGAAGAAAAGTTGGCCCATG
>NW_008339167.1:1695-2441 GCF_000622305.1 Nannospalax galili
CCCAATGGGGTATAGGGGTGAATCCCAGGGGCCTCCGCCCGATGGCACTCTGGCAGATGGATGTTACTCATGTTCCTGAGTTTGGCACACTTAAATATGTGCATGTGTCAGTGGATACCTGCTCGGGAATTATTTTTGCCTCTGCTCATGTGGGAGAGAAGGCTCAGCATGTTATGGCACACTGTTTACAAGCCTTTGCAGCCTGGGGTATACCCCAACAGTTTAAAACAGATAATGGACCAGCCTATACATCAAGCCGGTTCCAACATTTCTGCCATCCCATGGGTATTAAACTTACCCATGGATTACCCTATAATCCCCAAGGACAAGGAATTGTGGAACGAGCCAATGCCAGCATTAAACAGGCTTTAATTAAACAAAAAGGGGGAATAGGGAACCAGTTTAAATCTCCAAAGGACAAACTGAATATTGTTCTTTTTGTCCTTAATTTTTTAAATCTGGATGTAGAAGGTCATTGTGCAGCTGATCACCATAGTAATCCACAGGAAGTACATCGTGTGTCTGTAATGTGGTGTGGAAAGATGTCCTTTCAGGGGCTTGGCATGGGCCCGACCCTGTCTTGACCTGGATACGAGGAGCGGTGTGTGTGTTTCCTCAGGATCAAGAGAGTCCCATTTGGGTGCCAGAAGGCTTGACCCGGCCATTGGGGAAGAAAGGCAAGCACGATGGAACACTGGTAGATTGTAATGATGATTCTCAGCCTGCTCAACATGGTGAGCTTGAGG
>NW_008339168.1:0-507 GCF_000622305.1 Nannospalax galili
AGTGACCAGCCACTCCAGTGATTATGAGTCAGCACACTGAAAAGGCTAGTCACACTTTGCTTCATTCAAAAAGAAGGTAAAGAGTCAATTTTCACAGAAGCAATGTGCTAAATCTGGGGTTGTCACTCAGTGGTAGAGCATTTTCCTGGCCCGGGTTCCATTCCCAGCACTCACAATGAAACAAAACAATAAAATCTTGTCCGCTGAAGCACTTCCCTCAAGCCCTTTCCTTGGCAGACCTGCCAGCTAGGGAAGGGTAGCAATTGCTTTACTTTTGTTGCTGGAGGCTGCTCTGGTGCTGCTGGGTCTATGTGCTTCGAGCTTGAGCCAGCCATTCCGGCACTCCAGGGCTCTGAGTGGCTGTGAGGTCAGCATTGCTCTCCTCCTTCTCTTGTGTGGCTCCCTGCTTTGAAAGAGATAGACATCAAGGGCCGTGCCACCCACAGGAGAGCCTCTTCCCAAATGGAGAGATGATGGCTTCAATGTGGTTTGTATAATGACACCAAA
>NW_008339169.1:0-387 GCF_000622305.1 Nannospalax galili
TAGGACTAGTCTTAGGGTTATGGTTAGGGTAAGCGTTAAGGTTAGGGTAAGAGTTAGAATTTGAATTAGTTTGGGGTCTAAATTTATGTTTAGGATTAAGATTAGGGTTAGGGTTAATGTTAGTGCTAGGGTTAAAGTGAGGCTTAGGACTAGGATAGGTTTTAGGATTATGATTAGATTTACATTTAGGGCTAGGGTTCTGGATAGATTTATGGTTAGGTTTGGTTCTAGGTTATATATTGAAGGTTAGGGTTCAGTTTAGAGTTAGGGGTAAATTTAGGGTGAGGATTAGTGTAGGGTTATGCTTAGTTTTAGGGTTAGGTCAGGGTTTATGGGTAAAACTTTGGTTAATATTAGGTTTGGTTCTAGAGTATATAATTAGGGTTA
>NW_008339170.1:0-246 GCF_000622305.1 Nannospalax galili
CCTCAGTCACCCAAATGCAAAGCAAAAAGAACCTCCTGTCTTTGGAGACACCAGTCTCTCAGGCACACTGGGAGGGTTCATGAGGCAGCACTTACCTCTGCCTTTACTTTTATCTTCTGCCTCAATCATAGAAACCTTTACACTGCACAGAGCCAAAGGGCACTTACAAACTTCTAGACATGACTGCCTAGTTGTGTCCAAATATGGGAATTTAGTTTCTCCCATGTGATGTCCATCACCAAACCT
>NW_008339171.1:0-567 GCF_000622305.1 Nannospalax galili
CAACTAACCTGGATGCAACCTCCCCAAGGATTCACGAACTCCCCTACTCTGTTTGATGAAGCTCTACATCGTGATTTAGCTGACTTTCGGGTAAGAAACCCACAGATTATGCTCCTCCAATACGTGGACGACCTCCTCTTGGCGGCTGAGACAGAAGCTGGCAGTCTACAAGGTACGGAGGCTCTCCTATTGAGACTGGGGGAACTTGGATACCGGGCCTTGGCAAAGAAAGCCCAGATCTGCCTACAGCAGTAAACTATTTGGGCTACTGGTTGGAGGGAGGGCAAGGTTGGCTAATGGAAAGCAGGAAACAGGCAGTAGCCTCTATCCCCCCACCAACCTCAGCCAGAGGACTCAGAGAGTTCTTGGGAAGCGCAGGATTCTGTAGATTATGGATACCAGGTTTTGCTGAAATAGCGGCTCCTCTATATCCTTTAACAAAGAACGGGACCCCTTTCTTCTGGGCAGAAGAACACCAGAGAGCTTTTGACAAAATAAAAAAGAGTGCTGCTGATAGCTCCAGCTCTAGGATTGCCAGACTTGACAAAACCTTTCATGTTATATATA
>NW_008339172.1:0-607 GCF_000622305.1 Nannospalax galili
TGTGATTCTTGACTATTTACATAACTAACTGCTCATTAATACTTGGGAGAACTGACTCATCAGACTGCAGTAGGGGATGATTATTTTTTATTAAGCTTAATTGAATCTTGTAGTAGGCATGGCCTGCCTGGGCCCCCATAATATAATAGCTTGTAACATCTGGATACAGATGGGAGAGAACTAGGGACAGTATGGAGGGGGACGGGCTTATGCTGTTGCATAAAGCCATTAAATCATTTCTTCTTAATTCTCACCTTTCTTATTTTAAAAAATGTTTAAAAGCTGTTGTTTTCAACAGAGTATAATACAGTGCTAAAATAATATAACAGAAACTGTAGGGAAGGAAGGGTTTTGCATCAAAACTGATATGGTACTGTTAGCACCATTTAGCTCTGATCTTCCTTTGCAGCTTTAGCAAAATTTCAACTAATACACACACACACAGACACACAGACACACACACAGAGACACACAGACACACACACACACACACACACAGACACACACACACACTTAGTTCTTGGTATTTGGCAAAGGAATCTATAAAAATATACTTGGAGTATATATATTTCCTTGTTATTGACTTTCTAGGAGACAGTAACTTAGT
>NW_008339173.1:0-1050 GCF_000622305.1 Nannospalax galili
CTGCTCTGCAATTCTGCACTGCATGGTGAAGGCGCCCTCCCTCCAAGATTTGCCCCCACTATGGTCAAAGAGCCCATGCCTCCCTTCTGCTTGGAACCACTGTATGTGGCCTCCACTCCCTGTGCCGGTCTGTCTCTCTATGGCCATGTGAATTAAGTAGGACGTTTGGGAGCCCTCTAGAAAGATTCAAGAAATGCATCATGGGAATAAGGATGTTTGTTTTAACATGGAAACGCATGATTTCTAAGAAGTGAGGAGAGTTCAGCCATTACCATGTGAAGATCTGAGAACTCCTTGGAAAGGAGAGAGTTTCATGGAGCAGCAAAGAACAACTGCTACCAGGGAAGAAGGGGGTGAGGCTGAGGATGACAAGGTGGGCTCCAAAGAGAAGTAGGAGACGAGTACACACCGTTGGTGGCCATGGTAGAATTGGAGCGTTTAATCAGGATCTCCAAGTTGTGTTTTGCTGTGGCTATTTCTTGCAGTCCACCTTGTGGGTCAAAACTTGTCAATTCTGCAAATGCAGGAATTCTCCAGACAGTCTGCTTCTTCTGCAGGTCCACATAGAGCTCCTCATCTCCATCAAATTCAAAAGTGTACTGGCCTCTGGATTCGTAGGACTGGTAGACATTTACACCATAGGCGGCAACGTGGTCAGCTGACGAATTTAGGTGAACAGTGTGAAGGTGGGAAATGGGAAGAAAAATAATAGGATTAAAATGACAGACAAAACCTTACGTTTTTCTTTTCAAATACTGTGAGCTTCATTTTTCCCACAATTCCACCACATGTTCCTCAACACATATAACTTTAGTGTTGGTAGCCGTGTGGTTCCAATCAGTGTTTCCCACTCTGATGTCTTCTGAATGTCACCTGTCTAACTCCTGCTGTTCTGAGGGCCTACCTGGTGCATCATAGGCTTAAGACAGTTTGTAATTAAATGAAAGAAGGCGAACATGCATTTCTGTGACATTTAACTCTTTTCAATGATTCAGTTGAACTCCTACTCTGCTTCATAAGATTTTAATCTCTCAAAATTATTTTTCACTA
>NW_008339173.1:1727-3273 GCF_000622305.1 Nannospalax galili
TTGCAGACTTGTGGTGAATCAAAGCTCCTTTCTCAGACAGTGAGCATGTGTGAGACGCCCCAGCAGAACAGCAGCCAGTGTAGATGGTGTCACACAAATAAACCCAAATTGACATTTTAGTCATGACATGGATGAGCCTTTTAGTATTTCATTTTCTCCTCTTTCCTGAGTATCAACGAGAGTTGCACTTGAAGGAGCAAGATTCCAGCCAGGCCTGGCCTCTAAACAACTTGCTGAACAGCAGGAGAGCTGGGTAAGTACAGGAGAAAAACCCCTGTGGTGAGTTCTGTGAGGACGGTGTGAGCAGCTCCTGGCCTGACCTTCTGCACTAGTACATGCCAATCAGGAGCCCCATCTTCTCATGCTCCCTGCAGGGATTTCCTTTCTGCCTGGAATGAAGTCATTAATTAGGATTTCCTGGAGTCCTCAGCTTCATTCTAACAGGAGAGCTGGGTAAGTACAGGAGAAAAACCCCTGTGGTGAGTTCTGTGAGGACGGTGTGAGCAGCTCCTGGCCTGACCTTCTGCACTAGTACATGCCAATCAGGAGCCCCATCTTCTCATGCTCCCTGCAGGGATTTCCTTTCTGCCTGGAATGAAGTCATTAATTAGGATTTCCTGGAGTCCTCAGCTTCATTCTAAGGATTCTGCTGAGTTACCAATGTTAGGTCTCCTCATCAGCATTATCACCACCACCACCACCACCCCCTCCCATCTGAGGGTCCAGGTTTGCCTGCTCCTACCCTGGCTCCCTGTTCTCCCTGCCCATTATGACCGTGTTGGTTCACCACATCACAACCTTGCTCCCAGCAAAGCCTCCTTATCCTTCTAATAAATCTTTTTGACTTCTTTTTCAAATACAGATTCACACAATCATTCATTTGCTAGTGTTTGTCCAGGGCCACAAGTGTTGCTGAGGCCATCACCCTGCTGCCCGCCAGCCCCAGTGACTGACGCAGCTTCAGCCTCAGCTGGGTCCCCTGTGCTCAGCAATTGTCCGACTGCTTCCTGCACTGTGATCTGTTTCCACCACTCATCTGCAGCCCTCTAGGGGCAGTTAGCAGTTACACCCTTGATCCCCCAAAACATAGCTTATTGAGTGTTACAAATACATATTGAATGACAGTTGCTGTTTTTGAGGATCATAGAGACTCTGGGAATGACTGACAGGTCGACAGGTGGGAGAACCTTCTGAAAGTCAGGGTTGGTGAGCACCAGGTCTGCATCAGGACCTCTGAGCCCACGTATTTGCTGGCCCCTTCCTTCATAAAATGTTGAAAATTATGTTTTATATAAAAGACACTCTAGCACAGGCTTTATTAATGGTAGAACACGTTCTTAAAATGCATGTCCTCATTTTTTTGGTTCTAATTTCCAAAGAAATGAAAACTTTTTTGTATCCCTGAAGCCTGCTGGCTCCTCAGCACTGTGCTGACAGTTACACAGCCTCTGGGGTCAGATATCCCAGGCTGCGTTTAAAGAACTGCCTTAGAGGACATGAAGAACCGTAACCTTAGCTGACAATTTGAGAATAAAAAACTTCACTA
>NW_008339174.1:0-306 GCF_000622305.1 Nannospalax galili
CATTTTTATTCATGTTTCAAGACTTTTTAGGAAGTTGAATTTGAATGCTATAGACTAATTTATCTGATAGAGAAAATTTCAATATAGTTCAGCATTAAAGTTGTGCTATTATTATTGCTAACTGCTATTAGCTAGGCTTCCAGAGAGAAACAGAAATGAAAGATAGAGTAGAAAGACCACAAAAACTCTCAGCTTGTTGAGAAAAGACAGTGTTAACTTGGAGCTAAGGAAAGCATGGTTTATGAAGAAGTTAATGACATTTTAAAAAGTCAAAGTACTTTGCACTGAGACAATAGGAAAGATGCC
>NW_008339175.1:0-799 GCF_000622305.1 Nannospalax galili
CAAATAAATATGGACAACTGATTACTGCTAGATGAGGAACAGCTGACTCTCTTAGTTCCTAGACCGGTTCTGGTCATCTCCTTGATGAAGATCTGACTCCCGAGCCAGAGTCCATACTCTAGAAGACAAATACACAGTGAACGAATGTGTACATCCTCAACTTAAAAACTTAAGTCTGTCTTTGAAGACTACTTATAACATTTAGAAAAACTCAATTTTTAAATAGGATATTTTATAAAACAATTCACTTAGATTCTTGAAAAAGGAGAGAGAAAGGATTAAAGGTAGAGGATAAAGTGTGTAGAAAGCAATAGAAAAAAGGATAGAGGAGAAGAGAGAAAGCTAATGTGACAAAATGTTAACAGCTGGTAAAACTAGGTGAAGGCTACGTGGCTGTTTCTAGTAAAATGAACATTTCCAAATAAAAGATTAGAGACAAGCCCAGTTCCACATATCATAACAGGACTTGTGGGACAATGGGGCTGGCCACAGAAAGGTGGTGCACAGAGCATATCTTCATCTGTAACAATTTACACTATGTGGGGTTCAGCTTTGAAAGACATGCAGCTTGTCAAAAGAGATCAGTAAGCTGGGGTAAAGGAATTGCTAAAGCACTAAACCCCCAACAGCACCCCAGGGACTTAAATTGCTCTCAAAAGAAAAAAAAACCCCTACTGTATTTACTAGTATGATTTTTTTTTAATATTTTAACTGCTCTTGTAAAAATATACATTTTAAGGATGAACTATAGTGACTTAAGAAACTATCATAACCAAGCCAATCTGAAAACAGACATAAT
>NW_008339176.1:0-821 GCF_000622305.1 Nannospalax galili
TTCAGAATATTACAGTATGACCTCACAAAGTTCAATTTTGACTTCACCATGATTCAATATGACACCACAATGCTAGACAATGCCAACACTAACTCCCCACCTGCCATTAGGTTTCTAACCCTAACCCTAACCCTAACCTAACCCTAACCCTAACCCTAACCCTAAAATGACATCAAAATATTCCAAAATGACATTCAGCGTGTTACAATATGATTTCGCAATGTTTAAATTTGACTTTACAATGCTTTAATATGATACCACAATGCTCCAAAGAGCCAACACCAACACCACAAGTGCCATTATCTTTCTCCAATACATCATCACAATGTTACAATAAGCTTTCACAATGTTCCCTTGACGCATCACAATCCTCAAATGTGACATCACAGTGCTCCATGGTGCTGTCACAATGTTACAATCTGATTTGACAGTGCTCCATTGTGACTTCATAATGATCCAGTGTGATGTCACAATGCTCTACAGTGCCAACACTCCAGGAACAAGTGCCATTATTTTGCTCCATATTCCATCACAACGTTAAAATATCTCTTCACAATGTTCTGTTGTGACATCACAATTACCAGTGTGACTTCACAATGCTCCAATGTGACATCAAAATATTTCAAAATGCCATTCAGAGTGTTTCAATATAACTTCACAATGTTCAAATTTGACTTCACAGTGATTCAATATGACACCAAAATGGTACAAAGTGCCAACACTAACTCCCCAGGGGTCATTATATTTCTCCAATATATCATCACAATTTCACAATATACCTTCACAATATTCCCTTGTCACATCACAATCCTCAAATGTGA
>NW_008339177.1:0-762 GCF_000622305.1 Nannospalax galili
CTACTGTTCTCTTTCAGGTCCTTTCTTTTCCTTTACCTCCCTGTTTCCTTTTCAATATCTTGGCTCCTGTAGTTATGTCTGGATACACACTCACCATCAAGATATTGTTCTAGGATCCACATATGAGGGAGAGCATATGTCGATTTTTCTTTTTCTTAGTCTGTGTTACTTCACTTAGTATAACATTTTCTAGTTCCATCCATTTACCTGCAAATTTCATGATTTCATCTTTCTTTACTGCCGAGTAAAACTCCATCGTATACATGAACCACATTTTCATTATCCACTTGTCAACAATTGAGGGACACTTAGGTTGCTTCCATCTCTTAGCTATTATGAAAAGAGCAGCAACAAACATGGATGTACAAGTGTCTCTGCAATAGGATGAGTTCTTTGGGTATATGCCAAGGAGTGGTATAACTGGGTCAAATGGTAGGTTCATTTGTAGCTTTTTAAGAGTTCTCCACACTGCTTTCCATAGTGGTTGAACAAGTCTGCAACCCCACAAGCAGTGGATGAGTGTTCCCCTTACCCTGCATCCTCTCCAAATTTGCTATCATTTGTTCTCTTGATCTTAGCCAGTCTGACAGGGGTAAGATGAAATCTTAAAGTTGTTTAAATTTTATTTCCCTGATTAGTAGTGATGTTGAAGATCTTTTAAGATACTTCATAGGCATCTTTACTTCTTCTTTTGAGAACTGTCTGTTCAGATCCTTAGCCCATCTCTTAAGTGGATTACTTTTTGTCTTGATTCTCTGTTTT
>NW_008339178.1:0-413 GCF_000622305.1 Nannospalax galili
GCACTAGTAGAACAATAGTTATGGGGTTCATTAGTTCAAGGCAAGTCACCTATGACAAGACCCAATCTAAAAAAATGAAGATGAAATAGAACAACTGGTACAAAATTACACCTAAAAGGAAAGACACTGATCCTATTAAGTGAAATTTTAGAAGTGATAGTGCATCAGTCTTTTAGGTAATTTGGGGACATAAGAATCCCAAAGGAGATGGAGTAATTACAGTAATACAAATTATAGAGAAACCAAAGGTACGTTTCCTAGGCTCATCAATGAATAGGAGAAGCAGAGAGCATGATTATGTATGAACAACAGGATCTGTTCCAAGAAAGACACCAGTGGCCTCAGAGTTCAGAAACAAAAATTCAAGTGTTCTGAAAGTCTTCAAAAAACACCTGTGGAGGTTTAATTTTTCA
>NW_008339179.1:0-262 GCF_000622305.1 Nannospalax galili
CAATTGCCTTGGAATGAATTTTTCTGTATGAAACTGTGTGTTTTGACATCGCAGTGGAGGTCTTTTTTAAACGTTGGAACCTCATTGAATTCTATGTCTTAAAGAGTTTATAAGGAGTTAAAGATTATATAAGCATAATAATTAATCTGTAAACCTAAAAATGTACAGCCAATTTTGAAAGAGATGTTCCCTAGCTCTGGAAACTGTAATTGACTATGTCAATGCTATTGTAATGCAATGCTACTAATTATATGGTTATTAA
>NW_008339179.1:360-535 GCF_000622305.1 Nannospalax galili
TTAAAGTTTAGAAAGTATTTATACTGCATTATATTAAAGAAATTTACATCTGATATCTTAAATATTTAAAAAAAGCATGTATAAAGAACCAGCTCTAATTTATTTTTCATGGCTCAGGAGTATAGGACTCTGTTCAGATGGTGAAAGTTAGAGAAGCAAGTATCAATGTAATTTA
>NW_008339179.1:550-3181 GCF_000622305.1 Nannospalax galili
GAATCTCTAATCTCTCTCTCTCTCTCTCTCTCTCTCTCTCTCTCTCTGCTAGCTATCAACATGGGAATTGAATCCAGAGTCTCACACAAACTATGCATGTCTACAAATCCTGGACCATGCTTACAGCCTCTAATAGCTAATTTTGTAATGAATAAAGTTGATTGAATGACCTACTGCACATTTACTGATATTTTTATTACAAGGTATCAAATAGAGGAGTGTGTAGAAAAATTGGAGCATTTCCTGTTGGTAGTGAAAAGTATTTCAAATCCACGAACTATCTACTTAAGGAATTATAAGATCATTGATAATACACTTCTTCATGCAACAAATCATTCCTTCATTTATCTAGAAATGTTTATGAGTGTCTGATCAACTGTACTTTTCTAGGTTATAAAATAAATGGGGCCCTTGATCTCATGAGACTTACATTATGATAATGTATCTGTTAAATATCAATAAATAAATGCATGGAGGTCTTAATTTTTAATGTTGAAAGTGGTTTGAAAATAAAGGCAAAGTGGAAAAATAAAAGCTTAATGTACATAAGTACAAGAGTATGCACTAATAAAAGGTATTTGGTTTGGTCTTATTGAGGCAATGGTATCTGAGGAGAAATAGAAACCTTAAAAAGGAGACAAAGTGAGTAATTCTGGAAGAACATTCCCATAAACAAGAAAAGAAGTTACAACTATGATAAAATAGGTCAGTGTAGTGAGGACAAAGGGATCAAGGCTCTCAAGAGTAAAGAATGAGTAGAAAGAGGCCCGAATATACAGTACTCAGAGATGAACATAAAGTGTCTGTAAATCGTAAGAAGAACGGTAGAAACACAGCGAGAGTATTAATCTGGGAGTGAAAATGTTGTGATGATTTTAATTGCGTTAAACATATTGAATTATTATTAGTCACAACCACAAGCTGTTAAAAAGCGAATACGGAGTGATACTGCTCTCCAAGATGGAGTAACAAGGACCAGAAACATCTATCTGATTGAAATAATCACCCCTACAACAAAAAAAAACCAATATATAAAGAAATGAATTTTCAAGATTTTGTTTTACAAATAATGAATGATAGAATGATAGAAACCCCTGAGAAAACTAAGAGCTTCTTGGGTGTAGTTTGAAAACCACTTGTAGAGCTCAGTGAACTCCCTGAGCAGAATACACAAAGTTAATAGTGTAGAGACACGAGTTATGCCAGAATTTATTGGACAGCAAATAGGGAAAACCAATTCAGAAGTACATGGTTATGTTCAAGAGCTAGACTTACTCAGTGGTTACAAGAGAGGTAGCAATACATGTCTGTGAAAAGTATCTCAGAAAACCACTGATCTCAAAAAAAAGGGTAGGTAACAGTGCCTGTTTGTAATCACTAGATTAAAATCTGTCATTTCTATGACACTAGGTAGCATGCTGTTGGAAGTCTAGTCGTTGTGGGGTATAATTTGACTAGCATAAACAGTGTTAAGGTATCGACTGAGAAATAACAGTTATGACTTGAAAGGCACAAACTCTTAGGAGCGTCAATGCATCTTACAGCAAAGTTCAAGACTTACAGGGATATAAAAATATCCCTTAGTTAAAACATTAAAATTGTGGTATATGCCTTTAATCTTAGCACTCAGGTGGCAGAAGCAGGCAGAACTCTGATTTCGAGGCCAGCCTGGTATGCATAGCGAGTTCCAGCGGCTAAAGGGTGACCCTGTCTCAAAATTACCTAAAATAAACAAATAAACAAACAAAAAATAGCCACTAACGGTTATAATCTTGGACAATTAGTAAACATATCAGAAATGTAAGACATAGGAACAATGGTTCATAATTACATCAATTATAAATTTGAAAACTGAACCTGAAATGACACAGACATATAATTAGCAGACATTAAACTACACTCCATTGTCGTACTACCCCTCTGGAGCTAGACCTGGAATCTCCTGTTCCTGTACTCTGGACCATCCTAGTTAGTTAACCAGAACTCTGCCCGTTCTGTCATTCTGCCCCTCCCCTCCCCGGGACTAGGTCCAGAGCATGCTGCTGAGTTCCAGACCAGCCTGGGTGAAATAGTAAGAACCCTGCCCATTTGGTGAATGGTGTACCAGCTCTGGACTAGCCCAGTGATCTAGCTAGGACCTGTCCACCAAGCTGCCATCTCCACATTCACAGTCCTAGCTGTGATTTCTCATCTTTCACAACAGAACAAGCCCAGAATCACCCTTCTCCCACCAATAAAACAACAAAAGTGAAAACCTAAAACACAGAATGAGTAACTATTCATACCTGATCAAAATCAACAAAGACACAACAACAATAAAGAGTTCCACTCACGGGGCAAGCCGGGATTTCATATTAGAACCACAACCAACAAAAGAAGCCCATATGCCCAAGTCACGTGGCAAAAACACAAATAATGTGAAAAAAACAAGATAATGTTTCCACCGAATCCCATCAGTCCTATAGTGTTTTATAATGAGAACTACACAGAGGACCCCTAGGACATAAGAATTAAAAGAAAAATTATAAACATTATCAAGGAATTCAAGGACTTTAAAACACACACAGTACCACCACCAGTACCACCATAAGGAACTCAAAGAGTTGGGTTATAAATAACGCATGCTAAGGA
>NW_008339180.1:0-554 GCF_000622305.1 Nannospalax galili
AGAGTATTGCCATTAGTGTCAGTCTCGTTGCCTTAGAAAAATATCTCTCCGGTGTGTATCTAAGTGCTTGCCTTGTGTAGAAAGAACAGAAGTTCTAAAAATTTGTTTGTAAGAGTGAAAACGAATGAACAGAAGCATTTTCTGTTAAAACCCGTTTCCTACGAAATGTATTCAAAAGGGTATTCCCATGAGTGTCAGTCTCTTAGCTTTAGAAAAATATGTGTCGGTTGTGTACCTAAGGGCTTGCTTTCTGTAGAAAGAACAGTAGTTCCAACAATGTGTTTATAATAGTGAAAACGAATGATCAGAAGCATTTTGTGTTAAAAACCGTTTCCTACGAATTGGATTCAAAAGAGTATTTCCATGACTGTCATTCTCTTGGCTTTGGAAAAATGTGTGTCCTTTGTGTATCTAAGCGCTTGCTTTCTGTAGAAAGAACAGCAGTTCTGACGATGTGTTTATAATAGTAAAAACTGATGAACAAAACGAATTGTATGAAAAATAGAATTTCCATGAGTGTCAGTCTCATTGCTTTAGAAAAATATGTTTCAGTT
>NW_008339181.1:0-290 GCF_000622305.1 Nannospalax galili
ACGGGTGAAATTAGGGCGGAACTCGGCCGGGCAAGCCCCAGTAGCAGAAGCATCAGAGGATGCAGAGAAGCAGCAGAGAAGCAGAGAGCCAGCAACGTGGAGCAGAAGTGCCCACGGGGCCCGCCGCCTTTCCAGGTGTGCGCCGGGGACTTGTGCCACGCTAGCGTGAGACCTTCAGCACCTCAGTGGTGGACAGTGACGTGGTGCGTGGCCAGATCCGCCGCCTCTCCAGGGTGCACGCAGGGGACTGATGCCACGAGATCCCCGCACGCCCCATACCTGGCGCCCAA
>NW_008339182.1:0-338 GCF_000622305.1 Nannospalax galili
TGTATCCCGCTGAGAATTCCATCTGTGCCTCAGTGCCTTCCTCCATCCGCTTGCTCCTGCCCGCTCTCTACCTATCAAACATGATAAAATAATTCAGTGAATTTAAAGACCACAAAGAAATCAAAGAACTGAAGGAAGATAGGGATAAACTTCTGAATGAATTCAGAGAAGAGTTAGAAATATTGAAGAACGCTCAGGCTGAAATGAAAAAGGAAGTGAAACATGCAGTAAGACAATTACAAACCACAGGAGAAAGCCTCACCAATAGGATGAATGAAATGGAAAATAGTATCAAGAATGGAAGATAAAGTGGACGAACTAGACCACTCAAGCAAAGA
>NW_008339183.1:0-842 GCF_000622305.1 Nannospalax galili
GATCAATATGTTCCTTAATCATCAATGCTACAGAAACATTTTTGGAAAGTTCATTAACATGATATTCTGCATGAATTTCTTGTACAAGGCTGTGGTAGACAATGCAAATCTTGCTAATACACCAATTAAAGCAGTTATTCCAAGAATTAGAGCAGCAACAAAACATTTTGATCATTGGAGGGCAGTAGTAACGTCGTGAAAAAGATGAACACGTGGATCTGTATACCATGGTTCGGAGAGAGTAACAGGAAGCATAAATTAAGAAAGGTGGTGTAATGTAATAAAAGCTTCCTTAGTTTTTGATCTAGTTAAGCAATTTGACAAAATACAGTAAGAACAATATCCATAAAAAGAACTATCAGAATTATTAGAGATAAACATAAAACCATGTGGACCTTCCCGTAAAATAGCAAAGGGAGCACCTACAGAAGTTTGTAAAGGCTTGGAAGTAATATTTGGATTCCCGCAAGGACGTTGAAGAATGATCATATCTGTTGCAGCCAGGAGTTTATAACGGTCCCTCTTAATGGGTTGTCTACCAGAGATTGAAAGAGGAACAACTTGAGGAGTAAGCCATCCAGGAGAATACCAAGCACTTAGTGGCTCAGTAGGGAGAGAATAGCTGTCATAGATAAACTTGTTTGTGTAGGAGGATAGATAGGTTTTTTACTCATATTCAGGACTGCTTACCAGCCAGTGATAAACAGTAAATGTAAGGAGAAAAAAGAAATGTTTTTGAAGGAAATCCACAGGGAAACCAATTAGGACAGCCGTGGTGATCATTAATGTGCTCCCAAGAGCTATCCATAAGTTTTGCTTGTTCACAGAGGGAAATAAAGGCA
>NW_008339184.1:0-509 GCF_000622305.1 Nannospalax galili
TCAAAATAAGCACTAAAAACCTTTTATAGGGTTATGAATGAATACCGTTTCTCTATGAGTATGATTTGTAATGTAAGCAAACAGGATGCAGCCTTTCAAATTAAAAGAATGAGCACAAATTCCAATAGTTCAGATGATGTTGGATAAAATTGTAGAAGTTATAAATTGTATGATCTAGTAGTAGTCATATTTTTGTTATTGAAAAATAATAATGTAAATTAGATAGTAAAAGAACTCAAGAGTTACCAAAACAATATTTTTTAATGTTTTGTTGCTTTTGGGTAGGCAGCCTCTGAAGAGCTAGAACTGAATGGGGGCATGTCTAGAGACCAATGCTGAGAGATGTTGAGAGACACTGAGGAACTCTGAGACCACTGCAAAAAAGGAGGAAGTCATTGCTATTTTGGAAACAGTGATAGGACCATGGGGAAACAGTGCACGAAATGCTGGAGGAAATGACAAGCAGGACATGCTGAGGTCACGCATTTCAAATATGGGAAAGAAAAACC
>NW_008339185.1:0-350 GCF_000622305.1 Nannospalax galili
TGGAAGCTGGGCTCTTGCTTTGTACTTAGACCTCCCAGCAGTTTAACTTATTCATAATGAGTCTAAATACTTTAAGGAATGATATAAAAATTACCTACTATTATTTCATGTCTAAAATTGTGCATTTGTTTCTCCTTCACTACATGGCTAACATAAATAGGAAACAATATATTTCCCTAATTACATGTTATTTATTAGAGAGGAAGCAAATAAGTCATTTGGAGACAAATCCCTGCAGTTTTTCATGGAACTGCTTTCGATGACAAAGATAGAGTAAATCTAGCAGTCTTTCATTATACTTATTACATACTCTTTGTGCTAATGAACAATAACAGGCTTCACTGAAATAA
>NW_008339186.1:0-1378 GCF_000622305.1 Nannospalax galili
ATACAAAACACCCGGTAGTCCTGTCTGTGAGGTGACAGAGAACACTGCCCCATTCTTGGCTCCACATGCTAGAACCAACTTTAGTAAACTTACTCAATAGCTAGGGCCCAATTCCTCAAAATGATCAGTTTTGCTACCTGGTGTTGAAATAGACTGGGCGTTCTCTGAATTCTAGTCTTTCTCATAAAATATAAAGGAACAATTCTGTAAAATTCAGAGAGCATGGACATGTCTTAATGGAACTTAATGACTGAAGATCAGACAAAAGTGTCCCGACCCAGAAAAAATAAGACTCTGAAGATGTGGGGAAGGAGAGCAAGTGAACACATGAGAACTGCACAGTGACAGCAGGTGTTGATAAAATACTTCACCTGTGACTCACCTTTGGCTGCTGGGGAATTGAAGGTTGATGTATGAAACTAATCTTCTAAGACCTTCATGAGAAGATCAGTTGAAGGCATCACTGCAAGGATGCAAGGTCATGTCCCGGGTTGCCTAGAAACTCCGAAAGCAGCAGTGCATCATGCAAGACTCCAAGGCCTGTAGTGACAGTGGTGCAGGGAAATGTCAGCACCATCGCATTCCTCCCTCTCTCAATTACCCAGAAGAGCTTCAGTTCTGAGCACCCCGACTATCATGTGTTCCCTTTATATTGGTGAACCAGTAAATCTCTCCCTAAAGCTTGTTTGGTGAACTTTTGTTGAAACTTTTCACACTACAATTGTATTAAAATACCGAAGTACCTACTGTTGTTTTACTAGTGAACTTCAGGATTCAATAACCTAGTTACTGTATAAGCTTATGGAACAGGAACAATAAGTTGTGTGAGTCTGGGTGTGTATCTGGCGTCATTACCCAGTCTTATACACGTACACTTTATGATGTGCACATGATGAAGCAATTGTCCAGTTGCTGCACTCTTCCTAGTGTACCTGGATTATTAAGTGACATGAGCCTCTACCAAAATTCTTACGTGATTTGGCTGTCCAGTGCATTGCAGTACGGCATGGTTTCTTTATCCATTCATTTGTGCCTCTGCTGAAGCACATTTGAGCTGTTTCTAGCTTTCAATGATCACAAAGGCTAATGGTGTGAAAAAGAAAGTGCAAATATCCAGTGTTGTCTGCTCTTGATTTTAATTCTTGATGCTGTAGGAGTGGAAAACTGCAGCCTCTTTATTAGCAGCAACATAGAAATTGAACCATTGGCAATTGCGGCACAAAGTTTCCATCTCTTCCCATCTACAAACGCTTGTCATTTTTCCGGTCATACTAATATCTGTGATGTGGTTTGCATTCTCGTTAGTGTGTTATCTCCTTAGCAGTTTATAATGTTGACATGTTTTACGTTTGCTGATTGCCTTTGGGCCTCTTTCAGG
>NW_008339186.1:5880-6113 GCF_000622305.1 Nannospalax galili
ACTTGAACTTCCTATTTTCAGTAGAAAGATTTTTTTCAATGTCATTCTCTTGGAATTTGAATATTACTATGAAAATATACTAAGTCCCAGGGAGGGAGTGCTTCTAACACGGAATGAGGCAAATAGCTACCCTGGTAACAACAAATGGAAGACAGTACTAATTCACAAGAAGGCTGTGAGAAGATACAGTAATTAAGCATTGCTACTTGTGGTGGGTTGGTTCTGTCCTTCAG
>NW_008339187.1:0-303 GCF_000622305.1 Nannospalax galili
ATACACTCATATACATAAAAAAAAATTCTAAAAAGATAAAGATTCTGGAAGCAAATGAAACATAGACACCTTAGGAAGTAAACAAAACTTATCGGCGTGGGGTTGGCCACCTGCTTAGCAGTTAAGAGCACTGGCTGCCTTGCAGAGGACCCCACTTTGATTCCCAGCACTACAAGCCGGCTAACAACCGCCCTCTGTAACACCATGTCCATGGGATCCAACGCCCACCTGTGGCCTCCATGGGCATTGCACGCATGGGTGCACTTACATACATGCCGTCTGCATGTATAATTAAAAGCATTT
>NW_008339188.1:0-602 GCF_000622305.1 Nannospalax galili
ACTTAAACCTAACAATTAGCATAGCCCTAACAGTAAATTTAACCTAACACTGTCCCTAAACCTGTTCCTAACCCTAACTCTATTCTTAAAACTAGCCTTACCCCTAATTCTAACCCTAAACATAACCATAACCCTAATTCTAATCAAAACCTAACCGTCATTCTAACCTGAAACCTAACTGTAATTCTAACCATAAACCTAACCCTAACCCCAACCAGAAGACTGAACATAACTGTAACACTATCTCACACACTAAATTTAACCCTACCCATGACCCTAACCTTAACCCTAACCCAAACCTAAACCTAATCCTCACCCTAAACCAAACTCTAACCCTAAACCTAACAAAAACTCTAAACTTAACCTGAAACAGGAACCTAAGCATAACTCTAACACTAATCAAAGCCCTAACCATAAACCTGTCCCTAAAACTATCCTTAACTCTAATACTAACCTTAACATTAACCTGAACGCAAACCCTATACCTAACCCAGTCCTTAGCCCTAACCCTAAACTAAACCCTGACCCTAAACCTCTCCTAATCCTATCAGTCATTATAAACCTTACACCTAACCATAACCCTAAAACTTACACAAAACTTA
>NW_008339189.1:0-861 GCF_000622305.1 Nannospalax galili
TACCCTGATTCCTTAGAAAGGCAGGGAAAAGGAAGTACTAGGGTCAAGAACATGACCTTTGGGATTAATCAACAACTAACCGACCACCACAATGAAGTCACCGTTGTTATAAAGACTTATCTGAGAAGCTTTGCCTCATCTTTGGCCCCGCTGTCACAGTTCATCCTTAGAGCCTCGATGGCCTTCTTGGAATTCCATGATGGACTAGGAATGTGTTGCAGGCAACATTATATTCACATTATATTCATATATATGCATGGCTCTTACTACATGGAGAGTACTCAGCTGAGCATATACTCCAGTTGTCACTGGATGGAGAACTCGCAATGCATTTCAATCAGCTAATTGAGCGTTCCATTTATATCTTGCAAGCCTCAACAAAATACTGTGGCTTTGACATCATGTTTGGCTCTTCTGGGTCTCTTACTTGCTGCCTCATTCCACTCAATGAATCACGAACCAAAACTTGAGAGGACAGTCGATGGCATCTAAGTTGATTTATTGCATTTATTTATTATTTTTTATTTTAAAGAATCATCTTTTCAGTTTTAGATTTTTATTAGCGTGTGTGGTGTATACATATATGTATACATGCTCCTGTGTGCGTTTAGGTGTGCACATGTGTGTTTAGGCCAGAGATCAACATTGGGTGTCTTCTTCTTTTGCACATGACAGTTTTGTTTTTGTTTTTTTGAGACAGGGTCTCCCTGTAGTCACAGATGACCTGGAACTAACATGTAGACCAGGCTGGCCTGGATCTCACAGAGAGCCACCAGTCTTTGCCTCCTGAGCGCTGGGACTAAAAGCATACACCATCACACCCAACCTATGACCTTATTTTTTGAGATAGCATATCTCACT
>NW_008339190.1:0-673 GCF_000622305.1 Nannospalax galili
TTTAAAGTATATAAAGTATAATTGATTTTTTACATTTATGCCATATTCTTAGGACTAACTGGAATCTGCTACTAGATTTTGTAATTGTTTTTCAAATTGTGACTTTCTGCACAAACAGTAGTACCAATTGCTATTTCTTTCTTCTTAGCTTCTTTGCTATTTTTATAACCTTTTTCGGACCATATTAGACCAAGTAAAATCAATGTTAAGTAAAAGTGAAAAAAATGAGCACATTTGCTAGGTGCCAAAGACATATTTGGTATTTTACATTTAGTGCAACATTAGGTATTATTAGGTATTATTTTTAAAGATGAAATTTGGTTTCACTTTTTCATCAGCAGATGAGTGAATATACACATAGTATTCAAGATGTAACTGAGAAAAGAAATGGAGCTACAGCCCTTTTGGAACTCCCCATTTTATCTTGTAGCTATAATTTTTTGACTGCAAAGTCAAGGAAGTGTCATTTTCTTTGTATTCTGGGAGATGTAATAAAAAAGTGCTGAATTCTGAGAAAATATGCTTACAAGGGAATAAACATACGGGAGAGAGTCAACCAACATACTGGTTAGCATTAACCAGCTTTAAAACTATTAATCTAACTATGCATTAATATAATCAGGTCACAGTTGTCTTTCTGTATTATCTTTTAATATCCTTATTGAATTATCTT
>NW_008339191.1:0-836 GCF_000622305.1 Nannospalax galili
CTACCTGTTGAGATTAACTCCCTATGAGATCATGTTTGGAAGACCCCCTCCTGTTCTCCCTAATTTGAGAACTGACTTAACTGCTGAATTTGATAACCACCAATTGCTTGATTCTCTTGAGGCTGTAGCTCAAGCTCACAAGGACATATGGCCTTGCCTGAAAGCTGTCTATGAAACAGCACCTCCCCCTATGCCACACAGCTATCAACCAGGAGACCGGGTCTACGTTCACAGGCATCACCAAGGAATGCTAGAACCTCGTTGGAAGGGCCGGTTTGTGGTGTTTCTGAACACACCGATGGCAGTCAAAGTGGACAGGGTTGTTACCTGGATACATCATACACACATCCGGGGGGCCGAACTACACCACAGTGAACCAGCAGTTCCGCCACCTTCTACTTTAGCCCCCCAAGGGATGGAGAATTTCAAAGCATCCCAACAACCCTCTCAAACTCAAGTTCCAGTGGCAACAATCTGGGTCCTGATAATGGTATGTAACCTCCTGGCTGTGGCGGAAGCTGGCCCCCATTCTCCCTACTTAACCTGGCAGATACTGAATGCAGCAACCAGAGACCTTCTGAACCAGACTTCCAGAATCCACCTTTCTGGATCCTGGTTCCCGAACCTGATGCTGCTACACCTGTTGTTGAACACCTTCTTCCAAAAGCAATACTTCTGTGTATGCCCTGGGTACATCAAAGACAAGGCACACTGTAAGACATACAGGGGAGGCGGGATGAATACTTCTGTGGTAGCTGGTCCTGTATGTCCACTGGCAGCATACGGTGGATGGCCCCTTACAAAACTGATTATATAACCATAACCAGACCCCTGGG
>NW_008339192.1:0-551 GCF_000622305.1 Nannospalax galili
TCTTCTCAGACCAATGATCTATTTAAGATGCTCTCCAATTCAAGAGGTTTCGCTTCATGTCCCAAGTCATTCAGATTCTGCCATTTCTCAGAGTCATATTAGAACTTGATCACCACAGTTCATGGGATCTCCAACCAAATCCAGTTCTTTCCTGAAACATGTTCTCCCTCCCCTCCCCAACCATAAACTGTAATGGAGACTTCATTTTTTATTCTTTGATGCTGTATTACCTTGTATCCCCATTCAATGGGTAGCATGCAAAAACTTTTCAGTGCCAGTATTAAAATACGTTTTAGGTTGCAAAATTTTGCCTCCACTGAGGAATATGAACAGTGCAGGCTCCTAGTTGAGTATGATTCCTCCAATACCTGAGCTCTAAGTGACACAAGTGAAGTTGCAACTTGACTGTTAAGAGTCTGAAAAAATGAAAACAGTCTCAGAGCCCAGTGGGCTGGACCCCATGTGGCTGCCTCACCTTCCTGCAGCAAAACCCTTTCATGAGCTGGGAATTTGGTGCTAACTGACACAGCGGCTGTTAGGTCTTCCCGGCT
>NW_008339193.1:0-307 GCF_000622305.1 Nannospalax galili
TGAGTCACTTCTTTGAGTTAAGGCGTTGTTTCCAAAAGGCCACTGTGAAGTGCATGTTACCTAAAAAGGAAGAGGATCAATTAAAAAATTATTCTTTGGTTAAACAAAGCAGATCTATGATGACCTTGGGAACCTCACAAAACAGGGTCTTTATTACCCCCCAACATAATAAAGTCTTAAAAAAATTCATGGGCTAGATTTTTTTTTTTTCTCGACTAGGTAAGATAAAAGAGTAAGTTCTAGAAAAATGACTCATACGCAGTTTGGGATAAAACCCACCAGGAGAAGGATATGTGGCAAAATCAGG
>NW_008339194.1:0-494 GCF_000622305.1 Nannospalax galili
GTTTAATAGCCATACTTTGAGGCCTATACTAATCTGGTCAAAGGGACTTAAGGGATAGTTTTTGCTCCTTGCCTTCCAAGGTGAACTAAGTTCCAGGTGGCTACGGAGCACCTCTCAAAATGTCATGGAACTATAGTGAGTCACCTGTCCTCTTGATTAAAGAGGCCATAGAGACCCCACCAGATGGACTTGAACCAGTGTCTATGAAGAGGAGGATCAACACAGAGGAAATATTTCCTCCATGCTTCCAAGTGAAGCCAGTCATGGTTGAACAGGACCTTTGACTTATCTTCCCATAGATGGAACTGGTAAAAAAAAAGGCGCTGGGCCTCCTCCCAAGACCACGTGACCTCTGAGGAATGGCTCCTCAAACGACCCCAAGGGTAAAAACAAACTGTTTAATCTGGGCCAACTATATGGACTTAAATACCCAAAAGGGAAGAATAACCAAAGATTAAAGTGATCAGCATAATTCTTTAAGAGTCCATGTGTAT
>NW_008339195.1:0-672 GCF_000622305.1 Nannospalax galili
CTGAATTTTTCAAACATTTTACAGTTGTCTAATTGCTGATGTTGACAGTTGGTATTTTCAAACCAATCAAAATATGTACAAATTCCCAAGCAAGGCTCTTCAGCCTCTGCTTGGCCTATAACTTTGGAAAGTCTAGTTTTAATGCTGCCTTTTCTGGGGCCATGTTTGCTAATTTCTCCTTTCTTCTTTCCTTCTTTCTTTTTTTTTAAGAATATTTTTCTTTATCTTTGACAATGTCATACAATGTATCTTGATCATATCCAACCTAACCCTCCGTTTCCTTCATACACCCCACACTTCCCTCCCACCTTCATGTCCTCTCTCCTCTCCCTCCCTCCCATCTCTCCCTCCCTCTTTCTTTCTTTCTTTCTTTCTTTCTTTCTTTCTTTCTTTCTTTCTTCCTTCTTTCTTTCTTAAATAAACAATCTGGGATGGAGAGATGGTTCAGTGGTTAAGAGCACTGACTGCTCTTGCAGAGCACCCAGGTTCAAGTCCTAGCACCCACATGGTGGCTAACAACCATCTATAACTCCAGTTCCAGGGCATCTTATGCCTCTTCTGATCTTCCCGGCATTGCGTGACCTGGGTGCATTTACACACACGCAGGCAATACACTCATATCCATAAACTAAAAATAACAAATAAAATATTCAAAATAATAATCCACCAACT
>NW_008339196.1:0-710 GCF_000622305.1 Nannospalax galili
TCAAGAGCCAGAATGCACTGACTGCATTTGGCTACCTTTTCAGACAAGCCCAGACAAGCTCAGGCATATTGTAAATTTTTCGAGTTGCTATCCCCCCACCCCCGGAAGCTGTAGACTAAGCAAGCCCTAAACATATAAAAGCCTTATAAGGTATGAACAAAACTTCTGGCCCTAAAGATATCAGTCAGCACATTCCAATGCCCTGCAGATGTGCCCAGTTAGTGAGACCCCCAAAACCACCAAGGAGCCGACCGAAACAAACACACAAGGGTTCTTTTATTGTTACAAGCTTAAGCTTGTGCCCACTCTGTCACTGACTCAGCGGATCTCAGATGTGAGACCCCTTGCTTTGGGAGACAGAGGTTTTTATAGGTTTATTTCAGCAAGTTCAGCAAGTAGGGGAGTAGGGCATCTTCAGCCTGGCAAGCATCTTATTGGTTGCAGCTCAGTGCCAAACCATAAGCTGCTGGTTTCAGGAAATCTGAAAAGATATCTGGACTTTTAGTACTTTCCTGTCCCTGGTTAATTGACCATTGGCAGGGGAGTTGTTCAGTATCCATTCCAAGTATTGTGTCTTTTCTTGGATCAGGGCCCAGGGCTGGGTCAGTCCTATGGAGGTTTTATCCAAGATGGAGTTTCTCAGGTCTCTCATTCCCCACCCCTGACTAGTACATTGGGGGCCCAGTCATGGGCTCTCCCTCATCTCATGT
>NW_008339197.1:0-420 GCF_000622305.1 Nannospalax galili
GTCTTATTTTATAGGTGATGAAACCGAGGCACAGAGAACCTGGGTCACTGGATGAAGGTTGTTTGGCAGAACTAGAATGCAAACCCAGGCTGTCGGAGCTAAGAGGCTGCCGGCTGGGAGCCAAGCGACCTCTGAACTCGTGAGACCCGGCCCTCAGGATAAAGGCAGGGCAACTTGCCTTCTTTCATACCTGGCTCAGGATCCAACATCCCATCCAGAGGCATTCTGGATCATTCCAGAAAGTGCACTTCCAAGTTGAAGGGGGAGGCCACCCTGGAGCGCCAGCTTCTAGGTGTTTTCCCACAAGCCCTGAGCTCGCAGGACCCACCATGAGGACCTCCTGGGGCCTGTTATTCTGCTACCGGGTCATCTCTGCTGCCACTGATGCTGTTCCTCAGCCTCTCCCCACCACAGGAGAAG
>NW_008339198.1:0-353 GCF_000622305.1 Nannospalax galili
GGAGTAGTAAGATGTTTCTGTAGCCATTTTGGCTACTGCAGTCCTTCCATAAGACCTTGGTAGATGAGAAGGGGCTGCCTGGGCCTGTGTCAAAGGCTTATGCTGGGGTCATCTATGGCCATGTCACCAGACCTGTGGTTGTCCCTAAAAGAAGAAGGGCCATAGGTAGAAAGGGCCTGGTGCATATGGCCTCACAATGAGCCCTGATTGGGGTGGGGTAGGGGATGGAAAATTTCCCATGGAAAATGGGAAAAGCTGTCTTTCTCCCTCTGTAGTGACAGCATATCTTTGTCATGAACTTCCAGAGCCATCCATATGCCAAGGCCACAGGACTGGAGAGGACACAGGGGGAG
>NW_008339199.1:0-349 GCF_000622305.1 Nannospalax galili
GGCATATCCCTTACCCCACACCTTAACACACCCAGGTTGCCACAAATCATGATCAGGCTGCTTATACCCTACCAGCACTGAAAGTGGAGTTTGACCTTACAGTTAGGCATTCCATGGCACTGGTTCCATCTTCTGCTTAAATTTCAAAATTTAAAGTATATAAAGCTATAGATAACCAATTCAATGGTATGTCTAGTATGCCTAATATTTCCCTTTTTGTTTTTGTAAATATTGTTTAAAATAGTATTTTTTTCCATGATCGTTTGTTGTTGGGAGCCAAAAGGCCAGAAGAAAAACTTCTTTATGGCAGCTTTATGGTTTCCTACAAATCTTTATGGCCTTGAGAAAA
>NW_008339200.1:0-560 GCF_000622305.1 Nannospalax galili
TCAGGCAGACAAAAACCCAGCATAGAACTGGGGAAATGAACAGAGACCTCAGTTTTAGCTGATGAACTACTGGCAACTGATTGCTACTAGGTGAAGAAGAGCTGATTGTCCTAAGGGACTCTAGACAGGCTGACTAAACCTCAGTGGATGAAGCTGCACTGACACAGAGCCTTAGCAGGGATGACAGAGTATATAGGCTCCAGCTGGTGGGGGGAGGGGCAGCTATGGGAGAGTGCCAGTGGGGACGGGGGGATAAAGATGATTAAGATTAATTGAGATGCTCTGTATGAAATACACAAGAATTTGATTTAAAAAAAAAGTTCCATAAAATAAAATTTTTTAAAAAAGAGTATTCTTGGGACTGGAGAGATGGCTCAGCAGTTAAGAACACTGACTGCTCTTGCAAAGGACCCAGGTTCGATTCCCAGAACCCACATGGCAGCTACAAATCGTCCTTAACTCCAGTTCCAGGGGAATCGGAAGAAGCCCCCTTCTAACTTCCACGGCATTGCACGACACTGGTGCACTCACATGCAGGCAATACACTTACACACATAAAA
>NW_008339200.1:1508-2924 GCF_000622305.1 Nannospalax galili
CTATGCCCTCTTATGGCCTCCACGGGCATTGTACAACATGGGTGCACTTACACACATGCAGGCAATAATACCCTCAGACACATAAAATAAAAATAACAAATAAAAAAAGAACACCAGTAGGATTAAAATGCCATTTCCCCAAATTGAACGTTCTGGTGGCTGGCAGTCAACACACATTAATGTGACACACTTGGACTTATCACTGGTCCATGACCCACACCAATAATCAACCTAACTCACTACAAATGCTCCCAGGCACAGTAAAGGCATTTGCTTGGCAGGTGCAGGAGGAGTGATGAGACAGGAAGAAACAGCCAGCACTGGCTGGACGTTCCCTATTCTGAACCTAACAACACACAAGAGCAGCACAGACGAGAGGCCACCTCTGAAATAAGCTTCATTTGTTTCCGGTGAAACAGCATGACCATGGATACAACTCATCAAAAACCCTAACCAAGTGCTTAGAGTAGACAGAAATATGGAAGTGGGTGCTATGAACAGAAGAACAAGGAAAGACGCCTCTGTGCTCGTGCTCGGTCTAGTAACAACAAGTGCATAAATACTTGTGGTGGAGTCTAGTAAATGGAAGAAGAGATAACGTATGCCAGGGCACTACAGGGAACTGCCTGGCTAGGGTTAGGGTGGGCACGGCAAGGAGGGAGGGAGGTAGAAGTATTCAGGCCACACTTCCCAGCTGACAGTTCTGAGAAAGGTCTTAACCTTAGGCAAAGTAAGACAACCTGTGGCAAGAAGCCATCACCAGCCTCTGGCTTCTGTAACAGTCAGCAGGATTCATTCACGAGAAGGAAGAAGCTGAGAAAAGATGAAGCCCGCAGCCATCAGTCATTTTTGGAACAAGACCCCAAACCCTCAACATCTAATCCCACATTGCTTTCTGCCTCACTGGCTACCAAAAGAAACCATCTATTATCAATCCTAGATTGCTGCACTTCCTAATTAACACTCACCACCAGAAAGATACGCAGGAGAGAACACATGGAACTAAAAGACGTTGAAACAGGCCAAAATGGACTGAATACATATTTAAATCAAATTTCATTAGCACAGCAAGTACATTTCAGGAACTCAAATTTAAAGCATTCACATATAATGGGAATTTTCTCCATTAGTGCTGAATAATAGCTAATGTCTATCAGCCATTTATTAATCATCATAAAAACCCTACAAGCCATTTTAAACCCAAAGACTCACAGGCTCAGAGAAGCTTGAGTAATTTTTATTCAGGGATGCCATGTATACCAATTTAAAACATAGACAAGTTTTGAGGGTATCTGAGTGTACTGCCAAGGGCAATATTAGGTCCAAAAGTGAGGCGAAAACAATTTCAAGACAGCTAAAGCAGTCGTTGTAACTTTTACATAAAGGGCCAAATATAAGAGAAAAACACCCCTTCTA
>NW_008339201.1:0-322 GCF_000622305.1 Nannospalax galili
TCCTGGAAATGATTCTTTAGAAATTTCTGGAGCATGCAGAGAAGTGATTTGGTAGAAGGTGTTCCAGGAATCCACGGCCTCATTATGTCTACAAAAGAGAAAGAAAAAACAGAAAAATATCCAAGAACTCAAATTTGAAGTTGAAAATGATTAGAATTTTAAGACTGGCTTGATACTCTGGAGTATAAAGTGACGAACTTTGGCGTCACTTAAACAAGACTGAGCACTGCTGAGAAAAGCCAGAGAGATCATAAGAAGATTGTAGCTATGTAAATGACATATAAAGGATCAGAAGTCATGTGGTGTGGGGCTTTTTGAGTGT
>NW_008339202.1:0-843 GCF_000622305.1 Nannospalax galili
TGTTGGCAGATGACTCGGATTCTAGACTCTGCTTGCTACTCTTGGGTCCTAAGACATCAAAACCAGAACAGACCTATGTTATTTTGGTGAGACAGGGAATCTCTCAGTCCCCAGGGATCACAATGGCTTTCCAGACCCCCTTTGGACATAAAATAAAGGTTCCTGCCCACCTTGCACAGTGGAATGTCTTCCACATACTGCCTCATCTGGTTTCAACTTTTGAGCAGAGACTATCCTTATGCTGCAGTAAATTGTGGCATTCCACGCATCAGGGTGAGCTTCTTCCTAGGGTCTGGATGTCAGTCTCCAGATAGGTGTTCTCCTCAGACTTGTGTTCTGCTGCTCAAATCTGTAAATGAATGACAGGATCACATGTATTGGTTTCAGTGTTGAGGTTGGGTTCTAGCTACCTATAATTGGGCTTTTTTATTGTGAGCTAGAGAAATGTTTTAGAAACTCCAGATCTTGTGGCTGGAGAGATGGGTCAGTGGTTAGGAGCACTGACTGCTCTTACAGAGGACCCGGATTCCATTCCCAGCACCCACTTTGTGGCTAACAACCTTCTATAACTCCAGTTCCAGGGGAATCCGACACCATCTTCTGACCTCTGCAGGCATTTCACAGCATGGGTGCACTTACAAATATTCATGCATAACACTCGTACACATAAAATAAATATAAATAAAATACTTTAAAAAACCCTCCAGATCTGGCTTGAGGCTGCTTTGATCGGAGGAGGAAAGGGGAGACCTCCTTGGTCAGAAGGACACATCTTGCGGGGGGCTCTCCCTCTCTTCACGGGTCGTTGGCCACCAGCCCACGAGGGCAGGGAGAGCAGAAGCG
>NW_008339203.1:0-612 GCF_000622305.1 Nannospalax galili
TGTGCCTTGACTGTCTTTTTTATGAATGAAGTATAAACAATAGTGGTAGAAGCAGGAGATCAAATGTTAGAAATCAGGAATGTGTACGTCTTTTAAGAATAACCAAATATTACTTTTTATTTTAATATTTAGAACTGGAAATGGGAGTCTCAAAAGAGTCACTGTAATATTGTCCATTTATTTTTACTAGCAAAATACAAATATTGCTTAAATAAAGATTTTAATCCCAGTTAATTATACTATAGGCCACATTAAATGTTCATTTAGTTAAACAACATCAACACTTAAGGTTTAAGCCTGATACTGTAATATAATAATATAATAGCAGATATAATTGTGTAATAATTATATAACCATAAGATAAAATCATTGTTATTAAAAATTTCTGTCTTTGGTATAATTTGGGTAAGAGGAGTTTAACCCAAATCTTTCAGTATTTCTAGCTAGAGTAAATGGAGTTAAAGTTATTCTGTTTATTAAGCATCTGAGCAGGTCATAGGGCCTTTTATAGTGTCTAATTTATTGTATCTTAACATTTATAGAAACATAAATGTAATTGTTTGGGCCTCATTTACACACATACACACATATATACTTTTTCTTACTAGGAAA
>NW_008339204.1:0-324 GCF_000622305.1 Nannospalax galili
ACCGAGGCGCGGGCTAGGCCGCCCGCCACCCGCCCGCCCGCACCTGGTGCCCCGCCCCGCACCTACCACTTGGGCGACCTTGAGGCGGCCGAGCGCGCCGCGCAGGTAGTCCGGGTCGCAGCGCAGGCCGGCCAGCCCGCGCCGCTGGCTCACCGGCTCCGTGGTAGGCTGGTAGGGGCTGCTGGCGCCCGAGATCATGGAGGTACTCGAGGCCTCGCCCTCGAAGCCGTCCAGCTCCTCGCCGCTGCGCATGCTGCCGCCCGGCCCGGGCCGCCTCGCGCGGCCGGCTCGCGGGGCGCCAGGAGCGGGCCGGCTCAGCGGGGC
>NW_008339205.1:0-264 GCF_000622305.1 Nannospalax galili
TGTCTTCATTTCTAACTCAATTCAAAATGCTCTATGAACTTGCATAGACAGAATAAGGAAACAGAAATTCATTTTTTCCATATACCATCATATAAGGACATTAACATAAGCAAACTGCATTGGAATAAAAATAAATTATGTAAGAAAGGGAAAAAAATCTCATACCTAGTGAAATATGACAATATCCACAAGGAGCTTGTTCTGTCTTTATAAATTGGTTAACTTGTGTAGTAGGCATTTATGGAGAAATTATGGGACATGATT
>NW_008339205.1:436-1027 GCF_000622305.1 Nannospalax galili
CACTTGAGGGAAGATTTTACACTGAAAAAACTATGCTGGAAATGAATATCTATAAAAATAAATAAATAAGCATGGACAAAATATAAAAGGTACATATATACTAAAATTCCAGAGATAAAATAAGAAAAAAATGCATTATCAAAATGTGATCTTATTAGTAATGAATAATTAGCCATGACTTTTGGGAAACAAGTCTAATAAAATAAATTTATTCCTTGAGTTCATTTTTAATTTCATCTTAGTTCAATTTTAGTATAACAAATCTTATCAAAAACAAACTAGAGTAATGGGGAATAGTAATTTGAGGTCAAAGACAACTATATTTATGCATCTTTTCAAATCAACACAAAAATCAGTGTATTTGAATAAAATGAATGAATAAAGCATGTTGAATTTATCCTATCTGCAGAAGCAAAGCATATGAAAATAGAAAAATCAAATATCACAATGACGGAATTTATTCTCCTGGGGTTTTCTGATGTTCCCCGTCTCAAGTGGATTCTGTTTGGGATACTTTTCTTCATATACCTGACTATTCTGATGTGCAACAGCATTATAATTCTAGTAACAAGAACTGACCCTGCTCTTCAG
>NW_008339206.1:0-341 GCF_000622305.1 Nannospalax galili
GAAGTTTTCTCAGCCTCGACCCAGGGAGAGTACCTCACCCAGGCTCCACTGGAGGTGGCGTGACACTAAATGAAGTCTTAATGGGCATGGTAGTGCTTATCTGCATGCCCAGAGCTAGGGAGGCTGAAAGAGGAGGATTTTGATTTTGAGATAAGCCTGGAATTAGTAGCAAGACCTTGATTCAAACCAAAAATAGAATGGAGTTACTTGTGCCAAACTTTCCAAAAATAACTAAAGTTAAGAGTTTATGGAGAAATGGTTTCTTATACACAGTTATCTTGTACTAATTAAATGTGTTTTAACCTTAGTTATTACTTGTATTTTGCTCATGATATTTGTTT
>NW_008339207.1:0-406 GCF_000622305.1 Nannospalax galili
AAAAAAAAAAATCTAAGTGCAAGGAAAGAATTATAGATGGTTGTTAACTGCCCTGTAGGTGCTGTGAATTGAACTCGGGTCCTCTGCAACAGCAGACAGTACTCTTAACTGCTGAGCCATCTCTTCAGCCCCAAATGTGTTTTAATTGTTGTGAATCAAAGCTTATTCAGCTTTTGGAAACTAATTAGTAGGTAATCTGAGGTCAATCACATTTTGTATTCAATGTCTAAATGACAGTGTTTGAAAGCCAAATCTCCTTGCTGGTAATCCTGTGTTTTGGATCCATTGCTCTTAAAAAATGACAGACCAGGCAGTGCTTGCTGCCACTTCCACAGCTGGCTCCTGCTATTTGCCCGGTTGGCCAGGTTTTGATGCTGCTTGGATAATCTTTATTTGAAATAATGAA
>NW_008339208.1:0-501 GCF_000622305.1 Nannospalax galili
TTTGCCTAAAGTATATTTGTATTTCCCCAAAATCCGCAAGTCAGACAACACGGGCTTGTCCTGCTTTCCCCTGGAACACAGACGAGTGATGTATTCCTGGCTCTATGCCATAAATCATTTGGTCAAACCAATAGCTCAAAGGTCAGCAAAGAACATCTTTTCCTCCAGATGTCTATATCTGATGAGACCACTTGACTTGTTCTCTTTTTCACTTATGGTCATGCTGTATGTTTTTGACACTGCCTAGAATGTTCTTCCTTACCCTCCCCTTCTGAACATCACCTGCCATTTCTGAAAAAATTAACTGCATTTCAATGTCTTAAGTACAATACGCAATTCAAAAATCTAAAAATATTATTAGGTTCTTTATTCCTACTACAATCAGAAGACACAAAATTATTATCTATTTATTATACATTTATTGTACAAAATTCAAGAAAATTGCTATATAAGCTGGGCATGGTGGTGCACGCCTTTAGTCCCAGCACTTGGGAGGCAGAG
>NW_008339209.1:0-366 GCF_000622305.1 Nannospalax galili
TCCACAAACACAAATATTCAACTTGTTGAACTTTTGAACAACATTTTTCTACATTATGCAATTAACTTCAAAATCATTCTGGAATTAATCTTGACTTCATTGTTCTACCAAAAGGTTAAAAGTGTTCTGCGATCTATGAAAACAAACCTAAATCAGTTTGTCAATCTATTTTCCTCCTAACCAAAAGATCAACATGTCCTTAATTGTTTATAAGGACAATGTTAAACAGGTCAAGATGCTTAATTAAATTACAATCTTTGTGAAGGCTGGAATGACGTTTAATATTTCATACAGCTAAATATTGATTCTACCCTTAATCACATAGTTGGCTTAGAACAAATACTGTAACTTAGTCACTTTTTCAAT
>NW_008339210.1:0-574 GCF_000622305.1 Nannospalax galili
TTTCAGTACCCTCTCTTTGTTCTGGACATGTAGCTCTTTTTCTATGATATAAAATAGGGAGTTTCTGTTCTTGTCCTTTCTCATTGGTTGTTAACATGCTTCTTGACTATGTATAGCTATGCCTTTCCTTAACTTAGCAAAGTTTTCTTCTATAATCCTGTTGAAGATTTGGTCAATGTCATGGGCCTGAGAGTCTCCTCTTTCCTGTATGCCTACGATGTGCATTGACTTGGTATTTTCAAGTTGTCCCACATTTCCTGAAAATTCCATTCCTGGGCTTTTCAATTTTTACATAATCTTTGTTAAAGGAGTCCAGAACTTCAACTTTGTCATCAAGTCTTGATATTCTGTTTTCTCTTTCATTCATTCTACTTGTGAGGTTTTCTCCTGTTGTTTCCTATTGGCTCCTTGAATTTTTAAATTCCATTTGCATTTTTGTTTGAATTTTCTTCAACATTTCCATCTCTTTTATAACTTCATTTTTCAAGTCCTAAGTTGTTTTTTGTTATTTCATTCAACTGCATATTTGTATTTTCTTGAGATTCCACTACAAGTTCATGCTAATTATTCTTTA
>NW_008339211.1:0-457 GCF_000622305.1 Nannospalax galili
AACCCCTTCCTCCAGGAATCTGCTGAGATTTATACCTTTGTACACTGAGGTCTTTTCCCCTAAATTCTAATGAAATTGTCCTCGAGTGTCTGTTTGACGCCATTCTAAAACTCTTGTTATTGAGGCAAGAACCCCAAAAGGGATCATGAGTTCCCCAAGTACCATCCGGTGACCAAAAAAGCATTCTTCAATTTACAGCATTTTTTTAAGAATATGTATTTAAAAACAAATGCACCAGAGAAACAGAGATACTTATAGAAGATTTTCAATTTTAAAAAAGTACATTTTGTTAATACAAATTATACTGAGAGATGATTTTCTTTTAGAAGTGCAAACAAATTTATCTTTTTTTAGTTTTGTTTTTTTAAAGAGCTCCATTTTATTATTAAAATACAGTTTCATACACAAAAATTCATTTTCAGTGCAATTGACATTAAGATGTTTGCACATGCGTTTC
>NW_008339212.1:0-337 GCF_000622305.1 Nannospalax galili
TATATCCAAAGCTGTATACAATGACTGCAACAACTAATCTAATTCTCAAAAAATTCAACAACTAATCTAATTCTCCTATTGACACTGCTTTTTTTCCCCATTTCATAGATGAGGACCACAAAGCTCAGAGAGTTCAAGTGTATAAGATCACAAAATAGTAAGACTGAGATTTCAATTCAGAGTCCAGTTTCCACATCCCGTAAATTGTGCTGAGCTGTATATTTTTTAAAAGAATAAAGGAACCATTTCCTGCATACATAAGTAGCTAAAAATATGAAAAATCAAAGTGTATTAGCCGGCTGCATCTTAATGATTCCTAAGCAGATGAAGTGTACCT
>NW_008339213.1:0-575 GCF_000622305.1 Nannospalax galili
GGGGCCAAGGGCAAGATGGGGATATGTACAGACTGATCTAAAGAACAAAGCCGGATTATTGGCCTCATCTGGATACAAAGGATTAGGAAAAAATGCGTAGGACTTGACGAAAAGAAGAGTCCAGAGATCTCAAGTCATAGTGCAGGAGTGATCCAGGGCCCAAGACTGGAAAAGGAGCAGTTTGCAGGTGGTGGTGCGTGGCATGGAGGTGATTAAATTGTGGGGGAATAAAAACACAGTGGACAAATCTGACTTATTAAGGTAGTAGGTAGGTGGGACTGTGTTAGGTAGATAAGGAGGCCTGGGCAAGTTGGGGGAGAGATTGTGGAGGTTCTGACAAACTATGTCACAGTATTAAGATATTCTGGATTAGGAAGTGTGGTCTGAGTTCTCTAGGGGTCTCTTGAACTGTCAGATAAACCACATAACATATCTTTTATGAACTTTTCATTTTTTTATCTTAGGTATGGAGGGGGGGAATGGAGTAACTTACAAAGAAATGAAGCCCTGACCCTCGTCACTCTGCTCTGTGCGGCTCAGACTGTCATTCCAGATCATTTCCACACCTGCCCATA
>NW_008339214.1:0-1103 GCF_000622305.1 Nannospalax galili
CACTTGCACATATGAACCCACAATGGTTGTGACAGCATGCATAAGTCCTATGCAGGTTCAAGCTACATAAAATCCCTGAATGTAGGGGGGATGTGGGCATGAAGCCCCACCACTAGATGAGAAAATACCTGAATTCGATCGCTCCTAGGAAAGGGAGAGTTCATTTTCTTTTCTTTTTAAAAATATTTATTATTTTCATTTTATGTGTATGATATTGCCTGCATGTATGTGAGTGCACTCATGCTCTGTAATGCCCACTGAGGTCAGAGGAGGGTACTGGATCTCCTGGAACTGGAGTTATGGAGAGTTGTTAGCTGCCATGTGGATGCTGGTATTTGAACCTGGATCCTTTGAAAGAGCAGGTAGTCCTCTTAATTGCTGAGCCATCTCTCCAGCCCCAAGAGTCCATTTTCCTTAATGGTGTGACACTAGTTAGGCTGGCAGTGCTCCAATGGGATGGACCCACATCCAAGAGTGTTTGGGAAACATCATTTTGACTTGATGAGATTTTAAAAAAGAAAACAGAAGAGGACACAAAGTTACAGGAATTAGGGAGGTAGGGAGTGGATCTGAAAGGAGATAAAGGAGAGGACTGATTATGATCCAAATACATTGCATGAAATTCTGAAATTTTAGGTATGTATCTGTTTATAACTTTACACATTATTGAAGCATAAATCAATTTATTATCATAATTTTTTCTAAAAATACAATTTGTCTTATGTTTGCATAACCAGTCTATCGTCATTCATGTTCTGAATCATTTGCATTGCATGTGGATTTGCATATTTTAAATGCAACCTATTTCTGTTTTATGCCATATAGCACTCATCTAAGAAGCTTCTTTTTGCAACAGATGGAGATTACTGCAGAGCTGTACATCTTGTCAGGCACAGAGAACTGAGAGATGGGAGATGCCCAGTACCAGGTGACACATCTATTTCTGTTTTAAATACATAGTGGGTAGGTATAACTTGATTTGGTTGAATTTTTTCATTCTTCCAACTCTGTTTTCATTTGAGTGCTTACTCCATTTGTATAAAATTTAGAATTTCCATTTGACATCCAGCTACTTTCTTTAACTTTTGGGCTATTATTTTTTT
>NW_008339215.1:0-380 GCF_000622305.1 Nannospalax galili
AAAATTTACAGCTAATTTTGAAAGAGAGGCATCTTTGCTCTGGAAATTGTTGTTGAGTATGTTAATGCTGTGGTGAAATGCTTCTAATCATGTGGTTGTTGAATAATTAAAAAAAAAAAAGAAAAAAAAAGCAATGTAAAAAAAATGTTAAAAAAATGCAAAAGAAAAAATTATATGCAAGTTCTCAATTACAACAATAAAAATACCCCAAACACTGCCAACACTTTTCTACTTGTTACAAGAGACAGAGTGGGCATGAAAGATGGCTGTCACGTGGGAAACGCTGAGCAAGTGTCAGCTGAAGTGGCTGGACTAGGGGCAAAGGACACGTTATGGCAAGCCCAAAGATAATGAGGGAAAGAAAGAAACGGTATAGAAAG
>NW_008339216.1:0-1604 GCF_000622305.1 Nannospalax galili
TTTTTATTTTGAGAAAAATATTAAAAATTTCAAGGAATGACTGTACCGGAATGTGGATAAGACATTGGGAAGACCTGGTGCCTTGGTGGAGAATTTAAAGACTAGTTATTTTCTTGCTTATGTTTCAGTTAAGGGAACCTCTGGATACTTCTTGGGGAATTGTTGAAATTAGTGCCTTGACCTCATTCTCAGTAAAGTCTTTAGCTATGAGCTTCCAGCTCACAGGTGGACACACAAAGTAGATTTCCCTTAATTGGTACTGGAAAAAATGTTCACTTTTCTGAGTTGGTGATTTGAATTGTAGAGAAGAAACCCTATGTTTTCTAGATTTTCAAATACATTTACCTCAACTTTACATAGAGCACTTTGTGGGCAGGGGGTTGGACCCTCAGGCCGTATGCATGCTAAGCCAGCATGGTAATGTAAGATGACAACCCCTGCCCTAGATAGAACATTTCTCCATCATTTTTTATTTCTTTTTCTATGGCAAAATTCTCTTTTCATTTTCTGCATGTAGTCTACTATAGAAAATTTATGATCTCTTACTGACAGACTGAGATAACATTTTATATTGTAGTTTTCAATGAAATCATATATACTTTTTTTTTTTTTTTTTTTTTTTTTTTTTACAATCTAAAGGTTTCCATGCGTGAGCGCTGCTTTGGCCCATTGACCATGTGATAAATAATTAGGCTGACTCTTGAAAACTGAGAATTGTCTGTAGATTAAATTTTCTTTTGAAACCAATTACACAATTAGTTTTCAGAAGTGTTTGTGTATGGTGAGGATCTGAATTAAGGTGTCTGCCTCCCATGTTTGCCCATACACTGAATCCAGTGAGCAAACTGGTGATTTATTTCTCTTCTCAAATCTCACATTGGTATCCTATAGGAGAGGAAGCACACAGTCAGTGTTAACAGAAGGATGATGGATGACGTGACTGGAGTGAAGGGAGAGAGCTGAATGTGTCCTAAATTGTGGAGAATTCAGGGATAGGAGTCCAGTGGGTCTCATTTTCTATCCTTCACAGTGAACAGAATCTTGTGACCAGACCAGCAGCACTATCAATGGAACAGAAGCAGATCTTAAGGCAGTGGGGGATCCCACAGAGGATTGTAAGTATGGGAGATACTGGGTCAAGTAAGTTGTGTGTGGAGGGCTGCTGTTGAAAGCTAGGGCTGCCTCTGAGAAAACTTCTGCTTTCATGGTCAGGGGTTCAGTGATGTGAAGTATCTACCCAGCATAGTATACAGCTGCGAAGCACCTGATGTAAATATATTATCTGTGCATCTGTATTAACAAGGGCACATCAGCTACGAGGGTCCACAGTCCCTCCCCCAAAATCCCACCCAGGAAACAGTATCATGTCAATTCTCAATTCTCACACATTGATGACATTTGAAGTTCACATGTGCTGTGGAGGCAAGGAACATTCATTAATATAGCATGAACCTGAAAGCCAGCAGCAATTGTGAATATGTTCTTCTGGGCTCTGTCACTGAGTGGTGTGGGTGTGTCCTGGAAGGGCTGCCTATGGTTACAGTTGTCACTGCATATTTGTGCCTGAACATGCGTCATGCGGGATTTTTTTTTTTTTTTTTGTA
>NW_008339216.1:5255-5583 GCF_000622305.1 Nannospalax galili
ATCCTTCTTATTATTCCTCTTTATCTCAATATGTCTCTCTTCTATTTTCATGTCCTTTATGGCCCACTGCATTTAAATATGGCTGACGGTATAAGCATGGTAAGGCTTATTTACTGGTGGATGGACAACTTACTGGTGTCTATACCTCTGAGAAATATGACTCCCCCAATCAAGCAACCATTAAGTGACTGTAGTTCTCAGGTATAGCTGGAGCCTCTCAAAGTCCTCCCATCTAGGATGGAATGTCGAGAGGCCCAGTCTTGTGCAGGTATACCCATTGCTATGATTTCATGACTCAGTAGCCATGTCATGATTAGAGGACAACGTT
>NW_008339217.1:0-1112 GCF_000622305.1 Nannospalax galili
CTCTTTCACAATGATCCCTGGGACTTTGTTGCAGGTTTCCTCATAGGTCCATCCCACGAGGGACTGCAGGGAACAAGGGGTCTGGCCAAGGTGGAGGTGAGTGGTATGGAATCAACACACAGACTCCAGGAGTCAGGTGAGAGCAGGCACTAGGCTAGGCAAGGTGCTGCAGACTCGTTTATTGCTGGGAAGTGAAAGCCTTATAACCTCTCCCCCTGTCCCCAGTGTCCCATAAGTTGTCCATAAGTTGGTGTGTTGCTTCCTGATATATCCCCTCATCTGGGCAGAGTGTAGGTTGGCTATTTTGCAGAAGTGCAGGCTGTGCTCTCAAAGTGGAAGCTGTGTTCTCTTAGTGCAACCTGTGCTTAAGCCTGGCACTTCCCCTCCTATAGGACTTAGGTGGCAGAAGTTTGATATAGGTGGCCTCTTTAGGGATAAGTACTCTGCAGCCTCTTACTTTCTGCACATTAGCCAGTTCTGGTTTCTGTGTTAATCACCATCTGCTTTATAAGGACGCTTCTCTGCTGAGAGTTGAGAGATGAGTTAATCTACGGGAATAACAATAAGTCATTAGGAATCAGTTTTATATTTTATCTATTTAGCAGAATAATAGTATTAGGCCCTCCCCTGTGGCCCGTGGCCTGTCCAACCTCAGGTTACTAGGCCTGATATCAATGTCAGGTATGAAGGAGAACTTTTAATTCAATTAGAAAGTGGTTGATTACTCCCATAATATTTATGCCATTATTGCACTAAGGGGCATATCTTGTCAGGCCAGGCAAGTTGTAGCTCATAGGATTCACAGCTGGGTAAGGCTGATCACTAATTTTCTCTTCCAGTAGCCTGCATAGTATTTCCATCACTATGAAGGCTAGCAAATAGATATGAGGCTTTGAAGTCAGTACTAGCTTATTTTCTCCATGTTTGTTCTACAGCTCATGTATGTAATGTCTTCAGCATTAGAGTCTTATCAGGAAGTTCTAGTGAGTAAGCAAGAGTAGGGACAATGGTCAGTATTATTTGGGGGTCTATGGGACCCCTGTCAACAGCTTCTTGAGAGGGAGTCCATTCCTGGCATTGAGGTGAGGTTTTTTTATTTTTTTGTTTGTTTG
>NW_008339218.1:0-352 GCF_000622305.1 Nannospalax galili
TAGCTGTGTTGACTCATAGGTGCTGGTGAACAGCCACCAGGGTGGATATTTTCTGGCTGTCATAGACAGTGGCTTGCAATGCAAGTAAAATAGTCCCCTGAGACCACAAGGGAGATCAGAGCTGTTTTTCCCAGAAGGCGGTGAGGGGAGAGGTCTCTATTGAGAAAAAATAGCCATCATATGGAGAGGATTCTCCAAACAGATTGGTAGGGATTCAGCCCAGGTGCTTATTGGAACCCCTCTCCTGACTACTAGGTCCCCCTGAATCACTGTTCTCTCTCACCCAATTTCAGTTTTTGCAAAATAAGGGGATGATCTCAAAGGGTACGGCTGACTTTGAGCTGACTATTTC
>NW_008339218.1:4840-5370 GCF_000622305.1 Nannospalax galili
ATAACAAATAAGGGGTTGGGTGTGGTGGCGCAGGCCTTTGATCTTAGCACTTGGGAGGGGGAGGCAGGAGGATCTTTGTGAGTTCGAGGCCAGCTTGGTCAACAAAGTGAATTCCAGGCCAGCTGGGGGCTACAGGGAGACCCTGTCTCAAAAAGACAAAAAAAAAATCTTTTTTTTGCTTTATTCTATGTGTGTGTATATATACAAGGTGTGGGGGGAGGGCACAGAGCTAGATACCATAACACTCATGGCGATCAGAGGACAAGTTTGTGGTATTGGTTCTCTCCTTCCATCTTTATGTTAGTTCCAGAGATCTAACTCAGGTTTACCCATTGAGCCATCTTGCCAGCTCTAAATAGCTAGTCTTAATGGCCACGTGTCTCTAGTCTCTTCATCTTCCTTCAATATTCTCCCAGCCCACCCTCAGATCCCATTTATTCATCCCCAAAACTCCCTGCCACTTGGGTGTTCACACCTCGCTCCTTGCTCCACCAGGCTATCTATAAGATGGTGGGCACCGTGATCATGAT
>NW_008339219.1:0-675 GCF_000622305.1 Nannospalax galili
GTTACCAGATACTCTGCTCATGTGTCTCAAGTACATCTTAAGGTGTTTTTGTGGTCTATTCTGTTGAATCTCTCCTCCCTATCCCTTTTGAGGTCCTGAACAGAAGACTGAATTGTGAAAAGTCCACTCTTTTAAGAAGCCCTTTGGTCCCTCAGTAATATTGTGTTTTTCAAAGAACAATCCATTTTACATTGTGATTTTGAGAGAAGGCACCTGAGTTTCATAAAATGAGGTGGAGTGGTAAGATTACACTACTTGATGGGGAATTGATGATGCTATGTGGCTTTTAAGCCAAATCTAGAAATCTCATCATCAGGCACTATGAGGCTGAGAATCATGACCATGGAATGCAAATGAAGCTTGGAAACCTAACTAATGAAGGAACTTCTTCACTGTGAACGAATAGGCTTTTCCCATACATGAGTCTAAAATATATTAATGGTCGCACAGGACCCTTGGATACAGAGAACAAATTCCACTGGATCTGATCGAGAGTAAGGAACACCCAGTCCTTCACTGTAAGCTTGTTCTATCTTTTTTTCAAACTAGAAGCTAGAACTGAGACATTCAAGTCCTCCTTTGTGACAAGACACACTATCATAAAGCCCCTAAGATGAGTATATAACTGATGGAAGACTGAGTTTTGAAACATTAATCTTAAAACTTTTAAAGTTA
>NW_008339220.1:0-694 GCF_000622305.1 Nannospalax galili
CCTCCTAGTGCAGGTCCTCTTCAGATAGGTAGTAACCATTCATTTATGAACGTCCGTGTTTTAAGGGCCAGACTGCCACAAAATACTTTTGAAATTACCGTGTGTGTGTGTGTGTGTGTGCGCGTGTGTGCGTATGTGTGTGTATGTGTGCGTGCGTGTGTATGTGTGTGTGCGTGTGTGTATGTGTGTGTGTGCGCGCGTGTGTATGTGTGTGTGAGTGTGTGTGTATGTGTGTGTATGTGTGCGCGTGTGTGTATATGTGTGTGTATGGGTGTGTATGTGTATGTGCGTGTGTGTGCGTGTGTATGTGTGTGTATGTGTGTGTATGTGTGTGTATGTGTGTGCGTGTGTGTATATGTGTGTATGTGTATGTGCGTGTGTGTGCGTGTGTATGTGTGTATGTGTGTGCGTGTGTGTATGTGTGTGTGCGTGTGTGTGTGTGAGAGATATGTGTATGTATGCATGTGTGTGGGGGGATGAGCTCACCTCAGCATGCCTGTGTGGAGGCCAGAGGCCAACTCAGTATCTTCCTCTATTGCTTTCCATCTTATTTGGTGAGATAGGGGTCTCTCATTGAACCCAGAACTCACTGTTATGGATAGATTAGCTGCTCAGTGATCTGTATCTCCATTCCCCCAGGACGGGGGTTACGAGAATGTGTTGCCACATTAGACTGTTATATGGGTACTGGAGA
>NW_008339221.1:0-371 GCF_000622305.1 Nannospalax galili
AAGAAGGCCAGAAGAGTGTGTCAGATCGTAGAACTGGAGTTAGGGACAATTGTTAGCTGCCATGTGGGTGCTGAGAACCAGACCCAGATCCTCTGAAAGAGTAGCCAGTGCTCTTAACCACTGAGCCATCTCTCCCATCCCTCAATACATTTTTAAAATTAATTTATCCATAGTTCAGTTGTTTAGCCTTTGCTAAATTCTTCCCATTCATCACAATGAACACCTCGGACATGGGTGCTGTACTCAAAGGTAAACAGACAAAGAAGGAGTGCAGACCTTTCCTGCTTTACACACAGCTACACGAGGTCTGGGAGCAGCGAGAACTTGGAGACCACATCTGATATGCTGCTAGTTTTTTGTATATTTGTTTA
>NW_008339222.1:0-1020 GCF_000622305.1 Nannospalax galili
GTATGCTTAGCTAGCATGCTTGAGGCCCTGGGTTTGATCCCTAAACACACACACGCACACACACACACACACACACACAGATACCACACACACACCACAAACACACACACACCACACACAGACACACACAGACACACACACACACCACACACACACAGACACACACACACAGACACCACACATACCACACAATACACACACACCACACACACAGACACACACACACACAGACACACACACATACAGATACACACACACCACACACAGACACATATGCACACAGACACACACACGCACACAGACACATACACACACAGACACACACATAGACACACACACACACACCACACACAGACACAGACACACACACACCACACAGACACATACACACAGACACACACACACAGACACATACACACACAGACACACACACACCACACACAGACACACACACACACAGACACACACACAGACACACACACACACACCACACACAGACACATACACACACAGACACATACACACACACAGACACATACACACACACACATACAGACACACACACACAGACACACACACACCACACACAGACACATACACACACACACACCAGACACACAGACACACACACACACAGACACACACACCACACACACACACCACACACAGACACATACACACACACACCAGATGCACAGACACACACACACACAGACACACACACCACACACACACACACAGACACATACACACACACACCAGACACACAGACACGCACACACCACACACAGACACACACACACACCAGACACACAGACACACACAGAGACACACACACAGACACATACACACATACACACACATACACACACACACCACACACACACACCAAACACACAGACACACGCATATACACAGACACACACACAGACACATACACACATACCACACACACACATGCACACACAGACACACACACACAGACACACACACACCACACACACAGACACACACACACAC
>NW_008339223.1:0-616 GCF_000622305.1 Nannospalax galili
GCAGACAACAAAAAGGTGGGTTTTGTTTCTTAATCCATTCACCTAGTTTGTGTCTTTTGACTGAGGAGTTCAGTCTGTTAATATTTAAAGTTATTAATAAAAGATGTGTGTTGAATCCTGTCATTTTTATTTCTGTTCACATTCTTGATATAGCTGTACTTTTCCACAGTTATACCTTCATTGAATTTCTTTCCGCAACCCCTTGGGTATAGTCATTCCTTTCTTCAGCTCTTTGTATTGCTTCCAGAACTCTCTGCAGGGCTGGTTTTGTGGACATGAATTTCTTTAGCCTGTTTATTCATGGAAGAATTTTCTTTCCCCTTCGACTATAATAGACATTTTTGCTGGGTATAGTAATCTGAGTTGGTATCTGTGGTCATTTAAAACTGGGAATACTTTGTTCCAGGCTCTTCTGACTTTCATATTTGCACTGAAAAGTCAGCTGTCATCCTAATGGGTTTTCCTTTTATGTGACTTGTTGTTTTTCTTTTGCAGCTTTCAGTATTGTCTCTTTGTTCTGTATGTTTAGTGTTTTTACTGTGATATACTGTGGAGAGTTTCTTTTCTGGTCCTGTCTATTTGGTGTTCTATATGCTTCTTGTATTTGTATGGGCAT
>NW_008339223.1:1557-2559 GCF_000622305.1 Nannospalax galili
ATTCTTGTGTGAGACTCAAGCCTTCAAGTTTAGGTCTGCTTCTTTTTGTGAACTTTATGTGTCTCTGTGGTTTACTTTTGGGGCATGAAAAGCTGGTTTGTCTAAGCTTCTGGTTCTCTCCTTTGATTTCATATTGGAATGGCTAGATTGCTTTTGTCTTCAGGAGTTCCCACAGAGGTGCAAATTAGATGAGGATCAGATGCTCTCAGGCTTTCTTCTAAGGTCTGGATCCCTCCAGGAACAATTTTGGCCTTGGGAATTTGGGGGTTGGACTGGCCTGGGAGCCGGGCCCAGGAAAGATGCTGGGCAGGTCTGGGTCCTGGCACTCAGAGATGCAAAGGGAGATGGGGGCAGGAAGAGGCCCCAAGGGCTCCTGGGGACTCCAGGAGGAACTGGGTTGGTCTGGATGCAAAGGATTAGGAAGCAGTAGTGATTCCTCCTGTGTCTGGGGTGCCAAGACAAGGACAGGACCCACGCTAGGAGGAGAGACAGGCAGGGGAGATGGGAGGGTGAATGTGGGTGGGGGAGTCAAGGCACAGAGAGCTCAATGGACTTACCCAGGAGAGAGGCTGGTGGGTTGTTCAGGCCCAGGGAAGCAGAGGCAAGTGAGGGCAGAACCAGGCCCATAGGGCTCCTGGGACCACAAGAAGAAACTGGATTTGTCTGGATGCAAGGGATCAGGAAGCAGTGGTGGTTCCGGGCTGAGGGGTCAGCCTCGGTGTCCAGGAAAGAGGCCGGTGGGTTGTGCAGCCCAGGGAAGCCGAGGGAGGTCTAAAACATCAAATCTTTATTAAGAAACATTAATACCTTAATGAAAGAAGAAACCTTAATATATAAGTGAAGGTACTTCATTTCTGAATAAGAAAATTTAAATGTAAAAGTGTCAATTCTTTTCAAATTAAGAAGATGGACTATCCCAAGATAAACTCAAATATATATACATATTATATATATATACATATATATAATATGTATATATATGATAGTGTATAAGACAGAGTA
>NW_008339223.1:2734-3402 GCF_000622305.1 Nannospalax galili
TTTAAATTCACTGAATTCTTTTATCATGTGTATAATTATTCTTTTGAGTTCCATTATTCCTCCATTATCTCTAGGGGTTCTGACTGTACTCCTCTAGAGGACTATTGTTATTTTGTGGAGATAAGTTATTTTGATTTTTCATGTTATTATTTTTTTCTCTGTGATTTTGACATGTTTTCTTTTGTATTTTCTGATTCTTGCATGAGAGTCAAGCATCCAATTTTATTTCTGCTTCTTTTCGTAAACTTTATGTGCCTTTATGGTTTACTTTTGGGGCTTGAAAAGCTGGTTCATCTAAGCTTCCAGTTCTCCATTTTGATTTTATATTGGAGTGCCCAGATTCCTTTGTCTTCAGGAGCTCCCACAGAGGCCCAAGTCAAATGAGGATCAGGTGCTCTCAGGCTTTCTCCTAATGTCTGGATCCCTCCAGGAAAAATGTGGTCCTCAGGAATTCGGGGGTTGGCCTGGGAGAAAGGCCTTGGAAAGATGCTGGTCTTGGGCAGCTGGTGGCCTTGCCACACAGAGATGCAAAGAGAGATGGGGGCTAGAAGAGGCCCCAAGTTTTCCTGGGGACCAGCAGAGAGGCTGTCGGGTTCTGCGGGCCTAGGGAAGCAGAGTGAGACTTTAAATTTTAACATTCGTCACAGCCTGTTTCTAAAGGGGATTAC
>NW_008339223.1:4000-4911 GCF_000622305.1 Nannospalax galili
ACTATCCCAAGATAAACTCAAATATATATACATATTATATATATATACATATATATAATATGTATATATATGATAGTGTATAAGACAGAGTATGACAACATCACTGGAGAGAGGAAACAAATGGCTAGCCATTTGGAGCAATAGTCAGATTTTCTACCTTTCCATATTTACTAAACTGAGTTCTATATGAAATTCAATACTTAAATAGGAAAATGAATCAATAAAAATACTATAAGAAAATAATGGTGCTTTAAATTTTTTTCTTTTTTTGGAGAAGACATTGAAGACACACAAAGGCAGATTATATACAAGAGAAGAATAATACATGAAATTAATTAAATACTGCCCCAGATAATAAAAATCTAAAACCAGTAGAATAAGACATTTATAGACAGATCTACTACTAGCCTTAAACAATAAAAATGCCAAGCTTTTTAAAAAGGAAGCATAAGGAGCTCAAGAGAGGTAGGACCATAGGAGAAGTATTATTAAGGGAGAGAGGGGGAAAATGGGAGCACCTTAATTGGGGAAACTGTGATGGAGTGTCGCGAGCCAGGACTCTGTCCAGCAGAGTCCAGGAAAGACGACACAGACACCAAGGCGAGGTTCAAGCTTCTGTTTCTCTTGCTCCTTTATTCTCTCGTATTCTCTTCACTATGATGCTGGCTCACTATGATGCTGGCTCACTATGATGCTGGCTCACTATGATGCTGGCTCACTATGATGCTGGTCCCTTATGATGCTGTGTCCTATGATGCTGTGTCCTCACTATTACACACTTCAGCTCTTTATATAGCGTTTCCAACAGCCCTCCCCCCAGCCGGTATCAATCAGGGCTCACACACGTGCAGCGGCCAGGCAGAATGTAGCTCATAGGCATGTAGCAAGATCACCAGGCTGGCAGCACCTGT
>NW_008339223.1:5031-5997 GCF_000622305.1 Nannospalax galili
AACATAAACCAATGTCTAGTCTACAAAGAGGAGGGTCAACACAGAGGAAACATTTCCTCCATGCTTGAAGCCAGCCATGGTCGAATAGGACCTTTGACTTATCTTCACATAGGTTGAACTGGTAAAAGAAAGGAGCCAGGGGCTCCTCCCAAGCCCATGTGACCCCTGAGGTACAGATCCTCAAATGACCTTAAGAGTAAAAATAAATTGTTTTATCTGGGCCAACTGTATGGCCTTAAACACCCAAAAGGAAAGCATACCCAAGGATTAGAGGGGCCAATATAATTTTTTAAGAGTCCATATGTATAGCTAAAGGCTACATAACAAGCAACAATGCCAGATAGGAGATACCTTCTTTTTTGTTGTCCAGGGTGGCCCAAGGGACTCCCAGACAGCAACCCAGCACAGAACCGGGAAAATGAACAGCAGACCCCGTTCTCATCTAAAGGAATATTGACAACTGATTGCTGCTAGATGAGGAACAACTGACCTTCCTAAAACAAAGACCTCTAGATAGGCTGAGTAGATTCACCAGATGGACAAATAGTGGGGAACGGCTGGGGGTGCTGACCACACAGTAAACAGTAACAGGGATAACAGAGTATAAGGGCTCTAGTAGGGGGAGGGAGGCTAAGGGAGGGTTCCATCTTGGAAGTGGGTGTATAGTTGAATAAAATGGTTTGGGATGTTCTGTGTGATATACACACAGAGAAAAGAAATCAACAAATTTTAAATATGTATTATATTTGAGGAGGAAGCATAAAAGTTTATGTCATGTTAATTAGTAGAGGTGATGAACATTACCATTGAAATCTACCCAATGACTTTATAGACATACACAGGCACCAAGGATCTGTGTGCAAACGATTATGACTGGTAATAATCAGATACATACAGATTAGAGACGCATGTGCCAACATCTTAATGTCAATTGCATTAAAAATGAATTTTTCTGTATGAAATTGT
>NW_008339223.1:6254-56737 GCF_000622305.1 Nannospalax galili
GGAAGCATTTTAATAAGAAAATGCATAAAAGACATTAGCACTTATTATTTAAAAGCAGGAAAATCATCAATAAATACATGGAAAATTATTACTTACGAATAAGTAAACACAATTAAAAACAACAAATAATTATTTATCTCCTGTCAAATTGAATGTTAAAATTATAGTTTGTACAGTTGTATGGATGTGGGAAGAAGACATGCTAATATTCAGACAGTATACACTAGTAAATTTAGAAAATGTGAAGCCCACATAGGAGAAACAATTACTGATACCCACAAAGCCTTTCCTGCAGTGATGTTCATTACACAGTCATTGCTGATGCTCTGTTGGAATGACCTAAGTCTCACAACCCAAGTCTTCAATGCATTTGTGGAATGGTTATCATTCTTAGCTTATTCACAGCATGAACTGCTATGTAGCTTTTAAAATGATGTCCTGCAACATTTTGTGACAGAAATATGTATGCAATTGATTGTTAAGTGATCTTTTCAAGCAGTAAATGGGGTGCACAAATGATCTTATCACATGCTAATACACAGGAAGAAGAAAAATCCTGATTCTACCCTGATGCCATTCTGATGATTATTGAGGGGTGGAGCTGAGAAAAAAAGAAAAAGGAAAAAAAGAAGAGAAGAAGCCGTAAAATAAGGTTGACTCTATAGAACTCTCTTGAATGGACTTGGAGTTTTTAAAAATGAAATCACTTTCTTAATCAAACAGGAGCTTGCCTGTCATTGTTCTCAGAAGCATAGGATAGGCTGTGGACTAATTCTGGCATTTCCAGCAGAAATGGGTGATCTGATGCAGGCACGTAAGACGGAGGAATCAGTGTTAGGGCTGCAGTGCTGCTGGGCAATTCAGGGCCTCACGGCTCTGTCAGAGTCTGGGTGAAGCTGGATGATTGTTTGATCATTTTCTTGGCCATTGTTTTTAATGGCTAAGAGGAGAAGGATGGAACAAAAAACACAGTAAAAGAAGTTGTAGCAACTTTTGAAAGAAAGAACCACTAGGCATGCTGATGTACACCTATAATCCAAGACTCTGGAGACTGAGGCAGGAGGACTGTGACCTCAAAGCCATCCTGGGCTCCATAACAAGTCCCTGTCTCAAAAAAGGGAACTAACTAACTAACTAACTAACTAACTAACTAAATAAATAAATAAAATAATAGGGCTGGAGAGAAGGTTCAGTGGTTAAGAGCACTGACTGCATTTGCAGAAGACCTGGGTTCAATTCCAAGCACCCACATGGCAGCCAACAACTGTCTATAACTCCAGTTCCAAAGGGATCTGATGCCTTCTTCTGACCTCCAAGGGCATTGCACTACACAGGTGCATTTACACACATGCAGGCAATACACTCATACACATAAAATAAAGATAATAATAAAAATACTAAAGAAAATAAAGGAGTGGTGGAAACCTCCATGCTTTGCCTCTTGCTGCCATCAGTCTTCTCCCTTTCTTTACACTGTCATTCATGAAGCCACTACCATAAGCAAAACAAGTAAAATGCTGGCCGTACACTGAGCTGTGTTCCTAGCACTAAGGATTCATCAGTGACAGCGACAGGCAAATCCCTGTTCTCGTGATGCTCACAGCTGAATGTGATGGGATGGTTTCTGAAGAAGGCAGAACAAGCGATAAACAATGGGGAGTGATGGCAGTGAGGGACACCAGAGCAGGGAAGGCCTCTGAAGGGAAGACACGGGACCAGAGGGCCACGTGAAGCGATTTGGGTGCAGTAATTTCTTTTTTAGAAAAACAATTTTAAAAATTTATTATTTTTATTCTGTGTATTGCCTGCATGTGTGTAAGTGAAGCATGCTGTGCAATGCCTGAAGAGGTCAGAAGGTGATGTCAGATTCTCCTGAAATTGGAGTTATGGATGGTTGTAAGTCACCATGTCAGTGCTACGAATTGAACCCTGGCCTTCTGCAAGGACAGCTAGTGCTCCTAACCACTGAGCCATCTCTCCAGCTCCTTGGGCGCAGTAATTTCTAAAATTGATATTTGGGTGAATAAGAGTTTGTCATTTAGACCAATACAATGGAAGAGATCTTTCAGAAAATCTCCAGGATGTCTTATGCAATATCTCAAAGACAGGAAAAACTGTGACTTATAATATCTAAGCAATGGAACTTTGGTTTGACCCATTCTGAGAAAGTAGTCAAAGATGTGTTTGAAGAAAGAAGAAGCAAAACATGAACATGAACATGTCAGTTCAACTCAGAATCTGGACACCTCCCTCGAGGCCTCATTAAGTGGAAATGGGTAAAAGCACTCACAAGGTGGTGGCTCTGGAAGCTGTGGTGGACATTCTGGTAAGAGCGCTTGGTGGTCTGAGCTGGGCTGGTGACTGTGAAGACTTGGGGGAGAAAGCAGAGGCGCAAGGATGCCGGAGGAGAACAGTCAAGATGGCACCCAGACGAAGGGTGACACCTGGTGCATGGTGGTCTGGTCACCAGGAAACAGAAAGTTTGGGGGTGACAGAAGGGGTTGGAAAGGTCAGTTCATTATGAAGTTTGAGTGAGTTGAAAACACATTTAGGCAACAGGTGACAGTGTCAGGAACTATATAAATAAGAAAGGCAGATGGGGATGTGGTTGGGCTCAATATGAGAATGTGGTGCAAGGACAGTTTTCATAGCTCTCTTTCAGATTTAACATCCTCCTGAGATGGTGGGGAGTGGGGGAGAGGCTCAGCATGTAAGAATTAAAATTTTGAAAGGGTTCTGACCGCAAAGCCACCTGGGCTACATAACAAGTCCCTTTCTCAGAAATAAAAGGAGCTACCTACCTAAATAAACAAATGATGGGGCTGGGGAGATGGCTCAGCAGTGAAGAGCACTGACTGCTCTTGCAGAGGACCTGGGTTCAATTCCCAGCACCCACATGGTGGCTAACAACCGTAAATAATTTCATTTTGAAGTTGATGAATTACGTTCAGCATCAGGTTGCTTCTTTGACCACAGGAATAGAACAAGGGGAACAAAGCATGAAGAAGGCTCTGGGCATGCTCTGTCCACAGAGCCCAAGGGACAGCAAGCCCTGAACGATGCCGCTGAGAGGGGTGACACAGCGGAAATCTCCGCAGACCTGAGCAGCATTTGATCAGGTTTACTGGAATGCAGGGAGGGAGTGAAAAGAAAGAAAGAAGAAAGGGCAAACAGCTGCATCCCGTCACCAGGTAGTGATCCTCAGGAAGAAACGGGAGGGGCAGAGGAGAGAGTGAGGAGCTGTATGGAGAGAGGTTATCTAAGTACCTGGCATGTCCCACTCACTGAAATGTCTTTTTGCTCTGTGGTGCTAGGGTGGCTGTAAATGCACATCACATTTTTAAATGGGCTTTGAAGCTGGTGAGTTTCAAACGTGCTAGCAGAGCGGCATATGTGCAACGGTATAAAATTCTGTGTGTGCGTAAGAAATGATTGCTATTTAAGCTTTGCAGTTAGAGGAGAAAAATATTTCTTTTGATTAGGATACCTTACTTATTCTTCCGCACTTAAAATCTCAAAGGATTGGCTCAGACAAGGAAAGGTGTGTTTGCCACTTACGGCCCTCAGAGAAAAGAAGATGTGCTCATCTGCCACAAGTAGGAATTTGGGCAATTTATTCCAGATAATTTAGGACGATGGTATTCAGGTCCTTTGTGTGTCTTAGCTGGGTCAGTGGGGAGCTACTGGACCTGTCAGTTATGCTAAAGTCTCAGTTCGAAGATTACTTCATTGCTGCAGGTGCCTTTGATAATCAACATGTGTCTTAATACTCTGTAGACAGGGACAAATGTAATTTGAAGGGAATTTTCATGGGAAGCTAGGAGCTGGGGGAGGTGTCATCCTTCTGTGAGGTTTTATCAGTTGACATGCAGGCAGAGAGAGAGAGAGAGAGAGAGAGAGAGGGAGAGGAGGGAGGGGGTGCAATCTCCCCACTACACTCACTAGCAGTCAGGCACATATTCATGCAAGCACTTTTGCTCTTAGTTAACACAGTGAATAAGATTTTCTTCTTAGCTGGACACAGACTCCCTAAGGCTGAGCTGAAAAGCCTGAATGATCATCCAGGTATGTTCTTCTTCATCTCCATCTCTGGAATCCTGACTAAATAAACCCAGTTTCCTCTAAGAAGAGTCATGGTTGCCAAGTGGCATTATTATTTACGGGCAGAAGAGCCTCTTCTTACCTTCCCAGACCCCTGAACGTGCCTCTTAGCTTCTCTTGTTCTCATACTTGGATGTCTTTTTATCCATATGTTTTTAAAATAGTTTCTTTATGTGTATGGGTGTATTAACTTCATGTATGTATGTGCACCCGTGTTGTGCCAGGCCCGTAGAGGACAGAAGAAGACATCGGATCCCCTAGAACTGGAGTTACAGATGGTTGTTAGCCACCATGTAGGTGTTGGGAATTGAACCTGGGTTCTCTGCAAGAACAACCAGTGCTCTTAACCATTGAGCCATCTCTCCAGCCCCTTATCCATGTATTTTTTTAAACAGTAATGACAGTATCACTACCTTAAGACTACGTTCTTGACATTGTCACTTTTAGAGAACGCATTCCCTACTCCTTACCCTGCTGTGCTTCAGAAGGAACTATCGGTATTATCTTTTCTGCCTTCCTCCTCATATTTTTTGTTTTTACCCCCTTTCTTCTCTAAGTAGAATCAAATGGTCAAGGCTGGGGGGTCCGAACCCACAGCGATTCATCTGTCCCCATCTTTCTCCCTTCCGTCACCTGGATTCCCAAGTCAAATGTCTGGTCTGTAAGCGGTTCCCTGGGGGAGTGTTTCCTTCTCTCCAAGATGGCTGAACAGCATTCTACATGTGGCAGGCACATGGCTGAATGTTCTGTCTTTGAGTGGGATTGGATGATGATTGACAAGGCACCGATAGCAACTAATTTTATATTCCCAGAGCTCAGCTCTGCTGTGTTCCTCATCACGTGGCAAAGGCTGGACTGACGGCCTGGAGAAACTGGGAGCGTCTGGGTGAGTTTCCATATTCATGTTGTTCTGATGTATTTGAGAGGCTGGGAGGGAAGACCGTGGGTGGTACAGAGCCTCTGGGGTGTAAGCGACACTCTGAAAGCTTGCCCTTCCTCCTCTGTGGTGGCTGCCTGATCTAACAGGAACAGAGGACTGCATAGAAAATGCCTAAGCTTTAAAGTCTATCTGATGTGTTTGGGGACTTGAACAAGTGGGTACTTTTCCAAATGGGTAGAAAGACCCCCAACATGGAAGAGAGACCCCTTTAAAATATCTAAAGGCATATTAAAATAAATAAGGCCAATAGATTTTTTTTTTTCACATAGCCACACAGGCATAATCCTTGTGCCTGGGAATCCGGGGACCCTACAAACACTTGATAGACTCAAGGCAGAGTCTTGCAGGGCTGTGTTGGTGGAGGTGAAGGATTTTCTTGTATAATCTGCATATTTTAACACCCTCCACATATATTATAGGGAATCATATCTAATGTGTACTAGAGGTTATTATTAAGAGGTTAAGAGATAGTCATTAAAGGCCTGTGAACCCTAAAAGGGAAGAGACAGAGTGTTCAGAAACATTGAGCAGCAAGCCCAGTGTGTCTCGGGATTCTCCATAGTGACTAGTGGACACTGTTCCTCCTCACCTTACTGGTGATTAGGTGTGGCTTTGTCCTTCTCTAAGGTCTTGTACGATCTTTAGAAAGATAGACTTGTCCCCTAAGCCAGTGATGTCCAAATCCATGTAAGAGAGAGTGTATGCACTTTAAAAAAAGAATTCTGTCTTGCTGAATCTTAAACATTTTTGCGGTACCCCAAGTAACTCCCCTCTCCATCATTCTGGCCCCTCGTGTCCTATAATGACTGTTCAGACTATCCTGGGGTAGCTGCTCAGTGTGTGTGTTTTGGGAAAAGCTCTCAAACGTCCTTGTTTCTGCCTCCCCACATAAAACCCTGCCTGTCCTGGGTCCCCTTTCCTTCGACTCTTGCTGGATAACTAGCTGTATCCTGGGACTGAACCCTGACTAGCTCATGATAGCTTAGGCCATTTTTACCAGGAAAAAATATTTAGGGTTAATTGGGACTGCGTTGAAGCTCTTTAATCCTAAAAACGATTAATAAGAGATAGAAATAATTAAGAAAATGTTTGACTCGAGGATATCACCACATTCTCTAAATTAGAGAATGTGCATAGGGATGAGGTTGATAGACAGACTGACGGAAGGCTCTAGGGTGGGTATTTTGCAAACATCAAAAACTTCAGCCCTGAGCCTATGGCACACATTATTATTTGATTAAAGCACATTTCTTTTGGACCTTAGACATATCCCCAGTCTTCCTGAGAGAACTCTTGCCTAAGAGGCCCCTTTTCCAGCTCTTTTCTCAGACTTGAACACAGGCTCCTTTTCTATCTGAGACCCCTGGATGCACTGGATTAAGACAGTGGAAATAGTAAGAAGGTATTCAGAGGAAGTGGTTAGAATGTGCCTTGTCAGGATTGAACACTAGATAAGAAGTTTAGATGGCACATGCTTGTTCTGTTTGGAGCTCCCTGGGCAGCATAACAGAGAACAAGGGAAGGTCCTCAGTTAAAAGATTATTAAAGGCCAGAGTGGGGCTCTGTGGCAGTGTTGAAGAACAGACTCGTCCAGTCCAGAAGGAAATGTCTTGTCCCTGGAAACTGGCCATCAAGTGCTTAGAGCATTATGGTGGAAAGAATGCTCACTTGTCGCCCTCGTCTCACTGGAGAGAATGGATCTCAGGTAAGAAGGAATACAGGCTTGCTTCAAGACAGAGCTCCCTGCAAGGTCTCTCTCTCTCTCTCTCTCTCTCTCTCTCTCTCTCTCTCTCTCTTTCTCTCTCTCTCTCTTGTATTTAGCTTGCACTAGATTCTCTTGTACAGAGAATGACCCGCTGTGATGGAATTGGGGCTTTGACTTTCCTGTTCCCAAGCATCTGATACTTGCAGGGTGCTCCTCTGTGTTAGCCAGCTTTCTGTCACTGACAAAATACTTAAAATAATCAAGTAAAAGAAGAAAAAATTCATTTAGGATTAGTGATTCTGAGGTTTCAGTCCATGGCTGCCCGGCCCTGCCACACTGGTGTGTGGTGAAACAGAGTACCATGGTGGAAGTGTGATGGCAGAGGAGGCTACTCACTTCATGGCAGCCAGGAAGCAAAAAGAGAGGAGAGGCCAGGGTCAATATCATCCCCCAAGGCATGACCCCACTGACCTAACTTCCTCCCAGTAGGCCCCACCTGATAAAGTAGTGCCCACTCCTGGGGGCTAAGCCTTTAGCACTTGGAGTTTAGGCAACACTCAAGATCCAAGCCGTATTAGCACCATATTTTACAGATAAAGGCCTGGAAATGTGCAAATTGTCTGGCAGAGATTTACGGTTCCCTGAGACCCAAGATGACACCACAGAGTCAGGCTGATGAATCTGTATGCAGTGCCATCACACTGCACTCTCTCCAGTCACTGTTCCACTGGGTAGAGTGAGCTTATCCCCCAGGGAGAAGTACAAAGCAGGGGAAATGTTCAGGAATTTCTTGATCCAAGCTCATTGAGGTACCAGCGGCCATTGAGTCTGTCATGGCCCGGATGGTTTTCCTCCAAACTTTAAGAGCAGAGCTGGGGCTTCTTCCTAGTTTCATGCCATGGAAAGCACAGTCATTGATGTAAAGACTGAGTGATGGAGTGACGGACGGTAGCTGCATTTTATGTAGGAACTGTGTCTACAGCTGCCACCAGTCTAATTTTGGACCGTAAAGTAGGAGAGAGAACTCTCTAGTTAAACAGGAGCACACTGCTGCTGTGTTCCATGCTGTAGACAGTGTTACTGCAGCCACAAGTCAGGATTCAGGACTCAAGTCCTTCCTAGGGACTCTAAGCTCATGACCTCTCCACTTCACTTTCTCCACAAAGACCTCCCAGACATACTCCTCCCTTGCCAGAAGTCTCCTTTTTCGCTCACTCAGGCTTTCTACATGCACTTTATATAACTTCAATATGGAATGAAATTGATTTTAGGAAAGTATGAATTCTGTGAGTTACACATGAATTCTTTCTTTTAATTCCTTGCTTGGGGTTCGTCCTTGATTCAGAATAGATACTTGGCAAATACTATTTACACTCAACTGAGTTAAATATTTTATCCCAATACATAGCAGGTGAAGCAATTCCAGGATTAGAGAGAGGACTATAGCCCCGGGCTGGGATTATTGTAATTCCTACTGCTAATCTTTGTTTAGAAAAGAGAAGTCTGATTTTTCTGTTATGATGTTCATTACCCATTAATAATAATTGTAATTATTAGCCCATTGTATAGGAGTGATGAAGTCATCTAATTCTTCAGTGGCAGACATGAGAATACAGTCCAGGCTCTTAGCCCTTAGCCTAGTGCCTGCTCCTCTGTAATTGCATTAGAGGTTGAGCTGAGACATTCTGTTGAGTGGATCTACAGTAAGTCAGAGCTGTCGGGGAGTTCCTCCGGGGCAGAGGTTCCGAGGACCTGCTCTAGAGACTATGTGCTGTCTGAGTGGCATGGGTTCATTTAAATGAGTATCCTGGGCTTCAGAGCAACTGAGTGAACACCAGGGAACACCTAGGACCCTGCATATTCTGCCTGCTCTGGGATTACACTCGTGTGTGGTGGACCAGCTGGTCAAATGCTTCCGTACACCACCAGCAGCTTATTAGGTGGACTTTCACATGAAACTGGTTTTGGTTAACGTCTTATAAGACCTTTCTTTTTTGTTTATTTTTCATCTTTCTATATATTTAAAATGACATTTAAAAGCAAGTAATAGTACTGTTTTTAAAGGCATCAGTTTCCTTGTACTTGAAATTTGGTCTGGCACTGTTTTCCTATACATATAAATTATTTTGATTTGTGAGCCTTATACAATTGCAATGGACAAAATATGTATACAAAAGGATTCGCTGTGGTAGCGTGCACAACTCTGGGTAAAAGTAATTTGAAAACTAATGGATTTGGGAAGAAATTTTCTGTTGACCTAATTTCTTCTCGAATGATATTTAATGAGCATTCTTTCCCACAGACCCTCAGGTTTTCCCACACAGTTCTTTATTAAATTATATTTTTATTTATTTTGTGTATGTGTGTATGCATGAGCATGTGCCCAGCACACATGTGGAGGTTGGAGGACTACTTGGAGTCTGTTCTCTCTCTCTACCATTGGGACCCATGGATGGATTCAGATCTTCAGGCTTGGAGTCAGGTGCCTTTCCCTGTGGAACCATCTCACTGGTCTTAATAAAACCCAGAGATGGTCCCCACCCAGAGCTGGAGAGAGGCGCTATCACATCGTGGCCCAAGGACCAGACATGGGCTCCCCTGGAATTTCTGCTTGGAGTCCTTCCTTTCCCTGTCACTTTCTGCCTTTGTCTCCAGGTATACGAGAAGCTACTCATGACCTGTTTCCAGGCGTACATCTTGCCATCTATAAAATGGGTAGATGTATACTGTTCAAGCATCCTCAATGGTTCTACAGGCTATTTCTTTTTTGAAGTGTACTTATGCTGATAAATAAGCATTCCTTTGAATCAGTGGTTTGAATTTCTGACAGGAAGGGATAATCAAGCCCAGCCCGTTGCCTTGCTGAAACCTGAATTTTCTTTCAGAGACACATTTCAAATGGGATTAATATTATAGTCTCAAAAATTAGGGCTTTGTGGCTAAAAGTAGACACTAGAATCTGAATTTAATTTTAAAGCTCATATGGTCTGATGGTCACACTGAATCCCAGAAAGATAAAAAGGATTTTCAAGTCTTACAGCTAATCAGCATCCAAACTGGTGAATTAAGTATCCAGGTTCCTGGTCTAGTGGTCATCCCAGAGCAGCAGCGGAAATGGACCAGTTTCTTCTGTGTCAGGTCTTTTTAGTACACTTATAAGCCTGGCAAGGGTTAGAAGAGGTCACATCTGGGTACTTAGGCATCAGTCAGGTGAGCTGACTTCCCCCGACAGACATGCACCTGGATTCTGCCTTTTTTTTTTTCAAGACAGAAACGTTTTTAATGGCAAAAATTGACCATAATATAAGTCATACCTTTTTCTCTTTTCTTTTTCTCTTTCTTTCCCTCCCTCCCTCCCTCCCTCATCCCTCTCTCCCTTCCTTCCTTCCATTTTTGACATAAGGTTTCCCTGTAGCCTCAGCTAGGCCTATGTAGACCAGGCTGGCCTTGATCTCACAGAAATCTGCCTGCTTCTGTCTTCTGGGTTCTGTGACTAAAGGCATGCATCACCACGCTCCGCTAGTATCTTTTAGATATTCTAAAAATTGAGACAAGGAATTGGCTTCCCACTTCTCCGCATTGCTGGCTAGGACTCCACCTGGAAGGCTGCTGTCCCTCCGGCGTCAGCAGCACAGCTGTGGCTACTACCATCCGCTCTGCTGCTTTGTCCTGCCCTGCAACAGTAGCTGGTCCTGCATCCTGCCAACAGACTGCCCAGAAGACTGGGGTAACTGTTACGATAATTGCTAAAATTATATTTAAAAAAGGAGAAGTTAAGGACAGTTCCTCAGATCTGACATAAATGCTATATATATCAGGAGCACAATAGCCATGGAAAGAAAAACGAGATGAAAGAAGAGTAAGGAGGAGACAATCACTCACCCTCACCTTACAGCTTTAGCCCTGGCTGGCCAACTTGAAACCTGCACTGTCTGCAAATGCGTGGGTAACTGACCATGCGCCATGCCCAGTTACTTCTTGCTTCCCGCTGGCCACAGTTCAAAGCATAACATTTCTCTAGGATATTTTACTTTCCTCATTCCCTTCTCTTGAGTAGAAAGCTCCAGAAGGGTGCAGTGATTGCCCAATGACATAAACTTTTCCAAAGATTTAGAGAGCCAGAGTCAGCTGGGTGAGAAAACAAATAAAGAAAATACTAAAATAACATTGGGGGCAGAGGCCCCATGGAACCTGCCAGAAAGATATGAAGTTTGATTAGAATAATTATTTTAATTGAATTATCATTTTAAATCAATTAAAGCGAAGGATTTCAATGGAAGGATGCCAAATCCTACGCATGGGATCCATTTGTCGGGCAGCATGTTGGGGTCCAAATGACATGCATGATTGCTGGGTGTGCTCAGGCCCCCTCCATAAATACACGCAGACCTCTCACAATTGATCTTCACACCCAGGGCTGCAGAGCTCCACAAGGCTGAGCCCTGTAATGGGATAACGCAGGGTGATTATGTGGTTTAGTAAATATCCATACATCAGGGCCTGTGTTTGAAGCCTGCCAATAAAGAGTGTCCTGGTATTCCCCAGAGGAATGAATTAATTCTTTTTAAGAGTTTGGGGCAAAGGCAAGCCAGGATAGGGAAGATTAGCTGCCTCCCCCCTTTCCTAACTGGTTACCCTGTAGTCCCTCCCAGGGCCCTGGAAGTGTTTCACACAATCTCAGGGCCTCAACAATAATGTACTTCGAAAGGACACTGATTACACTGACTGAAATCCATCCTGGCCAAAGGCTGCAGCTGGTTCCATTTACATTTTGTATTTTTGGAGCTTGTGCCTGTTCCAGGGAGGGATGGGATAATTGATTTAAATCAGATTATGAAACATGATACTCTGAATTCCTAAAAACATGTTTCCTGGCTCTGCCTTCAGCAGTGGAGCCTTGCAGGTACGGTGGGATGGGGGTGGGTGAGGCTGTGCCTCTCTCTTGAACTATGTGCGTGTTTCTGTACGTGTGTGTACACGCTCGTGTGTGTGTGTGTGTGTGTGTGTGTGCGTGTGTTCAGACCCTTCTTTTAGTACCTGGGCCAGCATCTGCTTGAAACCATTAAGGGTGTGGTAGCCCCTTGTAGTAGGTGAGAAGCTGCCATTCCTCACGCCAAGCACAGCCATTGATTTGAATAGTAAGGTTCTTGAGTTTCATCTCTTTGATCACAGAGCTGAAATTAAGGACTGTACATTCCCTAAATGACAAAGGAAATAGATGAGGGCTCAGCAAAAGATGCTAATAACTTTAAGACTTCACTGCATCACACATTCATTTCCATTTGGAAAGACAATTTGCCTCCTAGATTTTAAAAGCTATTTTAGAACGACTTCAAAATCAAGATCCTTAATGTTGCTTTGCTCCCATCTGTAGCCTAAATTATTTGTAATTAAGTTAAATAGCTTCATATAAATAGTAGACCTATGCAGCCGGGATGATTGTTTCACACACATCCATGCTTTGTGAATTGTCAGGAGCAACTGTGTCTTTGTAAAGCAGCCCCTGCTAGCTAGTGCCGAATGTTCATGTGGAGTTGGAGGAAATGAGTCTTACTCCAGATACTGCAGTCTGACTAACCAGAGCCCAGGAGACCAGCCGGAAAACTGCCTTTAAATTGCACCTCTGCAACTGACAACTTTTGCAAACTTACACTGACTTAGAAACCTCTTGCTGCTTCAGTTTCTTATTTGTGAAATGGAATACCAACCATGTGGAGTACATGAAGTCTTAGCACATCTACTGCATGGACACTAGCTTTTATAACTATTTTCAATTATTATTAAAGAAAAATTAACACTTGTCCCAACAGTCTATAGTCCTTGGAGTGTTTCCAGCTATTTCTTTGGATGGTTTGTTGAGCCTTGCCATCCCCACGGCGTAAATACTCCTAAAGCTTTTCTCAGAAAAGCCCAGCCCAGCCCAGGGGCAGCTTGGGAAAGCAGAAATCTCTTGCAAATCTTGCAAATTATTTTCGGCTGCTTAACTTTTGGGAGGTTAACCTCGTAGCCCAGGAAGGGCACTAAAAGGATGGGTCTTTTTGAATCTCTAACTTGACTGTCCTTTTATTGACTTATGATAAACTTATAGATAACATGGGAAGTCTCAGGCCAGGAGTTTATTTCAGAAGACTGGGTGTGCTAAGTCATGCAGAAAGGTGTGTGTGATTTCTTGTGCCTTCTCCCTAATAGCGATCCCGGGCTCTGCTCTGTAAAGGATTGACTTTTCAGATGAGTCAGACATAGTGACACTGTCACACTGTCAAAGGATTCTGAATGCTTTGTTCAGTTTTGATGTGCAGCCTCCCAGGCCTTGAGGCTACTAAGGTAGTCAAGGAGAAGTTTCAAGACACAGGGTAGGTGGGAATGTACACACCCTCACCTTCCATGGCATGAAATCAACAAAATGGCCAGAAGCCCCAACTGTGTTCAGTTCTCTTAAAGACAGAAATGTTAATCAAAGCTAGTATTTAGAATTACTATAATAGTGGTTCATTTTGATCTTGGAGTTTCATGCTTAAAGTGGCATGTGTAAGGAGGTTCCTCACCCGCATCTCATCATGCCTACCTCCAACACCCACAGAAAAACCTTTTGCCATTCAAAACTGTTTCTTCCATGTTCATCCTCAATGGCTAAAATAATATGCATTAACCACTATAATTTTGGTTGATTTATATTTTAAAATTAATTTAATTAATATATATTTTAATTTTTTATATGTATGAGTGTTTTGTCTGCATGCATATAAGTGCACCACATGTATACTATACTTGTGGAGGCCAGCAGAGGGCATTGGATTCCCTGGAACTGGAGTTACAGAGGCTGTTATCCACCGTGTGGGTACTGGGAACCAAACCTAGGTCCTCTGCAAGAGTAGCCGGTGCTCTTAACTGCTGAGCTATCTCTCTAGACTCTTAACTACCATAACTTTAAATACATTTTAGACATGTTTTTGTCCTCCAACCTGTCAATATAATCTTACCAATTTTTAAAATGTATTTGAATATTTTGCCTGCATATATGTATGTGCATCATGTGTGTGCCTGGTGCCTGTGGAGGCCAGAGGAAGGTGTCAGGTCTCCTGGAACTAGAGTTACAGATAGTTAAGAGCTCTTAGATGCTACCCAGATCCTCTGTAAGAGTAGCAAGAGCTTTTAACTGCAGAGCCATCTCTCCAGCCCTGTGTCAAATGTTTTAATGAAGCAGCAGAGTCAGAGTTTTCACTGTGACTGTGCTCTCAGCACTATTAGAGAACCAGTCGTGTACTATGATTCTTGCCATCACTTTCCTGTTCTTGTACATGGGTTTCACAGGCTTGTCCAGGGCCACTAAGCTTTGTTGAATAATAAGCAATGTCTCCAAATGACAGAGGTTTATGTCTTGGTCAGGTTCTGTGTCCACTCAGAGCTGACAATCATGGGTGGGAGGGGCTGTCTGCTGCAGTCACCCAGGGTCCTAAGTACTAGAAGAATCATCATCTGAGGCTAGTTGGTCTCCATGCCAGAAACAAAAGCCCTTGGGGAAGCAGAGAACCAGCACTTTGATGTTTGGGCCCCAAAGTGATGTGTATACAATATTTTTGCTCACGTCTAGTCAAATGGCTTCTCCATCCATAGACGCCTGGTGCCTTTGAAGAGCCATTCTACCATGTGTTCTATTACATAATGAATTCCACTTAAAAATGAAGAGAAAATCCTGGGAGGGCCCCTGGACAGCCACCCTTTGCCATCATTTTGGGTTGGACCTTTTGCTCCTCAGCTCTCTCTAAATAGTTCGCATTCATGGCTTACTTTTAATTTATGAAGAATCATTGCATTTCCTTCTTAAGAAAGGACTCAGTGAGCTATAAGATCCAAGTAGCCTGTGTTTCACTGCAGCCTCCCGCTCTCAGCTTCCATTTAATTTCCAGTTTGGCTGGGTGAAGAATTCTGGGGTGCAATCACCACTCCCCAAAAGCTTTTTTCCCCAATGTATATTTTTAATTGAATTTTTGCATTTCATATAATATATCTTAATCATATTTAGACCCCGTCTCCTATCTGTACTTCCTGATAGCCCACCCACAGGATTTCATGTATCCTGTCATATACGCCAAGCCCTACCAAGTCAAGTTTGTGTACACATATGTCTCTCAGTGTGAGTTCATTGGGTAGAGCATGTTCATCTACTGTCCTGGTTTGTTTCTCCACTGCTGTGACAAAACACTCTGACCAATACCAACTTGGGGAGGAAAGTGTTTATCTTACATCTCCTGGGTCACAGTTCATCAGGGAGCCCAAGGTAGGAACTCAGGGCAGGAACCTGGAGGCAGGAGCTGGAGCACAGGCCATGGAGGAATGCTGCTTACTGGCTTGCTCCTCTGGCGGGTGCTCAGCCTGCTTTCTTATGCAACACAGGCCCACCTATCCAGAGGTGGAACCACCTACAGTGAGCTGGGCCCACCTACAGTGAGCTGGGCCCTCCCACATCACTCATCAAGAAGATGCCCCTCAGACATGGCCACAGGCCAGTCCAATGAGGGAAATTCCCCAATTGAGTCTCCTTCAACCCAGGCGTGTCAAGTTGACACTAAAGCTGTCCAGCACATCTACCTAGCATTACCCTCTTAAAGAAGATAGACTCTCCCTCACCCAGCAGTGATCAGCTGGCAATAGTCTTCAGCTAAGGTTGGGGCCTCCTGCCAGTTTCCCCAGTTCTATACTGGGTTTTGCTGGTTTTAATTATGTTTACATGGATCTTGTGCATGTTGTCACCATAGCTATAAGTTCATATGAGCAAGTTCCCAGAAGCCTAGAAGACTCTGTTTCCTTATGTTCACACACCACTCATAGCTCTTACAATCTTTCTGCCCCCTCTTCTACAATGGCCCCTGATCCCTAGGTGGGTGAGGTTTAGTATAGGAGTCCTGTCCACAGACATGCACTCTGCAGTTTCTTATTCTCTACATTTTGCCAGTTGTGGCCTTCTGTGTTCACTGCCTTCCCTTGCGTGAGGAAGCTTTGCTGGTAAGAGTTGAGAGATGTTGGGGCTGGAGAGATGGCTCAGCGGTTAAGAGCACTGGCTGCTCTTGCAGAGGACTCGGGTTCAATTCCCAGCACCCACATGGTGGCTAGCAACTGTCTGTAACTCTAGTTCCAGGGGATCCAATGACCTCTTCTCACCTCCACGGCACTGCACAACATGGGTGCACTTACATATATGCAGGCAATACACTCGTACACATAAAATAAAAATAATAATATTTAAAAAAGTTGAGAGATGCATTAATATTTTCTCTACCCCTGTCCACTATGTCCCATGAGCCTTAGATGTAGAGGTTCCATTGCAGATGTGCCACTTTGGGCTGGGCATCTCAAGGATACTTATTCTCTGTCTGTGACCAATTGTAGAATTCTGTGATAGTCTCCATCTGTTACAAAAAGAAGCTTCTTTGGATAGTGCTGACTGGAACACTTGTCTGTAAATACAAAGATATGTGTTTAGCATACAGTAAGAAATCACATTTTTCTGGAGATGTGACAAATATAGGGTTTTCTCTAGGCTCTATGAACTCTCCAGCTATGCATATTTGCCTATGTTTACAGTCCCGCACATGAGTTCTTTCCCCCTTCATGGGCTTTAAGTCCAGTTAGATAGCCATTGATTACCACTATGAGGTAACAGTACCACTGCTGCACTGATAGTTTCTGTGCTGATCATTGCTGTGGTTCTTAGGCTATAAATCTGGAGTTGGATTGATTGATTGATTTTCTTGCTTAGCAGTTTGCATAGTATCCTCTAAAACTTTGAGAGCTAGTCTTCAGGGAGGAGGCTTCCAGGTCAGTTCCAGCTCCATTGCTCCAAGTTCTGATTTCAAAGTATGTCCTGTCTTCAGCAATACGATCTTATCTTCAAGTTCTGGGAGGTAATCAAGGGCTGTGGCAATAACCTGTTATTTTGAGGGTGATGAATCCATTATAATTCAGCATGTTAGTGCTGCTGAGTAGTCCTAGGTCACTCTTGTTACACCTTTGCATATGACCGGAATCTTCTCAGAAGACTCTCAAGAATTTTCACTTTAGGGGTCTGGGGACATGCTCAGTCAGTGAAGCACTTGTGGTGCCGGCCGAAGGACCTGAGTTTCCACCCCACAACCACATAAAAGCCGTGTGCAGTGGCTAACACATCTGCAATCCCAGTGGTGTTGAAGCAGAAGCAGCTGGATCCCTGGAACTCTCTGGCCAGCCAGCCAAGTTGAATTTGTGAGCCTGTTCAGTGGAAAACAAGGCAGAAGGCAACTGAGAGACACCATCATGATGTCAGCCTCTGGTTTCCATATGTACATGCATACAGCACCACCATGTACACAACTACACACCCCTATAGGAACACATACAGATGCTGTTCTAGTTTGTTTCTTCACTGCTGTGACAAAACACTCTGACCACTACCAACCTGGGGAGGAAAGGGTTTATTTATCTTACATCTCCCAGGTCACAGTTCATCTGGGAGCCCAAGGTAGGAAGTCAGGGCAGGAACCTGGAGGCAGGAGCTGGAGCACAGACCATGGAGGAATGCTGCTTACTGGCTTGCTCCCCTGGCACCTGCTCAGCCCACTTTCTTATGCAACACAGGCCCACCTGCCCAGGGGTGGCACCACCCACAGTGGGCTGGGCCCTCCCACACCACTCATCAAGAAGATGCCCCTCAGACATGGCCACAGGCCAGTCCAATAGTGGCAATTCCCCAATTGAGGCTCCCTCAGCCCAGGCGTGTCAAGTTGACACTAACGCTATCCAGCACAGATGTCACACATACATGCCCCACCACACACTTAAGAATTTTCATTCTAGAGTCACTGAACTTTCACATGATGTGTGTAGCTTGCATCTTCTTTAGCATGTGTAAGGCGAGCAGTTAGTCTGTACCTTTTGGAAGTCATGTTTGCTGGATAGCCTGTTTAAATGGAGTGGTAAGGGTGTGGGAGCATTCGGAGATTCATGATTTCAGTTTGTTGAAATTTGCTATATTATTTGATAATTTCCATCTCACCATTTAAAAACTTAATTTCTGTGGGGTCTGTATAATTAGATGCTGGGATAACCAAATTGATTCTCTGTGCTTGTTTCTTTTTTATTTCTTGTTTTTAACTTTTGTTAATTCCTTTTAAGAGTCTGTAGGATTTTATCTCCCCAAACTATTGTTTGTTTAAAAAAAGACTTATCTATCATAATTTTAGTTTTTGAGAACCGTTTCTTAGTCTCCATTCCTCCTCTAGGGAACCCAGCTTTTCTTTTGTGGCTGTATTGCCCCTCATCTTTCTGAGAATATTAAATGTAGTTCATGTTTTTAAATTTCTACACTATTTCGGATCCTCTTTATGTGTTGGCTCATTTTCACTCTTATTCTGAAGGTTTCCATCAAATTCTCAGTAGTCTTTAAATATCTATCCGTATTTAATAGTGAATTTACTTGGCAGCTCATTGACTGATGAGTGAAATCACCAGTCAGATCAGGGGAGAGTGAGATCGTCTTCGGGTGAGGCAGCACATGCCAGCAGCACAGTGCAGCTTGGGGCTGTTTAGTGATTTCAGCAAAGAGCCTGGAGTGGGACTCCTAGGGTGAGGCGTAGATTTTGCTGTGGAAGCTCCGGGGAGAGGACACCTAAAGCAGCCTAGCTGTTAGGCTTACGAGTCTTTGTTCCTCTCCAGTTTTTACAGTTCATGATTTTCATTTCTTTTGCTGTCTTGAGACTTTCCAGTTTATTCCCTTTCCCAAAGGGCTATGTGGTGTGAGGAAAGAGAATTACTATTTACTTTCTAAAATTGCCATTACAGAGGATCTGACGCCCTCTTCTGGCCTCCTTGGGTACTGCACACATGTGTTGCACTTAGAAAATGCAGGCAAAACACTCTTACTCATAAAAAATAAAAAAAAGAAATAAAAATTTAAAATAATTGAAGAAGATAATAATTACCTGTGAAGTCTGACACATCATTGACCTTAATTTAAACATTTGAATTTTGTGGTTATATTAAAAAAATTTCTTTTTAGTGTTTATTCTTGTACAAATTGATGCCTCTCTGCCTCTGTCTTTGACTCTTTCTCTCTCTCCTTTTCTTGTCTTTTGATGCTACAGCCCAGGCTATCCTATAACTCACTGTGTAGCCTAGGCTGGCCTCAAATATGTAATCATCCTCCTGCCTCAGCCTCTTGAGTGCAAAGATTATAGGTGGAAGCCACTACACTTGGCTCAAAGAGATGAGAGTCATTGAGAAAGTTCCCTTCAAGTATATCATGTACTTTGACCCTATTCCCTTCCATTTCCCACTCCTGCTAGTTCTTTTTCACAAACAATCCCTCTTTCTAATTTTCCATATCTATCTATCTACATATATTTATCTATAGATTTATGCATTTTATATCTACACGTATCATTACTGCTACTATGTATGTGTTAGATGTATTGTTAGATGATACCACTGTCTCTAATACATTTCAGATTCCACATGAGAGAAAATACACAAGATTTGTCTTTCTGAGTCTGGCTTATTTTGATTAATATGATGATCTTCAGTTCCTTCCACTTTTCTACAAATGACATAATTTAATCCTCTTTATGGCTAAATAAAACTTTATTACATACACAGGTCATACTTTTTTAACCATTCAACTGTTGATGGATTCATAAAACTTGCTGGCTATGCCTATGACTTCAGATCATTTCTGGAAGACTTTGATCTTGAACTTGAGTTTAGCACATTTTCTTGCACCAACATTCTGTCCTGTTTAGAAGGCAAGTCTATTATCATTGGCAAGTTTAAAGTATGTGTTATCTTTCAAGTTCAGAAAGGCCAAGTCATCTTCTGAGACATTGAAACTGGGGTCAACTCATAGTTTAGAGTACATGTTGGCAAATTTTTCCTGTAAAAAGTCAGATATAAATACCTTTGGCATTGTGATTCAAAGCTTCTTTCTGACTGCTCAACTGTCAGAAGTCCAGAAACTACTACAGACATTGATTAGCTGCTTTCCAGTAGGACTTTATGCACAGAAAATAGCAGCTGGTTTGGTCATGGTTTGCCAAGCCCTGGTTCAGGACGTAGGAGAAGAAGGAGCAAAATGGGACGAGAGAGGCAGAGGGCAGTACCTCCAAGGATGGAAGCCGGCCTCTCAGGAGCAACGTAGCCATTAAAGGGCACTTAAAGATGTTAACTACCATGAAATCATTCTCACTCCTCTGTCTGGTAGACTGACTAAGATGACTCTTAGGAAGAGCAGGATGAAGGAAACACTTACTGTTTTGCAGTCAGGGATCTTCAGTTTTGATTCATGCTCTCCTTTGACTCCCCTTCTCCTGACTAGAGTTTGATTTCAAACTCCTTCCTTTGCTCCTATGAGAGCCCATAAATACTAAATGGTAAATATTAGGAATGCCTTTAATTATTACTCTTCCTGGTAATTTCCAGTTTGTAAAGAAACAGAAATGAAAGAACATGATACTTCCTCTTAATAAATGTTTTTTTAAAAAAAATAATGTATACAATGGACACACCTTATTTCCGAGCCTCACCTCATCCCTTATCCCATCTGGGGTGTAGTTCAGAGACTGGGTGGAGATTGTGGTTTCTGTTGCACATATTCCTTAGTAGTAAAAACAATGCTTCAACAATTTGATTTGTTTCAAAACAGTCATGTCAAAATATCTTGTTTCATCAAAAATATTAGCTTAGCTTTATAATAGAGGACTTTTTAAATTAGGGTATAGTCACTGTATTGGGCTCCATTAAGGATATTTTATACACCTATATAATGTACTCTCAACATAATCTATGAGGTATCCCTATGAGGTACCATGGAGAGGCCTTGTGTGTATGAATAGCATGATTCAAAGTGTTTATTTTGGTTTGGTTAGAATTGAGGTTTTCAGAAAGACTTAAAGAAGCAATAACAGAGGGGCTGGAGAGATGGCTCAGTGGGTAAGAGCACTTGTTGAATGATCATGAGGACCAGGGTTCAGATTCCAGCACCCATTTAGTAAGCTGGCTATCCCACAAACACCTGTAACCCCAGGTCTGAGGGGTCCAATGCCTCCTTCTGGCTTCCATGTGCAGAGGGGTATGCAGGAGCTCATATACATGTGCATCCACTCAGGTAGACACATATGCATACAGAAATACATAAAATCTTTTAAGGGAAGAAATAATAATGAAAGATCAACAAGAGAAAAATCTTTCAGTGTGAAATTTGAATTAGAAGAATCAGTTTAAATTCATACTTATCATTATTCAAAAGAGGGAATGTTTTAAAATTCTATTTTTAAAAAGCCATAAAAATAATGACCACCTTATATTAATATGCCTAAGATTTTATTTGTTTGTCAAAGATCATTTCCCATGAAGGGACCACAGCTTCTTGAAAAAGCAGGTTATTTCATGTGGGGGAAGAATGTACAAGGTGAACTGAGGAATCCTGGAATAAAACTCTAGATCACATGAGGTGATCTCAGAAAGACTCGGGAGATAAAAAAGTTTTTATAAAGAAAAGGGCGAGCTTTTGGAGCATGGATAAGATTAAGTGCAGTGACTATAAAATATTCATAACAGTGCTGTAAAACAGAATGAGCAAAATAATACGTTAGTTGTTACTTTTAGAGAATACAGTGACCTCACTTTAAAAACGAGTGCCTAGAGAGATAATCTAGCATGCATCTAATTATCCTGTAGGCACAGACCATAGAACAGGCAATGAAATAGCAATGGGAAATTTCTCTTCATAGGAATATTCAGGTAGTGAAAAAGATAGAAAATGACAATTCAGCAATTGAGATGAACCTAGATTAGATTGTAAATAGTTTAGGTTTTGTGGACCACACAGTCTCTCTGACAGCTGTTCAAGTCTGCAGGTGGAATGTGAAACAACCATGGACACTGTGTAAAGCGATGAACATGACTTTGCTATGCTCCAACGCAATTCACAAATGTGGTGAAGTGGCTGGCTCTGCACACAGGTCGACTCTTGGTTTAGATAAAAATCATCAAGCATCAGTGTCTGATTTCTCTGTTCCTTTTCTTTTCCTTTCTTTCCTTTTTTCTCAGGTCTGGTCTCACTGTGCATCCCTGGGCTGGCCTCAAACTTGTGATTCTCTTGTCTTAGCCTACCAAGTGTCAGAATTACAGCTATGCACCACTGCACGTGGCTTGATTTAAAGTGTGTGTGTGTGTGTGTGTGTGTGTGTGTGTGTGTATGGGAGGGCTTTGGTTTGAGGGCTCAAGGGGGACACTGAGGCAGATTGTCCTGTTGGGTATGAGACTTATTAGAAAGCTTTTAATGCCATGGGAAGACAGCATGGCAGGGGCTCTAAGGAGAATCCAGGTCCTCAAGGCAGAGTTGGGAGGTTCCATGCCACAGTATGTCCTGTTAGTCGGGCTGTTTCCATTCTCTGGAGGCAGAAGGGGAGATGATCTCATATGTGGAGGAAGGAAGGCGAGATCTTGAGGATATTGGGGAGTAAGAAGGGAGAGCCCATTTAGTTGCTGTGTATTTGATATGCAGGGTATGCCACCAGTAGCCCTTGATATCTTAGAGTCTGGTAGCCTGGGACCTGTCCACAGATTCTGGGTGAAGAGACATGGCTGCAGATGGGTCTGACCTGAGCAGCATCTGGTCTGGGTCAATGCACATGAATGATATCTGCACGATGAGAGGGAATTCTTTTAAAATAAAAGAATTTAATAAAAATTAAAATAAAAGAATAAAAGAATTTCCCCTAGAGGAAAGAATTAGTCAGGTAGATAGTGAAACGAGACTGAACCCATGTTAATTGTTGAAGTTGGTGATGGGTATGTGCTGTTCATTATGTATTCACTCTACTTTTGTATTTACTTGAGAATTTCTATAATGAAAAGTAATAAAGGTAAATCTTGCAGCAAGTAGTGTTAAACACTTCAGCAGCACAACCCTCCTGACCTTGGAAATACCTTGAAGGTAAATACCCAACTCAGCAAACCAGTGCTTCTGTGGGAATGGTCACATTTGATTTGTGAGAATCAAATGTTAAATTATTGTTTTTAACCTAATGGTTGACATGTTAACTTATTTTGACTTGTTTTTATATAAAACACTGCATTATAAATCTGCTCTTTCAACTAACTGAAAAATGTTAAGCCAAATCACTTGGCTGTTTAGAATCTCAACTCACTGTTACCAAGTGAGAATTTTCATGTTTTACTCGACAATGACATCAAGCCCCAAGACAAAATGGGAATGCCCATAGGTATTTCCAGGGAGCAGGCCACAGGGCTGCCACTTTCTCAACCCTTGGTCTTATAGAATTATAAAACATCTAGGACATCCTCTAAGACTATCTCTCTCCATGGAGATAGAAATGGATCATCAGATGATCAGAGAACTTTAGCTAATTTAGGTATTGTTATGGACTGAATTGTACCTTCCCACACCAATTCACAGTACAAGTCTTAACCTCCTAGTGGCTGAGAATATGACTGACTGTATTTGGAGATGACCCCTTAAAAATCCACTGTGAATGGTGTCCTTATAAAGGGGAGGTTAGGACACAGATGTATAGAGAAGATCATATGATGACGGATCACTGCTCATGTTATGCTTTCAAGGTGGAATGGCCCCTACATTAATGTGCTTGAATACTTGGTTCCTACCTGGTGGCCCTGTTTTGGGAGGTTTCACAAGCTTTGGGACATAGGGCTTCACTGGTGGACAGGGGTCACCAAGACAAGCCTGAAGGTTATTCCTGGTCATGCTTCTAGCTGGGCTCCCTGCATCCTGATCTGAAGAGATGTGAACAAGCTGTGCTCAAGTTCCCACTAGCATGGGATGTCTACTGCAGCTACTGTGCCTTCCTTCTCACGATGGACTGCTACGCCAGAATAAATGAATTCTCCCTTTAATTACTCCTGCCAGATAGCTTGTAGGAAACTGGAAGTACCTAACGTATCTCCTAGTCAAGAAGAGACAGCCCAAAAAACTATACCAACACATTGATCGCAGACATCTAGCCTACAGAACCATGAGAAAGTAAGTTTCTGTTGTTGAAGATGCTCAGTCTTTGGTACTTTGTTATGGTAGTTTTAGCAAACCAACGCAACAGGCTTATATGGATCAGTGGCAAAACTTTCCTTGAAGTCTTATCAACATTAAGAATTATGACTGTTAACAAGAGCGTGGGTCTGATGGAATTGGGGTTAAGTCACGTGGTAGAAAAAGCTAGAAGGCCTGAGGATGACAAAGAAAGGCCAAAGTCAAAACCAACAGGAGCAGAGAGGTGGATAGAGCCCTGCCAGACTCTCTAAGGGAGGTGCTAAGAGGTAATGCCCCGAAGATGGATATCACCTTTGCATACCACGGAGATCTGAAGGCCTCAACTTTACATCCTTCTGCATGTGTAGGATGGAAATTGCTGGGCATAAGCTCTAGAAATGGGCCTATGGCTACATTATCACATCTGAGGTAGCTTACTACTAGAGTAGACAACTCTTCAGAGAGAAAGCTACATAACGGTGTTTAAAACAAAATAAGGCTGATTCTCTAAAATGAAATGTATATAAGCCATTAATTACATTTGGCATTTCAGAAGAAATGGGAGCAAAATCTGAAGGCTGTGGTGTGGTGAGCCTGTCTCACTCCTGAGCTTTTCGCGCACCTTGGCTTACCTGCCTCTGGAATTAACCTTCACAAAGTCTCTGCTCCTAACTCTCCATCCAAGCACTGTCTTCCTCCCACATGCAACATTCCTAGACGCTCCCTAACTAAGTAATAAACACAAATGTGACAGATGTGGCAGACTGACAGTGACCTGGAGGAATCCGTCAGGCTTTTGTGCTTCATCTTCTCATTAATTATTTGCTCTTTTTTCCTTCTTTGGAGATTGAAAGCTGGAGGAGGTGTAGACTTCCCTTGACTTTTATAGCTCCACATTACCTAGAAGGCTGTGTACTGAGCATTGACCCTCGTGTTAGTTAGCTTTCCTTACTGCTGTGAAAAACTACCTGAGAGAAACAAGTTAAGGTAGTAAGAACTGATTTTGCCTCGTGGTTTCCGAAGTTTCTGTGCACAGTCCCTGGCTTTGTTGACTATTGGTCCATGCTCAGGCAGAACATCATGGTGGTGGGAGCTTGTGGTAGAACTCTCAACCTCATGGCAGACAGGGCTGAGAGAGAGAGACAGAGAGAGAGAGAGAGAGAGAGAGAGAGAAAGATGTGGAAGAGGAGAAGGAGGAGGAGAAAGAAAAAAAGTAGGGAATGGGTACAACTTTCAAGGGTACATCCCTAGAAACCTTTTTCCTTCAGCTAGGTCCCCTTCCTAAAGTTTCCACCTGCTCCCAAAATAACACCGTCATCTGGGACTCAAGCATTCAACACAATGAGAGACTTTTCCAATTCAAACCAAAACAACCCTCTAGAAATCAAGAAATGACAAGATCGAGGTCTGGAATGATGTAAAAACCCTCAGAGACTCAGTGAGACTTGATTTTATCTAAATTCCTTACTACTTCTCATGGCTCTACCGCCCTCTCTTTCCAAACTAGTGACAAAAGTTGTCTCCTGAGCCAAAGTTTAGTTAGGCTCATCTGGATCTTTTTGTCAACTGGGCATTGACTTTAGGGCTTTGTGTTTATCTATGATTTCTAGTTCTTGCAAGGATTCTGCTAGTTTTGTTTGGCCAGACCACCCGTATAATTGATATCTGATTTTCCTTGATATCTGGTCAGATTCTTTATTGTCTGATAACCCTTACATGACGTCTGAACACCTTGGCCTGGTTTACAATCACTCTTGTGAGCCACAGTGCCCCTCACCTGTGGTGTTTCACTTAGCAATTTTCAGTCTATGAGCTCTTCCCTTCCTCCCACTCCTGAGCCACAAACTCCCACTTTGCTTCCTTGTTGGAAGTGAGCCTAGTTCTATACTGAGGTCTTTTTAATACTGCGGTAATTTTTCTGAATAGAATCAGTTTCAGCAACATATATGTCCCTCTCTGGCTTTGCGTGGACACTGGGTGCATTTTGGGCACCTCTTCTTTTCCTGCCCACCTTGTCTTTGGAGATTGGCTTGGTTCCTAGCTCTTGCTTACGTGATCAGATCAGAAGACCCCATCAAACATGGGCCAAATCCCAAGCTACCCTTTATCATGTTCTACAATCTCACCTTCCTAGTAATTTATCACAACTAAACTAGGATCTGCAAAATTCTTTTATTTTTTTTTACTTTTCTTCCTATTTCTATTTTAAAAATAGGTGACTGCCATTTCAATTGTTGCCCTCTGTAGTCCCAAGCCTTTTGTATTGCACCACTTGATTTCCATATAAAAGGGTTTAACTGTTTTTGTTTTATGAACTTTCTGAAATGGTTTTGATTGTAACATAATACACCAGAATTAAATACTGACTGAGGGAGTGATTTTCTTTTATCTCATTTCATCATTCACGGAGGAGAACAGCATCGTTCTGTGGGGCCGTGTGGTGTTAATGTAAGGTTTTGATTAGAAACTTTTCATCCCCCATTCTCTACCCATTTTATCAGCTCTCAGAATGTTCTCTAGTTTTGCTGAGGCTTCCCAAGGGACTCTCTACAAATGTCTTAATAGACAGGATAATACGACATATCCCCGGCTTTCCTTGCATCCGGGCATTGCACTCTGTGTGCTTCTGGGTCCAGGTAAAACATTGGCTGGGGTGGCTGGTTTGAAACCTGAGCCTCCCACACATCTGCTGAGGACACTGACTGCGGCAGAGAAAGTGGCTCTCTTCAAGTTTTATTTGGGTCATAAAAATTCATGCTGCGAACCGCCTCTTTCGGAATCTGTGCCATTAAATATGGCTAGGTCCAGAGTGCACTCTGGAGGAAGCCAGAAAGGACATTAAAATGCTTAGTCTATGACACACTTCCTTATTTTCATCATTTTGACATTTACGTGTTGTTTCATTCGGGATTTTTAAGAGAAGGCCCTTTTTCGACAAGAAGTTTTCCCCAGATCACCATAAGAACCAACAGTTTATAATCAAACAGCTGTCTGGGTTGCATTTCAACTGAGCTGGACCACCTGCTGGCTGTTAACCTCTGGAAGGTTATTATGAGACAATTGTTGTTGTTGTTTGTTTAAAAAGTTTCAGAGCTTAAGGAAAATATTAGTAATGAATTACTTAACCTGCAGTGTTTACAGTTCCCCTTCAACTTGCAGATGGTGTTCCAGTGGCCAGAGGGAGGACTCATCTGAGGCCAACACATTTTGCACTTGTTTTGGAGACAAACCATAAAAATAGGCCTGGCAGCAAGGAGCACTGCCCAGGGAGGAGGGCTGGCAGCATTGCAAAAGCCCTTTAAAAGGAAATAACTGTTTCTGATGGCTGGGGTGGAAACGCACCATCTCAACATGGCCCTTGGATTCCTCACACGGTCCATATTAAGCTGAGGTCTGGCAGAGCTGTGCATCTTCGGAGCGTATGTGATTCGGTCATGGTATTCTGGAGCTTGCTTACCATCTGCTTCCTTCACTTCTCTGCTCATCCTTCCATCTGACCACTGGAAACAATGGCTGCAAGTTCTCCCAGACAGCCATGAGGGGACAATTTTCCAAGTCCTGTTAAAATCCAGTTCGTGTACGTCTTTGCCTGTGCATTGATTACAAGGTGATCTGCCTCTCCTCAGGGATTGGGGGTCTAAATATCTTTGCAGAGGTGGGAATGGCTCTGCCTGGGGATGGGCAGGGATGGTGCCTGTGGTGAGATCAGGGACCACTGAGGATAGCAAGTCACTGAACTAGATGCTCTGAAAGCATCTCACTGCCTTCTTTGCCCTCAGTGTCTGGAACAGTGACCAGCTCTTTGTGGGCACTCGCTAGGTATTGAATGAATGAATGTTGTCTCCCTCCCTCCCTCCCACCTATCCCCTCTCTCCTCCCTCTCCTCCCTCCCTCTCTCCCTCCTTTCCTCCCTTTTCTTCCCTCTCCTCTTCCTTCTATTTTGTCTGTTCACTTCCTTGTTTTTCACCTAAGTAATAGAGAGTAATAGTTAGGACGTTTAGTTGTGAGTTCAGCATTCATGTCACAAAACTGCCAAAATTTTTTCTGATCATGAATTTCAGAATACTTGGGTTCAAGGTTTAGGAAAAAACCTGCAGGAGCTGATTTACAAAGCCCAACAGGATAGAAGATAGAAATAAGCTTGATTTTAGAGCAACAATCTCTCTCTCTCTCTCTCTCTCTCTCTCTCTCTCTCTCTCTCTCCTTAAGCAAATTAATCAACCTCTGTGGGTTTTAACTTCTTCATGTATAAAATGGAATAATGGCAGGTTTCCCACTTTTTTTCTTTTAAAAAATATTATATTCATTGTTTTTATTTTATGTGTATGAGTATTTTGCCTACATGTATGTAAGTATGCCACATGTGTGAAATGCCCACAGAGGCCAGAAGAGGGTGTCGCATCCCCTGAAACTGGAGTTATGGATGGTTGTGAGCTGCTATGTGAGTGCTGGGAATTGAACCCATGGCCTACAGAAAAACAAGTGGTCTTTACTACTGAGCCATCTCTCCAGACCCCTTACTGTTTTTCTGTTGGAGACTGTAAAGATAAAAATGATTACTATTTTCTTTAAGGCTGTGCGCTGCCCCAGCATCATGTATTTCTTCACTTTTTCTCTAAAGCTTCCTTCTCCCAGCCATGTGGCTGCCAGTGAGCACATGTCTGACCTCCATGCAGGCTCTAAGCCCACATGGCTTCTGTGGCTTTCTTTCCTTCTTCCCACTATTCACCTCCTCAGGGCAGCTGCCAAGATTACCAGCTCGCCTGCTCTGAGGATTTTTCTTTAAGATTCTAATAAAATTGTAAAAGCCTCAAAAAATGATTACTATTACTATTAATATATGGGATTAGATTGATGGTTCCATGGTTAAGAGCTCTTGCTACTTTTACAGAGGACCCAGGTTCAGTTACTAGCTTGCAAATGCTTATAATTCCATTTCCAGGGGATCTGATATCCTCTTCTGGCCTCCACAGGCCTCTGCACACATTTGATACACATACATACACTCAATCATACACACATACAGATAAGAACAATTTTTTTAAATCTTTAATATATTATCACCAAGCTGCTACAAATACAATTATAGCAATATTACTATTATCACCTCACTTCTCATATTCACTGGCCAAGAAGTAATTTCCTCCTTGTGATGTTTTGAATGAGAAATGTCTCCCATAGGCTCCAAGTATTTGAATACTTTGTCCCCAGTTGATAACACTGTTTGGGGAGGTTTAGGAAGTATGGCCTTGCTGGAGGAAGCACGTCACTGGGGATGGGCTTTGAGGGTTCATAGCATGGTACCACATCAGGCTTGCCCTCAGTTTCCTGTATGTGTTTGAAGATGTGAGCACTCAGCTTTCTGCTACAGCCACTTCTACCTCCACGCCTCCCCTGCCATGATGGACTCTTACCCTTTGGAACCATAAGCCAAATACACTGTTCCTTCTATAAGTTGCCTTGGTCATGGTATTTTATCACAGCAACAGAAAAGTGACTGATACCCTCCTGTCCACAGCATTTGATGGCAGAAACTGCCCAGGGTTTGGCAGGCTCTAGTCCTGTCTCCACCAGTAATTATGTAGCTAAGGGTAAGTCATTTAACTTCTGCACCTTGCTGTTCTCATATGTAAAGTCAGACAAATAATTATGATTATATCTGGTAGAAAGCATTCAAGAAAGGAGAGCTTCATAAATGATTGTTTTGTAATGTTTTTATTAATTTTATAGACGATTAATGTGAAGCTACTTGGTCCGCTGTTAAATATTTAAATGTTCAGTTTGCTTTACCTCAACACTTGTACTTCTACCCTGTGCCCAATCCTGTGCTAAAATGCAGTGTTACCAAAAATAACAGCAGGCTCCTACCTCAGATGGAGGTCACACAAGCTGGGTTCCGCTGACCCTGGGATGGTGTGGTTCCTGCTGGGTCAGTGTCCTATACTGACACCTTTAGACAAGTGGTTGAGATAGGAGTCTGGAGCTAGTGGGTCCCCCTCCACCTGCATTTGTGCAGTACTTGGTAGGTATGCCACCTTACTGCTTGGGTTGTGCTCGAACCGTGCTAGGACACCCTTGAAGTCAGGGCCTTCACCATTCTACATCTCGACTCCTAAAAGTGACAGTGACCACACTGTCCTCCTGAGAGCATCCCAACAGTCTTTTCTTTCACCATGGTGTCGTCGGGAGATTGCTCAGTAGGAGCGCCAACATAGCTTATAGTGAATGGTGGAAGACTATCTTGTGGGGAAAGTGCCCGTCTTTTCTATTTGTGTCCTTAACACCATCCACGTGGTATGATCCTTGGGAGGCACTCAGAACTATTTGTTGAATGATACAAGCTCGACTGACAGCCTCTCCAAGCTCCCTCTCTTGCTTGCTTTGATGATAAATTCTTTTGTATATATTCTCAATCTCTAACCTGTCATCCATTTTCTAGTTCAGCTAAAAACCTGGCTTACCCTGAGCACAGGCCTTCTTCTGCAGCAAAGGTACTGTGATGTCTCTCTCTCTCTCTCTCTCTCTCTCTCTCTCTCTCTCTCTCTCTCTCTCTCTCTCTCTCTCTCTCTCTCTCTCTCTCTCTCTCTCTCTCTCTCTCTCTCTCTCTCTCTCTCTCTCTCTCTCTCTCTCTCTCTCTCTCTCTCTCTCTCTCTCTCTCTCTCTCTCTCTCTCTCTCTCTCTCTCTCTCTCTCTCTCTCTCTCTCTCTCTCTCTCTCTCTCTCTCTCCCCCTTCCTTCCTGCTCTCATTTTGTCCCTTCTTTTTCAATGAAGACATTCACCTTTTACTCAGGTTTCTTACCCAGGGCTAACATGCCATCCATGTGACTGACACTCAGGCCATTCTGCTCCTTCATCACCTTAGCTGTAATTCTGCAAGGCTGCATCTGTTTGCTCTGTGGTGTCCTGTAGACCTTGCTGATACCCACTGTAACTTTCTTGATGAAGTCATTTACAGTCTTCCCAGCCTCATGGACTGCAAGGTCATTATCATTCAGGGCACGTAGCATTTTCCAGCCCCTCAGCACTTTGGTTTCTCTTCCTTCCCTGCTCATCTTGGTCCCACAGTCCATTTTAAATCACTACCTGAATGACTCAACTCCTTGGTTGCTTCATTCTTTTATCATATGTTCCAAGCAGAACTCCCGATGGAGGGTTCTTGATCCACTCTGGCTGATGTTATTTTGATACAGTCTTGTTTTGCACACCACCTCATATGCTGACCCTAAATTTCGCCTCTCCTTGCCTAGTGGTTTGTGATCACCTCTCCGTTACTCTCTCTTCCTTTTCCTCTGAGTTGTGCATTGGATCTTATAATAATAGCTTCTGATTCCTGCTTAAGATAATATAAGGAACATGGCAGATCCAAGCACACAGCAAGAGAATGGCTTAGTTCAGGGCTTACTTGTGAATCTTCTTATGTGTCTCCCTAGCTAGGACTTTGTAGCAGTAGCACTTGCCAAACACAGCAGGAGTCTCACATCCCTGCTGTTTAGTTTTATCAATAGGAGAGAAATCTGCTTGGTTCCAGGCATCAGTGTCTCATCTGTGTGGAGTGGGTGCCTGACTCTGATGCTTGCTTCAACAGGTGGAGCCCAGTTGGCTGAATGCTCTATCCAGACTCACTACTTTGTATTTCTCATCTGGGGATATGTATCTTTTTGAGCCCAGCTACGTCTTTGCATTATATCTGAAGATTTGGAGATAAGGAGGATTTCAAAATGTTCTCACTGCAGCATCTTGCAATGGAATCACTTGTGTTCCCTCTGGTTCACCTGTCAGAATGCAAGCAACTTGCAAACAAAGTGTCAGTTGGCCACTGTTTCTGTCATTGCTCCTCCTATACTAGCTGCTAGGTAAATAAATGTTTACCTAAAGAATGACTATCGAAGAAGTAAAGTCTAAATATGTACTAAAATAAAATCTTGCTTTTTAATGCACGTTGCAACTTTGTTTGCTAACAAGCATAATTAGGACTGTGCTCACCACTCACCCTGTGTGTGTTCAGTGCTTTACAGGATGTAGTCATCAAAGTGGGGACATTTATTTGTAAGTTATTCTTCTGCTGGCCATTAGCATTACACTTTGCACCTCTGAGCAAAAATAAATAGAATAATATAAAAAGTGTATCATTATTTTATTATAACATTTTATGCTATCGGTGGTATCATCTGTAAGGTAAAAAAAATTAGAGTGAGTTGAGTGACGACGAGGCATGCTGTGACATCCGGTGCTTATTCTTGACACATGGAAGACTTATACCCACATACCTGTGGAAATCTTAATTGAAGTCCTAGCACTCGTGTGCTTTGTAAAATTGCTTCTTGCTTTAGTTCCACACATCTATGGAACACATATAATCAGCTCCTAATGCCATTTCAAAACTCCTACAAGTATAGCAGTCTGATGTGTAAATGGTATTCCGTTAGGCCCGTGGATTGTATTGTGTACTAGAAGCCTGGTAGGCTGCTAGGAAGACTGCATGTTGATATGTCTAAGCCCCCCTTTGCCGTTTCTTTGCCTGTCAAGGTTGTGGAGACAAGGACTCCTTTTTCAGAATTCTATTCTTACTAGGTTCAAGAGAATGAGTTATCAAATCTGTTGAAAACTCAGCAGTTGAAAGACAGCTGCACTTCCTGGGAAAGAGTGCAGCTTGTTAGGTGTAGGCACCTCTGCTAGGTCTGTGTGAAGCTTGCTGAGCCCATCACACAGGATGTTCACTAAACAGAGAGGTGATAAATGTGTCAGGTGTTCTTACAAGAGCTAGCTCATTCCAGCTCCCAGCCAAGCTAAGAGCTGGAGAACAATTTATATTTCCAGCAAGAATAGTAATATTGGGAACTTACAGAGATGACAGAGTAATCTTGTTAGCGTGACTCCTTTTCTATATTGAAAACATAAAGTATTCTGCATCAAATCATATAATCTACATTTTCCTTTCCTCTCTTTAATTTGATTATGAGCTATTGCTATGCTTTGCCATAAAATATGAAAGTTCCACATTTTGATAGTTTTTCAAATGCTGATTTTACTTTCTGTGCAAATACTTCATATCTTTCCAGCATAATTATTTAGCAGCCTTTTCAGGTTAATTATTGTCATTAACAATATGAGTCCTATGAGGGAATATCAATTAAAATATGCACAGCTGAACTTTCAAATGAGTAAATAATTTAGTTTTAGAAAATGACTGGAAACAGCAGGGTAACAGTCAAAAGGGGAACCATTATTTTAATGCTTATTTGACAAATGAGTCATTTTTACAGCAAATTAGATTCTTATCATAGCACCCCTACTGGTTACCACAGGAAAGCTGCTAACTAGAGTTTTTAAAATAAAAGCTGTTAAGTTATGCATGCAAAGTTAAGGAAATCATTTGTATGAGGAAAAGGTGATTAGGATATGCATTGTTAGCTGATGGATACTGCCACCGGGATCTAATTAGGGCCATAAATCATGCAAAATGATGTGTGCGTGTGTGTAGGGCTTGAAGTGGCAGAGTGATGTGTGCTATTGACAGGGAGATGGATGAGTCCTCTGACTTTCATGGCTGTGCCTATCTTTGCGCTGGCCAGACCCCAAAGTCTACACAAGGGCATGGTGGGGTAGAATCCTGAGCCCCAAGTTGCTGCTGTGAAGGATGCTAGAGAGATTTCCAAGATGGGCCTCTACTTCTTCTGCTAGAGAAAGCTCCAGAAAAAGGGGCAGCCTTTAGAATAAATATAGCCTTGACAGGTTCCAACTTTACTTAGTTTTGTTTTTGAATTTTTATCTTGATGCTGAAGGAAAGAAGAAAGGAAGGGGAAACGGATTCATAAGCACCAAGCATTATTCTCAAGATGGAAATAATACTATGGGTCCCAAGTTTTGGGTTTAGTATAGAGTTGAGACAAAGCCTGCTTGTGTGAGTTGTGAAAAGTAGTTAACTGGAGTTTTTTCCTAGCCTTTGCTCATGTGCATGAACTGAATTCTTCTTGCTAGATCAGTTCAGCTTTCTCTCGGTCATCGAGTGAGACCACATTCCACAACATGCGTGGAAAGCTGGTGTTCTAGTTTGCTTCTTCATTACTGAGATGAAAACACAGACCAAAACCAACTTGGGGAGGGAGGAAGGGGTTTATTTCACCTTCAACTGACAGTTCATCATGGAGGGAAACCAAAGCAGGAGCTCAGGACAGGAACCAAATTACAGACCATGGAGACGTGCCACTTACTGGCATGCTCGCCTGTGCTCAGCCAGCTTTCCTATACAACCCAGGACCACCTGCCAGGGGTGGTACCACCTACAGTGGGCTGGGCCCTCCCATATCACTGAGTAATCAAGAAAATGCACCCACAGGCCATTCCAGTGGAGGAAATTACTCAGCTGAGGTTCCCTGTATCCAGGTGTGTCAAGTTGACAGTGGACGCTATCCAGCACAGTTGGGTAGAATAAGTAGGATGGAAGCAACATATTGGTCCCCAGATTCACACCCCAAGATTTTATCCAGGCCAGTTCCAGATCCACATCAACATTGCTGGCACTTGAAAGGCACTCTGGGCCTCTCCAAGTAGACTTGTTGGAAGGAAGCCCTGGGTGGGGTTTTCCAAGGGACTCTGGTGTACACTCAGTCTTGAGAAAGATTGACTTTGGCTAATCCCTGGGAGAAAAAAACTGACACTAATTCTTGTGGGAGACTACCCCCATGATTCTAAGGCATCTTAGGCCTTAAGTGCTTTAATGAGGCGCCAACCCTACCCTTTTACTTTCTCTGTCATTGTTAACTATGGGTGTGGCATGTGCTTCAGCTTAGCATTTCAGGGTCTTTAGTTTTCATGGGTAAATGAGCAGGAAGCTACATAGGGAGGGGGAGATTTAGATTAGTTTATAAATCTGCTAAAATTAAAGTCTTGATTTACAAAATTGAAACAGCAAAAATACCAAGATATTGATTCATTTTTGTTGTTGTTAATTCTAACCCATTTATACTGTGAACACTTTTTTTTCAGACTGACCGTGAGTTCCGGCTTTGAACTTTGTCTGGGAAGCAGGTTAGAAGAGTCTTCTTTCTTGGTGGACACCTCACACCAGCTTTTTTAGAATTCTTAGCTTTGGAGATAAGTACTCTTCCTCCCTCCCAGCAGCATTCTGACGTCACCCTTTCTCATCATTGAGGGATAATGATGTTTATGCCTGTCTTGAAACTCAGTCCAAAACACGTCCTTTTCTCACGTGTCCTTACTTCCCATCTAACACTGGATTTGGTGGTATAAGCTATTTAGTGTTGAAACTTCCCCACCCAGGAACTTCACCAAACCTGTTCTGCAAAAGCTCCCTGATTTTCAGGATGGAGCTGGGAGGTGGGGATGAGGGTATGAAGCTTAGACGGAGGTGTATGAAATTTTTAGCAGTTACTAACCAAGACCCAAGGCTTAGCAGAAGAATATGGACGGGGGCCACCCTCGGAAATGCTGCTAAGCTTCACCCTTTGGACGGAGCCTGGAGTATCTAGGGAAAGTCATGAAAGCTATCTTAATGGAAGCTTCACAGAGGCACCTCTGGCCTCACATGGCTTCCCTCTGACTGTCATAATTTTGTCTAGCATCCTGAAAAGGGAAATGCCCCACGAAGAATCAGTGTATTTCTAGTTTCCAGGGTAACATTAGCCACTCAAAGTCTTTCCTTTCACAGATAGGAAAACTCCATACTAAGGTGCAAAATGGACAAGATAGAAGTGGTTAATGTGTGGCAGAGCTAGGCACAGAATGAGGCTATCCACCCTCTGGAAGAGCAGTAGTCTCCATCAGTATGAGTCAGTATTCTCCAGAGAAACTGAGCTGATGGAAGGTAGAGAGGTCCATGTAGGAACCAGGTTGGTGCACACAGTCATGGAGGCTGAGAAGTACCACAGTCTGCTGTCTGCAAGCTAGAGAGACACAGGAAAACTGTTGGTGAAGCTTAGTCTGAGTCTGAAAGCCTGAGAACTAAGGGTCAGGGAGTCCAAGGGTCAGGGAAGATGGGCGTCTCCCTCAGGCAAGGTCATCCTCCCTTCAATTTTGTGTTCTCTTCATTCCCTTTCTGGATTGCATGGCGCATACTTATCCACAGTGGTGAGAGCAGTTCTGTTTCTGTTGTCCTGTGTCCCAGTGCTAACCTCTCCCGTCTTCCCTCCGCTCCTCCCCCCCTCCTTTCCCTCTCCTCTTCTCGCTCTCTGTCTCTTTTCTTTCGTTATTTTGCTGGCTTTTCCAAGGATTGCTTTTCTTTTAAAAAGTCACTACTAGTAAGATTCACCCCCCCCAATAAACAGTTCCACATGATTCCAGCCCCATGAGAAGTTAACTGTTTATGTGACTCCAGTTATGAGGGAGTTCAGTTACCCCGAGTGTCTAAGTTGTCCAGAGGTGACGCTGATTTGGAAGGAAGCAAATGAGTGATGGGTGACCCCTTCTGAGGTCAGCCATTTGTGCCTGAGCTAAACCAGCAGTTTCTGAATAAGAATCAGGACACTTTTTCTTTCTGAAAATTTAAATTAGTAGGTGACTTTCAGATCCTGGGTTAGGCTCATACAACTTCCTAAACACAGCACATCCACATTCTCAATGCCTTCTAGAATGAAGAAACTTAGAGTCAGTGTAAAGTCCCTCAAGTCTAAAGCCATCTTCTTTAGTTAGTGCACAAAAGTTTCAGGTGGTGTTAAACTTGTTACCCTATCTGGACTGTCATAGCATTCTAACTGACCCCACTGATGCACAATTATTTTGTTGCTAGATAGCATCTACTTTAATGTAACAGTCAAAGTAATTTCAACATTTAAAGACTATCGGAGCAAACCTTGAAAGAGCTGAAAACTTCCACTGATGTTGGCTATTTGCACTGGACATGACCCTGGATTTCCCAAAGTATGTGACATTCAGGTACCCTTGATTTTGTGCTCCAGGAAAAGTGAGAGACCATCCCTCTCTCCAATATATATACCATCTCTTATTGATTTTTACTGTCACTGGCAACATTCTCACTTATGAAATAAGTAGATTTAACAGATGGTTCAGAGTCTGTAGCAAACAGGCAGGGTAGAAGTGTTTGGACTAGTAACAGAGACCAGTTTTGCATTTCTCAATCAAACATCAATCATCTGAACAATTAATGTATCTTGACTGAACACTCATCAAACTCAAGGTGGTGCAATAATCCATGTGAAAGCTAGACACCAATGCTGGACAGCCCTTGCCCCCAGGAGCTCATAGAACCATCAGTGCAGGGTTTATCAAAGAAGTGTGGTATGGGGTAAGAGTAAAAGTGGCGGGAATTCACCTGCAGGACTCTTTTCAAAAGACACATGCTTGTGTCTTCTGGACAAATTATCAGGAGTCAAGGTACCTTGATCTCTGCACTTAAGGAAAGCACTTTCCTGAGGGATTCTGAGTCATCTCTGTTTAAGGCCCCAAAGCTCATGAGGACGCAGTCATATGAGAGACTAAATAGAACATGGTGTAGGCCAGAGTGCCTAATGCCAAGTTGAGCTGAGTGAGGACAAGGTGGGCACCATGGCTTGCAGTGGTCCAAGGGCTTGGGAGACAAAGTGCCTGAATTAGGCTTTGAGGGATGGTATGTTGTGAATGGCTCAACATAGGGGAATGCTGCTTATTTCTGTTTACCTCATCATTATTTCTCAAACTCAATCCATTGAAATCATATTTTATCTCAAGCCTTGTCTCTGAGCTAAAGGATCATGTTTTCTTGAAGGAGATTCTAGGGAACTGTACTTTTAATAACTTCCTAGGTCATTCCCAAGTATTCCCAGATAATTTATACTACTTTGCAGTGGCGTTTGAATGACTACGGAGCCTGCTACCCTAGTAGAAGGATGATATACCTGAGAAAGAGATTTGGATAGTCTGAATTAGTGTAGGGAAGTATCTTGTTGTGTAGAATGAAGAGTCCAAGAAAAAAACTAACTACTAGCACTGAAAGGTACTAGAGGCCAAATTGGGGCCCACAATGGGATGAGTACTCACTCACCTAGGGCTGTTTTGTAGATAGGCCTACAGGGAGCTGCCTATGACTGGATACTGAGTCCTGCCCCAGGAGAGAAGCTTTGCTGTCTTGTTCCTTTCCCTTTTTAAAAAAAATTATTATTTTTATTTTATGTGTATACATGCATTGCCTACGTGTAGGTAAGTGCACCCATGTCGTGCAATGCCCGCGGAGGACAGAAGAGGCTGTCGGATCCCCTGGAACTGGAGTTACGGACAGTTAGCTGCCATGTGGGTGCTGGGATTCAAACCCTGGTCTTCTGCAAGAACAACTAGTGTTTTTAACTGCTGAGCCATCTCTCCAGCCCCCTCCTTTCCCTTCTTACAGAGATCTGGGGCTCTTTCAGTCATGAGGGTGCCTTGCTGGAGAGGACAGACATCTTATACTCAATGTGAGGTGTGGCATCACATAATAACAGCACCTGGAGACTAATGGGAAGGTGAAGTTGTTGGGGATGACACCAGACTAGCTAGCTCTTTGTCAAGCTGACTGAAAGCTGCCATTGAAGTCAGTCTTCAAGTGGGAAGGGAAGGGCAGCCGGTTGGGAAGGGAGGGTGTCATTTTCACCTGCCTGTCCTTAGTCTAAGTTGTGCAGTTCTGTGAAGGAACAACTTTCCAGGAAATCCTTCAAGAAAAACCCCAACTGCCACTTACATCATGAATGTTTCCACAGGCAGGATAGTGTCAGAGTGTTGTTAATTTTAGGACACCACACCTTCAAGAAACTCACTGTTCAAATTTCTTCTCAGGTAAACTCATCACTTGGTAAGTAAAACTGCAATCATTTTACACAAATTGATTTAGTATATCGGCATCACTTCTGGAGATTGAGCAATTCCTCACTGTTCAAATTTCTTCTCAGGTAAACTCATCACTTGGTAAGTAAACTGCAATCACTTTACACAAATTGATTTAGTATATCGGCATCACTTCTGGAGATTGAGCAATTGAGAACAGGACCTCCTCCTGTATTTGAGGACTGGGCTCAGAAAGCTGGATTTGGGCGGCCTACACAAACAAGTTTAGCAACCTCACATAACAAGGTAGAGACAGGTGATTGCTGAAGTTGATTCAGAGGCTCTGTGATGTCAAGGCTGACACCTGTGAATTCCAGTTGACTGGTTTTTCTCAGGTGGTCCAGAGCCCTGAACCAATGTTCTAGACACACAGCAGTGTTCAAGGTGGATGGGAGTCAAGGGAAAGGATATGTGCTGGGCATATGTGTCCCTTTTGATCAGAACTACGAAAGCATTAAGGAAGTCTTTCTCTTCTGCCTAGCATGTTTCTGATCCCTAGCCTAGCCCTGGGCATAAAGTCACTCCTAACTTTAATAAAGGTTCAGAAAATGTGTCTCATCTTCTTCTGGCCTTCATGAAGGGAAGTGGCAAGGGAGAAAGGATTGGACATGACACATTTTTAATTGATGCTTCAAGAATGTCATATAATGTATTTTGATCACATTTAAACCTCCTTCCTCAGCTCCCCCCCATACTATCCCCTACTTCATGCCCTCTATTAATTTTTCTTTTTGTAGATGTGTATCAATCTAGTTTGTGTTCACCAAATGCTCTTCTGTATGGGACTTTCCTTTGGAGTCTGTTCAACCTACCAGCCTTCACACTCCTAAAGAAAACTGACTCTCCCTCTGCCAGCAGCTATCAATTACCGAAAGATTCTGTTAGGACTGAAACAAGAAGGGAGCCTTTACCTGGCCCTGTTATCAGGACAAAGAACCTGTGCTGGACCAATCACAGGTCCAGTGGAGAACCTACTGCAGTCTTTTAAATAGACATTATATTAAACTGGCTTCTAATGACTTACTGTTAAACTCATTGATTAGTGCGCCTCTTAACTCTCACCAGCTAACACAGAGACTCTCCTGGCTGGTCAAGGCAGAGAATAAGACTGTGGAGGAAATGACTTTTTTTCTTTTGTTTTGAGACAGGATCTCCCTTCAGCCCCAGCTGGCCTAGAATTCTCTATGTAGACCAGGGTGGTCTTGATATCATAGAGATCGCCTGCCTCTACCTCCTGAGTGCTGGGGTCAAAGGCATGTACCATCATGCCCAGCAGAAATTACTTTTAAGTGTCCAAATATTAATGTTTGCCTTGTGATTCTCGACTTGACTGTATTTCAGAATCAGCCACAGGAGCTATAAAAATACAAAAGGAAGCACTATACTAGACAAATTGCACTCCAGTTCTGGGGGTGGGACACAGGCAGCAGAATTTTTCAAACTCCTCAGTCAGCTGAGTAACCAGGATAAGTGGAGATCCATCAACTTGGCCCATGCCCAAGGGTATTTTTAGCAAGTTCCCCAGATGCAAGTGACCCATATCCTCCTTTGAAAAAATGCTGTATAACTCTCATTATTGAAAAATTCATTATATAATTAAATTATATTTTAATTCACTTGCATCTAGTGGGGCACCGAGTGCCTCCATGTCAATGGATACAGGGAAAGAGATGGCTTTCTGCTTTTCAATTACTTAACTATCTTCTGATTAGATAGTGCTTTGTGATGGAAAAAAGCACTCATATATACTATTTTATTTAAACTTCAGAGAAAGGCTATAAAGTATGGTTTCAGTTTACACCAAAGAAACTTGATTCTCAAGGTGAGGTGAGTTGTCCTCCTCATTTCACTTGAGTAGATGTGCGACACTGATGTCACTGGGATAGAGACTTCTGATTCCTCTGTCAACCTGAAGATGAACCCCATTCATATATTATACTTAAGTCACTATACAAACAACATACCCAAAGTGTGCTAGGCAGGAATATGGAAGAGAGCAAGCACTGGTTGGTAGTTGCTCTCTGAACACATTTTCAATGCTATGTTATACACATCCATTCATTAGATCTACGCAACTTGTTTTGGGGACAGTTTATTTCCACTTCACAAGGAATTTAGAGCTTTAACTACTTGTCCTTAGCCATAATGTCAGCAAGAAGAGGAAATGAGATTTGAACTCATGCCTCTGGTTCCAACCTTGTAGCTCAGAGAAGGGTAAAGGGGTAAAACCAAGAGTAGTAGTAGGCACTAACAATTGAATTCATTAGCTTGTGGTATGATTCTATGATTTTTCCTATTATTATTTTTCATAAAAGCAATATACACACTTGGTAAGAAGGCAAATCATTCAGAATTGCAATAAAAATTATAGTTTTCTGCCTGTACCATCTTCCCCTGACTCTGGTTTTAAACTTGCCCTTTCAAAAAACACCTTATACTTCTAAAATCTTCTCAGACTGTCTTCCTGCATCCTGTTCAGCCAAGGGAGACCAATGGAGCTGAATCAGAATGTGTGATTCTGCTGTCCCTGGTTGGAGGGATGGGGAACTCAGAAGACTTAAGAGTCTGGGATACACTGTAACTGTCCATCTGTCCCACTCTTTACCTCTTTCTCTTTCTTCATGGGGGATGAAACAAATCAACACAAGGCCAATGTTTATCTAGCATGCAACCTTCTCAATGCCTTTCATATAGTTTAACGTTATTAGTGACGTTTCTTATTTTGTAACAAAATAGCTGACAAAAACCACTTAAGGAAGTAAAGGTGTGTTTCAGCTCAAGTCTCGGCAAGGGGGACACAGCATAGCAAGGGCTTGAGGCAGCTGGTCACATTGCATCATCGTCAGGAAGCAGAGATAGATGGATGCTTGGGCTCAACTTGCTTTTTCCTTTTTGTTCAGTTCAGCACCTCAGCCAACAGTTTACACTTAGGGTGGGTCTCACCTCAACTCAATCTGGAAGCTTCTTTACAGACATGCCCCAGAGCTCAGTTTTGTAGGCAATTCTAGATCCTGACAAGTGGGCAATCAATACTAACATTTATAAATCCACCCATATTAGTTACTTTTCTGTTGCTGTGATAAAATACTATGATCAAGGCTATAGAAGGAAGAGTTTATTTGGCTTGCAATTCCAGAGGGAAGAGTCCATGACAAATCCACCCATATTAGTTACTTTTCTGTTGCTGTGGTAAAATACTATGATCAAGGCTACTTATAGAAGGAAGAGTTTATTTGGCTTGCAATTCCAGAGGGAAGAGTCCATGATGGCAGGGAGGCATGGCAGCAGAGGCAACTGGAGCATGGCTGAGAGCTCCCATTTTCAAACACAGGCAGAAAGCAGAGAGAAAGAGAGGAACTGGAAATGTGGCAAGGCTCAAATCCCACCCCAGTGATGTGCTGCATCTCCTAAATCTCCCCAAACAGCACCACCAACTGACCAAGTATTCAAATAATTGGAGCCTATGGGGGACATTCCTCATTCAAATCACCACATTCCACTCCCTGAACCCCATAGGCTCATGATCATATAATGCAAAATACATTTAGTTCAACTCTAAAAGTACCCATACTTTTTCACAGTCTGAACACTATTCAAAAGTCAGGAGTCCTAAGTCTCTTGTGAGACTCAAGGCAATCTCTTAACCGTATACTTCTATAAAATAAAAACAAATCACATACTTCCAACACACAGTGCCACAGAGTACACATTCCCATTCCAAAGAATAGGAATGGGGGCATCGTGAGGAAACACTGGACCAAAACAAAACAGAAATCCAACAGGGCAAGCACCAGAAGCCTGTAGCTTCATGTCTGATGTCTGTGACTTCAGTTCCAAAGTGCTTAGATGACTCAGTCCTTCCAAACTTTGATGCCTGCAACGTACATCTCTCCCTGGGCTGGTACCACTCCCTGTATGCAGTCCTCCTTGGCAGAAGTCTTATGGTTCTGGAATCTCCAATGTCTTGGAGTTTCCATTACCAACCAGGCTTCTCTTTCACAGCTTCAAACAATGGCCAACAGCACATGTTTAGGGTGGGTCTCACAGGGCCTTCTCATAGGACTCCCCTGCCATATACCACCCAGCCCTGGTGGCTCTCTGAAACTGTGGAAGAAGAATCCATGATGCCCTCTGTCTTGTATCTTTCACATGTCTAAAGCCAGCACCACATGACCAACACTGCCCAGTTTAGCTGCCAACTTGGGATGGATCTTGGCCCCCTTCATCCATATTACCAACAGCTTTTGTATGTTATGGTTTTCTAGGAGCAGAAAATGCCTTAGGCCTTTTCCTTTCATAATTTGGAAGCTTAGTTAGGTGGGGTCTTGTCCTGAGGATACTCTTTCCATTGTTCAAATGCAAATCTAGAGACCTTTCCTTAATGCTGCTAATCTCCTTAACAATGGGAGTCTCTTCTAGAACATGTCTTGACTGTCACCTTAAACTTCTTAGTCCTCTTTTCCTTTCCAAACTATGTATTTTATATTAGTATTCACTATTAATAATCATGAAACAATTCAAAATTAGGTTGTCTTGAAATTTCTTCCACCAAAGAAATTCTACCACTTTTTAATTTGGCCTTAGGCAAGTTTTTAGGCCATGGACAGAAGGCAGCCAGATTATTTGCCAAAATATCCCAGTTGCTATTTATGTCCTGTTTCCCTTTGGAACTACCTTGCTCTCAGCTCTACTTTTTTCTAGGCTTCTGCTAAAATTTCCCTTTAAGCTCTTCTTACAGCATTTGACCTTCTAGTTCAAACTCTAAAATCTTTCACAGTCTTCCAAAAATCAACATGGTTAGGTTCTTCACAGCAATAGCCCACTCTCTGGTACCAACGTCTGCCCTAGTTTGCTTTATATTGCTGTGATAAAACTCTCTGACTAATACCAATTTGGGAGGAAAGAGTTTATTTGATTTATACATCCCAGTTACAACTCATCACTGAGGGAAGCCAAGGCAGGAACCTGGAGATAGGAACAGAAGCAGAGACCATGGAGTGACTTGGGTTGTGGTATGCCATCAGCAACAGAAAAGCAATTAATACATACCTTTTGTGAGCTTGATACCAAACACATCACTTTTAAGTGATAGCCTTTGCCCCTTGTCTCTATAAACTCATGAATATCTTATAATTAATACAGTCCAACTTCAAAATTATCCATAATTAAGAATTTCCCTATAATGAAGAATTGTTAAAATAGTTCCAACATTGTTCAAAAATGTAAGTGCAGAGTCTGTTCTGAGACTCAGGCACTTTCTTAACCAGGAGCTTATGTATAATAATAAAAAAACAATTACATGCCTCCAACATATAATGGCACCAAATAAACATTCCTATTCCAAAAGGGAAGAATGGGGGCATAGCAAGAAAAGATCAGACGAAAGTAAGCTTGAAAAGTAGCGGAGTAAACACCAGACCCTGAAGCTCTATGTTGGGCATCTGGAGCTTTTGGTGAAATTATCTGGGCGCCAAAGGGCTTGGCTAGTGTGCTGGATAGCTTCAGTTGTTGACTTGACACATCAGAAAAGAGGGAACCTCAGCTGGGGAATTTCCTTTATTGGATTCTCCTGTGGCCATGTCTATGAGGCATTTTCTTAATTTTTGGTGATGTGGGAAGACTCAGCCCACTTCAGGTGGTGTTATTCCTGGGAAGGTGGCCCTGAGTTGTATAAGAAAGCAAATTGGGCACAGACCAGAAGAACAAGCCAGAAAGAAGCATCCTCCCTGAACTCTGCTTCAGCTCCTGCCTCCCAGTCCCTGTCCTGCCTGAGTTTCTTCACTGACTTTCCTCAGTGATTATGACCTGAGATTTGTAAACTGAAATAATCCCTTTCCTGCCCAAGTTGCTTTGGGTCATGGTGTTTATCACAGCAATAGAGAAACACACTAAGGCGAGTAGGGCCACGTCTCTATCTTTGCTGCCTACAACACACATAGCTTTTCTCTTGAGTTGGCTCCACTCTATCCATGTACCTTTCCTTGGCAGATGACTCTAGTCCTGGCACCTCCAACATCCTGGAATCTCCATTAAAACTTAGGCTTCATCTTCCTAGTTTTATACAATGTCCTCTCAAGGCCTTCTTGCGGCGACTCTTACCCTTGACACACATGGCCTGGTGTCTACCTTCTGGAACTTTGGCACAAGTCTCCATGAGCCCCCACCTTAGCATCTTTCATGCTTGTCACATCAGTGTCATGTAGATAATGCTGCTGTTTTATTGCCACCTGGATATGGAGCCTGGCCTTATTGCACCACAGCTGTCCTACCACTGTAAGCCTTCCATGCTGACCCAGAGGAAGAACTTCCCTAGGTGCTTGGCTTCCAGCAGGAAATACCTTCTGTGACATTCTCAGTTTAAGCTCTTTCCTTTCAAACACATTTGTATTTTCATAAGATGAAGTCTTTGGTGGGTGACTTCTTGCCCTCAGGTACCTTTCCTAGTGTCCCACTCCACAGCAGGAAGTTCCTCTTTAATGGTATTGATACCTGTAACAATCACAGTTGCTTCCTCTGCACTTTGCCAGCAACTGTGAACTGCTGGCACTCCTTCCTTGCCACATTACACAACGTTCACCACTTACTGCTGCCTCTCACTGTTGATCTAAATGAAAGTGGTTAGAAGTAGCCACACCACTGTTGATAGTTGTCCTGTCTTGAAATTCCCTCCACCAAATAAATCTGTCCATTACTTTCAAATTCAGCCTCAATGAAGTTTTCAGGACATGGGCAGAATGTAACCAGATTCTTTACCAGAATGTGTTGCAAATGTGATCCCGATAGAATCCTCTGAAAGCTTATGAGCCCAGACTTCCACTGTCTGCACGTCTCTTGGCATTTTGGTTTTTAAAGTTCCCACCATAATGGTCCATTAAGCTCTGCTTATGGAATTTAAAGGACTTTTCTAGCCTCAAATTCCAAACACTTCCATTTTTTGTCTTGCAAACCAGTTCTAAGGCCTAAGGACCACATGGTTAGACTTGTCATGTCAGTGGTCTCACTCCCAGTGCCAACATTGTGGATTAGTTGCTTGTTTTGTCGTTGTGACAAAAATACCTGATAAGAGCAACTTACGTTTGTTTTGGCTTACAGCGGAGTGTGCAGGGAAGCACGGCAGAGAGGCATGGCAGAGAGGCATGGCAGTGGCTGGTCACACTGTAGGCACAGTCAAGGAGCAGAAAGAGATGGATTCTGGTGCTCAGCTCACTTCTCCTTTTACTTCAGTCTGGGGTCCCACATTTAAAGTGAGTCTTCCCACCTCAATTAAACCCAATCTGGAAGTTCCCTCACAGACTTGCCCAGAGATTTGTTTTATAGATGAGTCTAGATCTTGTCAGATTACAATCAATGATAAGAATTGTACTAACTGTTAAGGTTCAGATAGCCCCGCCCCCTCACCAACAGGATCCCAAGGACTTCTCATGCTCCTGAGAAAAGGGAACCTAGCTGATAAGCACCTTGGCCTTTGAAGTCAAGAGAAGCAGACTTTTCTCCACTGTTTGGCCAACACAGCAGGCTTCCCCTTTGATCTCTGAGGAGGACAGGTTTTAACAGTCCTGCTCTCCCACTCCCCGCTCCAACTTTAAAAAAAATACATCTTCCCACCTTCTGCAGGAAGCAAAAGCCTCCCTTTTAAAAAGACCCCAGCTCAAGACCCGGGCAGACATTTTCCCTGCCCGGAAGGGAATCTGTCCCATGTGTTCCTTTGCTAATAAACCCTATTAGCTGTGCCTGTTTTAGCTGTGCCTCGGTGCCTCATCATCCATTCACTCATTCTTCGCCAACTTTTTACCTATCACTAACTGAAGTCACTCTTAATAATAAGCTGCGAATTTAGTACTATTTCTAATACTGTAAATATACATATATATGCTGTGTTTCATAAGTGAAATAAAATAACTTATCTAGGTGGTAAAGTGGTGGTCAAAGTACTTAAAACGATTCTTTACTGAATGTATATGCTAAAATTTAAAGAAATTAATTTGCTCATAGACTTTCAGAAAGGTAAAAAGAATAGTCATGCCTAGAATTGGGTAAAAGAGGGAGACGAGAGAGACGTGAAACTGGCTACCACCATGAGGGCATTTTTCTGGGGAAGACCAACCATCAAATTTTGAAGTCTCATAGTCTTTGGGAGGCAAATTTCATGGCCCACTCAAAGTAAGGCAGTTATCAGAAGAGCCTCCAGGAAGCTGGGACTCTAGAGGACTACACCCTTGGTAAAATGGAGCACTAAAAAGCAAAACTAACAACCCTTCTGTCTACTCACAGTGCCTAAAGTTCACCTTGGCACTGAAATAATGGAGGAAAAATCTCTCTTGAAGATTAGTGGCCATCTGTTGTGAGGATTTGAAATCAAATTAATACCAATCTGGTGGTCTGAAAACTTTCCACCTGATAAAAGAGCTTAAGTTTTCCAGTATTGATAATGTTTCCATTTGTGGACAGAACCAACATAGATTATTATTTGTGGAATCTGTTTTCCTATAAGGCCACAAAGATCTTTCTAAAGTTCTGAGAGTAATTAGCTCTTCATAGTTAAAAAATTTCCTTGATAATAATCATGTTTATATGAATAAATAAGACACCATTAGCTTCATACACACACACACACACACACACACATACACACACACACACACACACACAAGACACCATTAGCTTCACACACACACACAGTTTGCTAATTTGTTTTTGGGAGACAGTTATCTCTGTAGCCCCAGATGGCCCAGAACTTCCCATGTAAACCAGGCTGGCCTCAATTTTACATAGATTCACCTGCCTCTGTCTCCTGAGTGTTGATATTAAAAGTGTGCACCACCATGCCCAGCAGAATAATATACTTTATAAGACAATAAAATACAAGTGAGGAACAATGAAGTCATAAAACTGAACTTCTGAAAATACTTTAATATTTTAATGGCCAATTTTACATTTAACATTATGATAATATGTTTTATACCATTTCAATTATAATGGATTAATTTGCTTTCAAGCAGACTGTTGATATATTTGTTGAAGCAACTTCATTTCTCTTTTTTTAATATTTATGTTTAGATATAAATTTATGTGTGAACATGGTGGTCTCCAAACAATGAGAACCTATTGAAAGACCTGATGGCTTTCCCTGGAGGTGACTCTGAGTCCCTACAAGAATGTGACCATGGTTCCACCTCTCCAGAATTGCTCCCCGTAGATGATTGTGCCTGTGGAAAGCTACCTGGCTCAGCTCCTGTCTCTATTACTTAAAACTTGTGTGACCACGATCTAGTTCCTCAGTGTCCTTGGGCCTCACCTTTCTCAGTCACAAAAGTACATGTCATAATGTTGTGGAGGTGGCAAGTGAGATAATGTACACAAAGTGTTTTGGTTCTACCCTGTACTATTATTCTTACTCAGAAATTATTTAAGTTTCTTTGTTAAGAGTGGCGTCTATTAATTTTAAGCTGGAATATGCCTGATGGTTCAATTAGTTAGTCCCCTAACTTTTAGAATCTCCTGAGAAACTGAGTTTGTATCAGAAGTAATCTTCTAGAAGCCTGGATGCATGGAAAGAACAAGGAATTTGCTGTGCAGGGTTAAGCTCTGAGCCGAACTGCCACCATCTCCATAAGCTCAGCTGCACCTGTTGCAAAAGATCATCTTAGCTGGGCTTTGTTGACTGCTGACGTCCCCTCATAGAAGGAGGGTGGGAACGTCATGAGACCCTCACTGGAGTATTCAGTCACTCCTTCCAACAAGTTACACACAGTTCTGCCCTAACTGCACATGTCCTCGGGGAGGGGCTAGAGAATATAGGTGGGAAATGACTAGGGGAGGGTTCCATCTACAGCCATGGCAGAGTCACCATCCATGGCGGAGTCACCATCCATGGGGGAGTCACCATCCATGTAAGGCGTTGACTTCCCAGTGTGTGGCTGCTTTGAGGTCACCCACAGTCCTGCCCACGACCCCTCAGCCATTGCTCTGTAAGTTCCCCAGAGTGAACTTTGGTGGAATCATACAGTTCGTCATTAGGACCTTAGAAGAAGGTAGGTAAATATTGTTTACATCTTCCCCGGGGAAGGAATTTTAGCAATAGTAGTGAAGCAAAGAGAGCAAATCTATATGGGTATTATAAATGCATCTTAAACATGTGGGATGAGTCAAACTTTAGTCTCCTCAATCAAAGACATATTTCTGTCACAATTACATGTTTTCTCATGAAGCAGGACTGTTGTTGGGGCTGGTTAGAACTGCTCAGAGCAGGCAGGATTTTATACCATGATGTAAGGAGCCACCACAGGCCAAAGACAGTGGGGCCAATGACCATGGACAAAAACCTCTGAAACCATGAGCCAAAAAACCCCCTTTCCTTCTCTAAGTTGACTTTCTAAGGTGACAGAAAAGCTACCATAGAGATGCTGAGTGTTATCTGCTTCATGTCTTGGGAGTGTGGCTGGACACAGGCTGAGTGCTGAGCTCAGCAGCAAAGTCTGGACCAAACTGAGGACTAAGAGTGGGTGATAGAGGAAGGGGAAGTTGGGTAGGGAGGAGAAGAGCAGACAGAGGGACAGAATGCAGAAGAAGAGGAGGAGGAAGACAGAGCATTTCGTATTAGAGGAGGGGAACTTCTAGGACCACTTGCATATATGACTTTTTAAATTATTCATGCTTCCTTTCATGTAGTTGTTTTGAGCTAGAGGGACTATGAAATATTCCACACAAGTAAGCAAAACTCCTCATCATTAAATAATACTGTAAGTAAAAAAACTTGTGTGTAGAAGATACCTACTCTGTGTCAGGGGTATACATGGCTCCATAAAATGTTTCTGAAAGTTAAGTTTTACCCAGCTGAGATCCAAGTATCTTGTGGAGGTAGCCGAGTACTAGATGTAGCTAGTTCAGTCATCTGTAGACATAGCTCAAGTTCCTCCAGGTGTTCTATTGGCAATAGTGATTGGGACTTGGGAAAGCTGGGGCAGAAGGGAATATACTAGAAAAGTAGGCAACTGAGGTTGAGATCTAGAAAAGGAAGGTCCTCCTTACTGTCCATGAAGAACAATCTAGAAAGGAGGCTTGGGTCTTCTCTGCCATCTGTGAATAACAAGGAAGGAGAACCACTGAGCATGGCCAAGGTGCCTGAATGCCTGGTGGAGACAAGAAGAGAACCTGGGAATGGCAGCACGGCCCAGAGAGCTACTTGAATCTGAGGGAACCTGGAGGCTTTCAGACAAGCTGTTGGCAGGCTTAGCAGTTCTGACAAGGCAACTAGAAAAGAAAAAGCTGAAAACCAGTGGCAAGGGGCTTATTTGTTCCTTACTAATTTCACTGAAGTTGATCTAAGGATGTAACCACCAGTGATGAGGTCATTAAACATGACTATTCATGTTTCATACATAGAGAAAGCAATTCTGTTTCTAAGAATTTTTGTTCTGAAGGAATTTATACTAGAGGTCAAGGAAATAGATGATTCGGAGACCGTATGTGTTGCTGCTTTGGTGGAAAGTAAATGAGTAAACAGGACTAAGAAGTCTGTAAGCCAGGTGCTAGTAGAGACCGGAGTGGCAGAAGGCCTGAGCTTTCTCAACTGGGATCAGGACTGGAGCAGGACCGCCACTTGGTGGCAGCATACTTAAAATGTGCCTCCTGGTTTTTGATCTGGGGTGATGAATACAGTTCTTTTAGTAGTTGAAACTGTGAAATAAAGGTTCTATAGGCGTGCTTGGGTGGTTTCAACACGCCAACAACATACAAAGTATCTCCTCCTGTGCTACTAAAAGTGGACAGCTGACTGGGAGGGGACTTTTTTGGTTTCGATTTTTGTGTTTGTATTTTTTTTTTTCTACATTCTATCTAGTTCTTTAAATTGTGCCATTTACTACAGAATAACATTGAAAACATTTAAAAACTCC
>NW_008339223.1:57703-59306 GCF_000622305.1 Nannospalax galili
GGCAGGTGAGACCCCACATCATTGTTGTCATTCTGTGCATGACCATATTTTCTGGATCTACAGACCAAAGAAACCACTGAGTTTAGAACAGCGAATTATCTACAAGGAGTTAGATGCTGCAGGGGCACAGTGGGGCTAGATGCACAGCAGGTGAGACCCCACATCATTGTTGTCATTCTGTGCATGACTATATTTTCTGGATCTACGGACCAAAGAAACCACTGAGTTTAGAACAGCAAATTATCTACAAGGAGTTAGATGCTGCAGGGGCACAGTGGGGCTAGATGCACGTTTTCGTCGCCTGCCTTGCAATGCCAGGCTTGCAGGTCTGGGAGTGAGCTCTCTATCATTCTATTTTATTTCCAAGCCCCCTTCTGATCTTTGCCATGTCTGAGATGTTCCATCACCTGGAGGTGAATGGCCAGGTTGGGGACGACCTCTTCACCTTTTGGGGTCCTACCCAAGTCAGGTCAGGCTTGGATGAAGCTTCTGCTCTGGGCTAAGGAGAGGCCTGGTGGGTGTGGTAGTCAGCCTCTTCCTCCTTCACTAACAAGAGTCTAGTGGCTTAGTCACCACAGGTGCACACACTCCACCCTACTTGGAAATACAGGAGAGGGTAACACATGAACCTAGGTAGAGGTTAAGCCCTGTCTGGAAAAATGTCACAGTAGGGCCCTGCATTCCATAAAACAGCCCACACTGATCAAATCTGCTGAACAAGAAGCCAGTGTATTGAGCAAACCATCCTCTTACCTGCTCCAGCTCAGAATCTTTCATAAATAAGTTCCTGATGAGATCTGTGCTAGGAAGGAGTGAGCAGTTGTGCTTTGGTTGGCTCTAGTCTACCCTCAAGATGCTTGCTTCATTCACCATCCATCCATCCATCCGTCCGTCTGTCCGTCCGTCCGTCCATCTGATAAATGCACTCTACGCCACTGTCCAGCTGCTGGCAGACCTAGAAGCAGACCCATCTCCACCTGGAGGCCTTACCCACACATGCTCCCACAACCTCTCAAAACAGCACCGCCAACTAAGGATCAAGGTTAAAACATATGAGGCTGTGAAAGACAGTTCTCGTTCAAAACATAACAGGTCTGTAGAATATGGCTTTGTTCTATAATTTTGTGCACAGGTGGAAGTTGTAACACAGGAGGAGCCTCGGTTGCTGCAAGAAAACCAGTGGCAGCATGCAGGGGCTCAGGCTTAGGGCCCCATCCAGCCCTCAGACTCCATCCTTCATCTCCACTTGCTGTCACTCAAATCATTCTTTGTAATTCTTCCTGCATCACCCAATTTGCTGAAGGATTCAGGTGCTCAGTAAACCATCAACCTGATAATTTGTTTTCCTTGTGATCTCAGACCTCAATAGCTCCAAATGAGAAGAGACTCAAGTATCAAAACTCTAAAGAAAATTTAAAAAAATGTATATGTATATATGAACTTGAGCCAATGAGATTGCTCAGAGTTTGGCACATACCACCAAGCCTGACAGCCAGAGCTCAAGCCCTGAAAAACCCACATGGTGAAAGCAGAGAACAGATTCCTGCAAGTTGTCCTCTGACCCTCACATATGCACACTCACAAAGCAAATAAATAAATAAAT
>NW_008339223.1:59623-83373 GCF_000622305.1 Nannospalax galili
TTATTTTGCAGATATGATTATGATCTTGCGTTGGGGAGAAGGTAGATCCTGGATTGTCTGGGTGGGCCTAAAGCATCATGACTGTCCTTATGAGAGGCAAAGGGACATATTCTCTCTCTCTCTCTCTCTCTCTCTCTCTCTCTCTCTCTCTCTCTCTGTCTCTTGCTCTCTCTCTCTCACACACACACACACATACTCAGGGGGAGAGAGAGAGAGGAAGAGCAATGTCAGCACAGAGAGAGGCGCTGTAAGAGGTGAGGAACCAGGTCTCCTTGGAGATGCAGCCCCACCAACACCTTGGTCTCAGCTCCATGAAACTGTTGTCAGACTGAGTCTCCAAAATGCTGAAAGAACAGCTGCTGTTTCAAGACAGCAAGGTACAGAAATTTCTTCTGGCCACCACAGGAAACTAGCACAGACATTGAAAGGAAAATTAAAAGTTATTAATGAGGCTCAGAGGCTTCCCCTCTCCTCCCCTCTTTTTCCACCCCCTTCTTCTAGTACAGGGGAAGGGGTGCATTCTCCCTTATGTTCTGAGTTATCGGTCTGGCCCTGTGCATTTGTAGGCATGGATGCACTCAAGAAAGATGCTACTCAGAGGCTTCCCCTCTCCTCCCCCCTTTTTCCACCCCCTTCTTCTAGCACAGGGGAAGGGGTGCATTCTCCCTTATGTTCTGAGTTATCGGTCTGGCCCTGTGCATTTGTAGGCATGGATGCACTCAAGAAAGATGCTTTTAAAAAAGCGACGACGAACCCAAATTGTACAGTTGCACCTGCTTTTGAACTGTAAAGGCTGTCGTTGCCTATGTTCCTCTGTGACTTGCATCTACTCTGCATCATGTGTGAGGTTGGCCTTGGTTGTCAACTAGATTAAGAGGTATCTAGGACTGCTGAAACATGCCCCCAGATGTCTGTGGGGTGTTTCCAGAGAAGACCGGCAATTTTTATTTCCAGAAGAGGTAGGGCAGTGATGGATGAGGGCGGGGTGACTGGCTTGGAATGTGGGCACCATCCTCCAATAGGGAGGACTGTAAAGAGGCTGGATGGAGGCCTTTGAGCACGGGCAGGCCATTTCTTGTGCAAGTGTGCATGTCTATCATGATCTGCTGATGGACTCCAGCTACCTCAGGCTTTCAATATGGGCTTGATACTATTGGCTCTGCAGGGATCTGCATCTTGAATTAAGTAGCTGCCATGTTCTCTATCTCTTTAATGCACAGACTAGCACTGTTGGATTGTCCAGGCTCTATTGTGTAAGCTAATCCATAAATCCCATACATATATATATATATGTATATGTATGTATTTTGCTGGTTCTGGTCCTCCAGAGAACCCTGACATATTGTTCTTGGGGATTATACATAGAAATATAGACTTAGGGCTCAATTTTTGCCACTGTGATATATTCCATTTTATGAATGGCATTCATTTTATGAATAATGCACCATAATTTGTATATCTATTTGCCTCTAAAATATCAGTAGGAAAGAGCAAATTCCATCATAATGTCTCCTGTTCATAACCATCTGCAGCTTTCTCTTGCACTAAGGGCCATCGGACTGTTCTCTGTGGCCCCTCCTTGTCTCCCCCTCGGCTTCCTAAAACTCCTTGAACACAGTACACTCACTCCTGTCTTTGGACTCCCACTGGCAGCCCTCTCTGGACCACTCCATAGCTAGATAATTGCATCCCTGGTTCCTTTTAATTCAGTCTTCTGCAACCTGCTCTGACCGACGATCCAAATGAGCCCACCCTGTTCCTCTCTTCCACAGCTCCATGAGCCTTCTCATTCCCATTGTGTGTATGTTTGCTTCCTGGCATATTGTCTATCTATTGAAACTCAAGCTCTGGCAAGACAAACCTAGTTCATCCACAAGTTCTTGGACTTTATTTCAAGTCAGACACTGGTGGTCAGCTCAATCACCTATCAACAGCATATGGTGTGATGTTGGGCTTGTTACACGATCTCTCCAGGCCTAAAGGGGCTGTGGTGATGGTTGAAGACTATACTCAGCAAATATCTAATATCGTTGCCATCACCCCCAGCTCCGTCTACATCCTTCACGTTTCCCAGTAGTTCCCCTTCACTTGAAAATGCTAAAATAGAACATTTCCTTCATATTGCAATAAAACAAGGCCCAAACAATCAGTTACATTTTGTTCCTTTACTCGAAGCTGATGCTAATAATCTCTTAAGAGATTGTAAATTAGCATTGTAAAGCTCGTTGGAAGTCTTTAAGCAATATCCCACACTTTCTATTCTATAAGTTGTTGGAGTTGCTTTGTTTTCTCTGCCCACTACCTTTAGCCCAGGGTCTCTTCTTCTTTGAGACAAAAATGAGAGTAATTACTGAGGGAGGGTGGTCAGGGATTGGTGGTATCGCCCCAAACTTTCTCTGGGGTCCCTTAGTGAAAACTTCGTAAAGAGACCGGCAGCGGACCTGTAGGGTTCTGCCTGGGCAGAGCTCTCTTGGTTTCAGAAGTTAAATAATGTTCTGATAATATCTTTGGCTCACGTGACCATCTTTAAACATTTTTCTCCCAAGAAAACAAATCCAACCATTCCCGTGCACCCATTGCTGCACATAGGAATTTTAAGTAAAACCTTGGTGTTTGCACGTGAAGGTGACCTAAACTCAGTTTGGATGTCCCATTTTGAGATCTATTTGTAAAAGTTAAGTGACTGAGATGTATAATAAAGATTTAAGGATAAAAGATATGGTCACAGAAAAAGCTTGGACCATTTTCAACTAATACTGCATATTTCTGCTTCCCTACTGTGTAATGCCATCTCCTGCACCGTAGAATTGTGACTCTAAACAGTCTGGTGATTTTCATTTCCGGATGCACCATCTTGTGAGTTTCCAGGCCACTCTCTCTAAGTGAGGAGCTCTCCACCAAGGCAGAAGGCTCATCTAATGGGTTCCTGTCTTTCAGCCTTGGGCAGACTAGCTCGCTTTGCATGACACCTGACGGGGCCTAGTATTGGACTTTCAATGGGTTACAGTGTCACTGTGTCCTAGGCAACAGAAGCTGTAGGCGTTCCTCGTGGGTATGAAAACCTGTAAGTGCAGTCATTGCACCATACAGCACCAGCACCAGCTGGGAACTTTCAGAAGGGGAAATTCTCAGGCCACCCCAGTTCTCCTGAATCAGAAACTCCGAGTGTGGAGCTTGGCTTTGTGGGCTGTGAGGAGTCCTACAGTGGATTCTGATGCCTGGTGAGGTGTGTGAACCATAGGCTTGCTTCTTGCAAGGATTCCTATCAAGGTTATGTCTTCTCCTACCTCTCACAGTTCTTTTAGGAGTACAAAGCAGACAGAGTCCAGTACCACATGGAGTGTTTTACTCAGTCAGGTCACCTAGGCCCATTAGAAATGTCCCCACTGGGGTCTGACCTCTCATCCAGAGAAACATTTGCACCCTTATTTTGGTGCCTCCAGATTAGGATAATGATAACAGAGGGGAAAACAATGCTTCACTTGAAAACACGTGAAGATTTCAGGAGATCTGGGACAAGATCAAAAACCATGAACTGTTTAACTAAGTGGTACTACTTTCAGAGGATATTTAAGCATCATAACTCTAATTGTAGTTCTACTTCGTAGCCTTCATCTCTGCATCTGGAATCCTGTTGGGAGTTATCATCATCTTTGATGAGTGTAATATTACAGGCTGGGTATAAAAATATCTTTTTAATGACTAGCAAATCAGTGAAATGACTTGACCTGGGTAGGGACCGAGGTGGGGTTTTCATGAAGGGTATGGGAGACAAAATTGTCATGCGTAGCAAGATGCATCAGGATAGCGATGAAGGAGTGCGTGGCAACTGTGCCATTCAGAGCTTCAGTAGTTCTTTGGGTTTTAATTTCAGGATGCGTAGTTTGTAAGCCGGCCTTAACTAGTTCATTACACTGGCCCCATGTGCAAGGTTCTCAGGTCTTGCTGGAACTTTTAAGACCAGGGCTCAAAGGTGGAGAAAAATAATGAAGAAAAACAGCTTTCTAAAAACACCCTGGAACGGCCCTATCGTAATTTTCTATTGTAAATCAAGTAATTACTTGCTACACGTATTTCCCAGTTTGTTGTGAGTTCACTAACATTTAACCCAAGGAGTCATAAATCTAGTTGTATGGATAAAAATCACAGACTGCTTCTGTAGATTTATATTTCAAAGTGGCACTTTTTTTTTCACTGCAAAAGATGAGCAGGTTTAGAGTTTAAAATCCCAGACTTTAAATTCTTGTGTTATCAAGTCTGTTTTCAAAGGCAGCGTAGTGTCTAAAAAGATTGTTCTTGTCATCAATTAACTCTTCTTGAATCAGGGTCTTAACGAGTTGATTTTGAACTCAAACACAGATGCACCATAGTTCCCTTGACATGCACAAGTTCTCAAAGTCAAGGGCCAGTACACTTAATTAACTCCTGCAGTGTATTTGAGGGTTTATTGATCACTTTTTTAGAAAAATGGAAATAATATAGATAACACGTCTCATTTGTCAGGAAGCCAAGGACAATAAGGTAAGGGCTTACTAAAGAGTGACAAAGTGCTGTCCGTGTGGGCCTCCATCTCCCTGTACCATGCTCTCTACATACTTTCGGGCAAAGCTGGACCATTTTGTTAACTTTTTTCCCAATTAGTTGACATTATTGTGAAAACTGTCAGTGGTTTCTTCTAGAGGATCCCTAATATGCCCCTTGGCCTCAGAGCCAGCCACACTGGCTCTGAGAAGGAAAACAGACCATCCCACCAGCCCTCACTTGTACTTGAGAGGAATCAACTCCTCTCCCAGTTATAGGTGACGCCGCGAACTCAAGTGCAGATGCGACTTATTTCTCTCCACCCCTAGGTGGTCAGTCAGCTACATGATTCCCATACCCTGTGGGGGTCGTCTTGGGCTCCCAGAAGAGGAGGGGCCTGGGAGTTTACCCAGAGTAGTGCTTCACTTAAAGTAGCTCAGCAGATGAGCCAGAGACTCTTAGAAAGCTTTTGGTGACTCATAGCCCAGGGCTTGGCTTTCCCTCCCATTCTATGACAGTAGCTTTGCACTGAGGCATCTTCACCCAACACCATCTCAATTCGTCCCTTTGTTTATATAACTCAACGAGCTAATGGACCCGGATTAGAATGAGGGATTATGATTCTGCGGTTAGCTTCCCTCTGTGCTCTGCTGCTCCTCATAGTGACTCCTGTGAAGGTACCTCCCAGACTAGAGCACTTCCTCATGTGAAACCTGTTGTAACTCCACAGCAGCCCTTTGAGGTGGGCACATTAAATCCATTTTTGAAGATTAGGAGCACTGTGAGGGGGAGCACTGTGAGGGGGAGTCAGATCTTCAGCTCAGCTTCACAGGAAAACTGCAAACCCCGTGTTTTTTCCATGGTTATGTAGACCTCAGTGCCCAAGTCAATGCTCACCTAGGTTCTTGGTGATTCTTTTCCTTCCTGCACAGATTCAAACACTTTGAGGTAAGTGTACATCATCCATTCACCGTTTTTATTTCCTAAGTGAATGAACTGAATATATTTAATTATGTGTACCATTCATTAAATATATTACATGAGTGAATTAACACATTAATGTGCTCAGACTAGTGCCTGGTGCATAGCAACACTTAATACATATGAGTAACGTCCCACCATTTGTTTATATAGTTATTGTGTTCTTGCTCTGGTGGTCACTGAGCAGCCTCTACTTGGAAAACCAAAACACCAACACTGCATGTCACTTTCCCCTTTCCTCACACTCATGGGTCGCCTTGCTTCTTATAGCCTCTCTGGGATTCAGGACACAGCCTATTGTCCCTAGCACAGGGCCTAGCACAGGGCCAGGGCCTAGCACAGGGCCAGATGTATCGTAAGCATTAAGAAAATACATATTGCAAAGAAGCGATCCCTGAAGTCTTTTTTTCAACCATTCCAGTTTAGAAATCAACTTATTCCATTCCATTGTGTGGGCACTGTTTTCTTTATTTTGCTGGCTGTCTGAATGGCACCAGGTCACAGTGTATCCAGCTAATGCCACCTTTCCTTTGTGCTGTGGGAGCACGAGACACATCCCAAATTCCCAGGGAGGTTGTCTCCAGTCTAGACAGAAGCTCTAGGAACCCCAGACAAGACCCTGTGTAATGGGGTTCAAAACATCTACTTGGGCTGAAGGAATGTCTAAGAGTGATCTTGGAGGTTTCAGTGACTCAGTCAAGGGGGAGTGTTACTGAGCTTCCCTGGTTCCTAGACATGAACTCCGCTGTCCAACTTTTCCAGTGTTTTGCTTCAGAGTTCTAGGCTAACAACCCAAGTCTTCACAGTCCGCCTCTTGAACCGAGCACTTAGAAGCCGCTTTGGGTGGAAAGCATCGGCTCCTTACTTGGGCATACAAGTTTTCTAAAAGCTGGATGAGCCCGGCACCTCTGCCTTCATTTTGAGTCTACACTCTGACTGAAGACACAGAGGAGTTATTGCCCTTTATTCTTACTCTGGAGTCACCTTGAATTCCTGGAGGAGAAAAACCTGTGTAGGACAGGACTCCCCCACCCCCACCAGATGGAGATGGTTATCTGTGAAGGTGAGGCTATGCTTTATGCCATGAACAGATTAACCCTTTAACAGCTGATCAGGCCACCTCGCAGAGCAGACCACGTAGCAGAAGCAGAGCTGAGATGATAATGGGTCAGTGGTGGGCAGGACGCGTCTTGACCAGGATGGCTTCTTACCTTCTATTCAAACCTAAATCTTACGGTAGCACTAAGATGCACTTGGAGGTCACTGGCTCTCTTCAGTTGTTCTAGTTCCCACTGTGGCCACAGGGAATAAATCTCCTTTTTCTGCTTTTCACCATTATTTTTATTTTTAAATGTTCTATCAGGTTGAGTGGCCAAGTCTACCTTATTTGTGCTGCAGGAGCCCAGGCTTTTATACTAAAACCTCTGACAACACCCTTGGAAGGACTGATGGTGGCCCTCCCTTCTCGATTGATGAGAGATTACAGAGTACACGGGGAAGTATTTCTGAATGACTTGACATAGTAAAAGCCGGATTGCAATTGCTGGTTGTGTCTTACACAGGCCAGGTCTACCTTCAGCTTGTGCATTGCAGTTTATGCTAACAGGGTTCTGCTAAGTTCAGATAAGTGTCTCCCAGGAGTCCGTCTGTTAAAGACATGCTCACCAGCCTGGAGTGCTATTAGGAGGTGATGTAGTCTTTAGGAGGTATGGCCCAGAGGAAGGGGGTTATAGCGGTTGTAGCTTGAAGGAGATATTGAGACTTTGGCCCCTTTTCTCTTTTCTTTTTGTTGGCTAGATGCTTTGAAGTGAGCTGTTTCCTCTCGCCACAAATCCAAAGGCAATGGGGCAAAGCAACCAGAAACCAGAAACTGCTGAACACTGAGCCAGAACAAATCTTTCTTCCGTTAGTTGATTTAGCTCAGTTATTTGTTACAGCAATGGAAATCTAACACAGGTTCCAACTTGCATAATTATGCTCTGCTCTATGGCTTCTATAGAGCAGAGATTACAGAAGCTTGAATTCATATACCATTCTGTCTCAAATGTAGCATACAATAGTGAGTGTGGCTTAAGCAAGTGAGGAGGGGGTAGCTTCATGTTACAGTCGGAGTGCATGGTGCAGAGGGGATTACTTTCCACCCTGTTCAGACCCAGAAGGAGGCCAAGAGTATCCTGTGACCTCATCATCGTAGGAGCCGTCATGTTGAGCACCGTTGTATGCCCTGCCCCCTTCATAGACCATGCCATTCAAATTAATCTTGTTGGTAGTCTTACAGAGTTTGAATTAAGAATACTTCTTGTATACCCCAAGCAATTTTAAAGTGAAAGCAGTTAAACTTGATGAGATTATGGGTTTTTTTTTTTTCCCTGAAGACAATGCAAAAGAGCTGGGATTTGAATCAAGTTTTGATCCCAACGTCCAAGTTCTTAACCAGTTAAACCTCCTACCTCCTTTTCCATGCAGCTCAGCAGTGGAGCACCACCACTGCTTGTAAGTTACAGCTGGAGCTCAGGACAGACAGCTACTTCATTCCTCTTAGCTTTCTTCCAAAAACACGTATGTCCACCACGCAATCTAAGTTGTAAAAATTACAAATGGTGGAGAAGAACTGCCAGGCTTTCCTTCTGCCCTTGTTGACTTCCAGCAGGCCTCCACAGGTGCTCATGTTTATGAGAAACAGAACCGATCAACGTGTCTCTTGTAGCTTCGTAAGACAGAGAACAGGGACCGTACACGCTGTACTGAACGGATGGCACAGAGGTGCTTGAATTCTGAAGGGAAACGGTGATTCCTGACACACCCTGCACTTGCTGTACAAGATCACTTGACACTATAATGCCACCCTGCCTATCAGAAACTGATAGGCATCTCACGGTTTAGCCATTTTACCATCACAGTGACAGCCTCACTTTCTGAAACTCCAACTCCAAGGAACCTAGAAACTACTCAATCTTGCTTTCTTCAAGAGAGGAGGTTCTGATTACAATTTAGTGGAGTCGAAAAGGCTCACAAGCAAAGGGGTAAATCTAAGGCCCTGCCTTTTCTTTGTGGGTTGCTCTGGCTTTCAAGTAGTGCGAATTTAAGGATAAGAACTTCAACCAGGGCCATGCAAGACATGAGAAATTCTGGAATATCTAGAGATGGTGTGAGACCCCAATCCAACGGTCAGGCAGTCTGAGAGGAAGTGGGGAAAGCTTGGCTTTTGAGAACCAGATTAGTTCTGCTTTGGGCCTGCAACATCTAGGGAGAGTTACTTAAATTCCCTGAACTCTGGTTTCTTTTGTGGACAGTGACTGTGATAGCTACTCCGTGGTGGCAAGGATGAAATGACAATGCCAAACCCTTGCTATGCAGTGATGGTACTGAGAAATGTTTGTTCTCTGCCCTGGTTCCTTTTTCCTCTCTCTTGTAAGAGAACACAGCACTCAGGCTCGTCCTTCTAGGGTTTTTTTTAGTCTGTAAGGGCTGCCACAACAAAGCATCACAAACCGAGTGGCTAAAAGGACAGATTTATTGTCTCTACTTCTGGGGTCTAGAAGGCCAAGATCAAGTTGTCAGCTTCTTTCTGGGGATGTCTCTACTCAGGTTCTGGTGGTCTGCTGACAATCTTGAGCGCATCACCTACATCTCTTCCTTCCTTTCCACATAGGCTCTCACTTTGTGCCTGCCCCCAAATCTCATCTGTTAATAGGGACACCAATCATGCTGGATAAGGGTCCACCCTAGTGACTTGACTTTAAGTCAGTAACCTCTGTAAACACAGTGCCTCCAAATAGGTTCATGTTCTGAGGTACTCGGAAGTAGAACTTCAATCTACAAATTTAAGAGGATTAAATTATTCAGCCTATAATACAGGGCAAGTAGACCAGATGCTGACTTAAGTAATGACACGATGGATTGCAGGTGGAGTGCCCATCCGGAGGTTTTGCCTGTTAGCTGCAGGTTAATTTTGCTGCATAGCGACTTTCTTTACACCATTGACCCTGTTACTACAACAAGAGGAAAAGCCTGCTCCCTGCATTCTGCATTGAGACTGACTTTCAGTACCTCCTTTAAGATGGACCAGCCAGTATGAATACTGATTGAATGGCCTGAGACATGGTTAAAAGTAGAAAATTACACTCCCAAAGAACAGAGGTGTTAAAAACTTTTGAATTAGGGGACTGGAGAGATGGTTCAGGGGTTAAGAGCACTGACTGCTCTTGCAGAGGACCCAGGTTTGGTTCTCAGCACCTAAATGGAGGCTAACAACTGTCTGTAACTCCAGTCCCAGGGGATCCAATGTCCTCTTACGACCTCTGTGGACATTCCATGACATGGGTGTGCTAACATATATGCCAACAATAGACTCATAAAATAAAAATAATAAACAAAGTATGAAAAAAACCAAACATTTGGGTATTATTTTTTTGGTCAACATCATTTAGTTCTTTCCATAAAATGAAAGCACTTTTAAATTTTGTAGTTGACACATTTTAATTTCTCATCACTTAACAGATATATTTATATTATTTTATTCCTAAAGCAATGCATTAAGTGCCTTTTTAGATGCCTATTTTACAAATAAAGAAGCTGAGATACTAAAGGCTGAGCTTGTGGATTCTGGTTCTCTCTCCTATAGTTGCCTTGTGGAAGGGTCCCCAGTGGGAGTCTGGGAAGACCAGACTCAGCTCAGAAACACTAGGATTCCCCAGGCATCCCTGACCTGATAAAAGTTACGAGGCCTTTTGTATGTGGCCATGTAGCCCACTGAAGACCATTCCAATCACAGCTCAGTCAATCTTATCATCCATGGTTGATCTATACAGTAGCACAGTTGGCAGAGGCACAGGAGTATTGGTTACCCTGATTACAGGACAGAGGAGACCATGACTGATCAGTTTAACCCAAAATTCCAGCCATAATAGTTCTGGAAATTTGCACTGCTGTGGCAAATGGAGAAAAAGTCACAGTCAGAAACCGTATCTATCACATATGCATTGCTTATTGTTGGAATCTGGACTGATGATTTTGACTCTGCAGTTACCATCAAAGTTAAGACAAGAATTCCAACTTGATGTAGAAGGAAAATGGGCTTAGGGGGCCTCAAAGTCATGGCTTCTTTCTGACTACGATCATCAATGATGGGTGTAGACAGTGTCTTTAAGATTTCTAACTGATGTGATGGGAAAATACGTCTCCGTGTTAACATGTCGCTGCTGAGGGCTCTTTTGTTGTTTCTTTCTGGAGTTTTCTGAAATTTCCCATTGTCTTGAGACTTAAATACACAGCCTTCTCCTGAGAAGTTCTAATCATCTTGGAAGGAAAATGCTGTAGACTGTCAACTGAAGTTTGAGAAACTGCATCCCTGAGTATTACCAGGTTCAATTAGCCTGTCTTGTTAGTGACCGTGCATAAGAAAGTTGTTAGTGCCCCTGCTTAAGAAAGTTATCAGGTGCAGCAAACAGATATAAAGTCATTTTTCTTTCTTAGATTTTGAAGTCCAAATAGAAAAAAAATGGTCTTAAACTTGAATATAGCCACAGAGCTTAGATGAACAACTTTTGGTTATCTGCTTCTAACCATGGCAGTTTGGCTTTCTGTGACATGGCTATGGTGCTAGTGTATATTACATCCCTTAGGTTCAGGGAAGTGGGTCACACAGGTGGTTCAGGCACCACACAGAATCCTGCCATTTCTCCTTTCTATGACCTTGTCTCAGATTTAAGCTGACATTCCCAGCTGCATGGGGTCTTTGAGGCAGCTGTAAAGCCCAGATGTCTAGCTGGAGAAATGTGGCCCACATCTTGTTAATCTGAAAGACACATGAGTCTGGGAAGGGAGAGTTGGCAGCTGGACTGCCATTCCTCATGTTCCTTTGAGTTAGTCACGAGTGGGTATGTTAGGAGTTTCCGGTCTGTTTCTTTCACACTCACAAAGATTCAGTAGAGAAAAAGAGAAACGAGTTGTCTATTTAAACCTAGAAAAAAATGGGGCTGGAGAGATGGCTCAGTGATTAAGAGCACTGATTGCTCTTGCAGAAGACTCTAGTTCAGATCCCAGCAACCACATGGCAGCTAACAACCATCTGTAACTCCAGTTCCAGGGGATCCAACCACAACACGGGTGCACTTACCTACATGCAGGCAATGAATTCATACACATAAAATAAAATAATAAGTAAAATATTTTTAAAAAACTAGAAATTATTTGAAGTGATTTACTAGGCATTTTTACTAGGGCGATGGTCAATGTTAAATGTTAAACACACACACACACACACACACACACACACACACACACGAGGAAAAGTAGCATTTAAATTAAAAAGAAAAACAAAACTTAACGAATAAATATGATGTTAGCCAGAAAGGAAAAGGTGGATGGCAAGTCTAAATGCTTAGCACTGATCAAAGATTTAAAAAACTTGTTTGTGAATTAAGTTCAGACAGGATCACACCCATAGGGACCAAAATCCTTCAGAAGTTGAAAGTGTTATCCACATTTAAGTTCTGATAGTACCTTTTACCCTCCAGATTTTACCATTTTCATGAAAAGCTACACTTTCTGTGCTGCTAAGAAGTAAGCACTGCCCATTATTTATGTAAATGTATTCAGATACCTTTCTCTATATTCTTGAGACTCTTATTTATTTGTGAATATGAACTCTTTTATCTTTAAAAAAGGTTTTAGTGATAGACGTACCAACCAGGAGAACATAGGACTTAATTGATTTAGAATTGGACAGTCCACTAGAAATATGTGTCTATTAAAATTGAAATTACATTTAACTCTAAAGTGCTGCACAGCACTGGCACAATGTACCCTTCGCTGGGCAGCTCGGATCTAGAAAGCATCTTTGCACCTCTCAATGCACAGTCTTTGAAAAACTGTCTTTCGCTGGGTGGAATTTTTAAAGTGTTTCCTGATCAGTCCAAGAGATAACAGAAAAACAAGGCTACTGTTGGATCATCAGTGCCTTTCCTTGTGGAGAGTCTGTGTTTGAACAGTACGGTCACAGCTTGTTTGTTCAATTGGCGTTTATACTGAGAACTAGCAGCTGGGAGCTTAGCTGTGGTCCCAGCTGTCTTAAACCAGAGGCTGGCAGGTTTTCTTTAAAGGCGGCAGGTAGTAAATGGTCGAGGTTTGCTGGCTATCCCAGTTCTGCTGTACATATTCAGTTCTGCCACAGGAGTGCAATGGAAGCATTAACAAGCAGGCAGACTAAGAGACATAGTTCTGTTCCCTACAAACTTAGTTGTCAAAATTAGATGCAGTGAGAGTTTGCTGACACCATCCTAAAATTCTTAAATATCTTAAAATTTGTTTTTATATTTAAAAAATTAATATTAAGGCTGACGTGTAAAATGATGGCTTCCTTGTGGCATTTTCATACATGTAGCACTGTGCCTTCTTCTTATCCATTCCCCACCCCCCTTCTCCTCCCGCTCCCCAGCCTGTGCTGGCTCCCTTCCTCTACCCAGCTAATCTTTTCTACTTTCATGTCACATGAATTCCATTACACTAACCCCCACTCTACTCCCTTCGGATCTCCTACTCCATTCTCACGGCCCCTTTTTGGCTTCACGACCTTCACAAACACACATATAAATTTTAAAATGCGGATTATGCATATGAGAAAAACATGCGTGCTTATACTTCTGAGTGACTTATTTCACTCACCATAATGATCTCTATTTCTATCCATTTTCCTGCAAACGTCTTGATTTCACTTTTCTTTACCCTTCTCAATTCTTGGGATTATGTATTGAGCTATTGGGGTCCCTTTCGCAAAGTCGTTGCCTATGTCTGTGTCTTGAAGTGTTTTGTGTGACTTCTTTAGCAGTTTGAGTGTTTCAAGTTTTACACTAAGGTCTTCGATGCAGTTTGTCATATAAAGTCCATATTATGTTGAGCTATGTTCCTTTTATGTATAGTTTTCTCGGGGATTTTATGATGAAGGGATGTTGAACTTAATCAAAGTCCTTTTCTGTATCTGTTGAGATGACCATGTGATTTCAAAGTTGATTGATGTATTACAATTATTGGCTTGCATATGTTGAATCAACCTTGTACCCCTGGGATAAACCAATTTATCATGGTATATGATCTTAATGTGTCTATGACTTTTTTTTTTTTTTTTTTTTTTTTTGGTCTTTTTGAGACACTATCTCTCTGTAGCTCCAGCTGACCTGGAACTCATTATGTAGACCAAAACTCACAGAGATCCACTTGCCTCTGCCTCCAGAGTGCTGGAATTAAAGGCGTGCACCACCACACCCGGCATGTCTTTGAATTTTATTTGCAAATATTTTGTTGAGAGTTTTTCTGTGTTCACCAGGGAAGTTGATATAATTTTCTTTGTTGGCTCCTTCTCTGGTCAGAGTGATTGTGACTTCATAGAATGAGTCTATGGGAGTCCTTTTGAGGAGTATTTTGTGGAACAGTTTGAGGAGTATTGGTGTTAGCTCTTCTTTAAAGATTTGGTAAAATTTGCCAGTGAATCTCTTTCATTCTGAGCTTTTCTTTGAGATTTTCTATTACTGATTCAGTCTAATTGCTTGTAATGGATTTAAATTGTTTATATTTTCTCAGCTTAATTTTTGTAGGCTGTATGTGCATAGGAATGCATTTTTTTCCTAGATTTTCCAATTTTTGGAATACAAGTTTTCTAAGCATTTAAAAAACATTTTATTTATTATTTTTATTTTATGTGTATGTGTGTATTGCCTGCATGTAGGTAACTGCACCCGTATTGTGCAATGTCCACAGAGGAGAGAAGAGGCTGTTGGATCCCCTGGAATTGGAGTTACAGATAGCTGTTGGCTGCCATGTGGGTGCTGGGATTCAAACCCAGGTCTTCTGCAAGAACTGTCAGTGTTCTTAACTGTGGAGCCATCTCTCTAGCCCCAAGTTTTCTAATCATTACATGATGACTCTCTGAATTTTATTGGAATCTGTAGTAACTTCCTCTTCATCATCTCTAATATGTTAATTTACATCTTCATTTTTCTTTTGACTAGTTTAATTAGAGGGTTGTCACTCTTTTATTTTTTTCAAAGAACCAAATTTATGTTCAATGGATTCTATATAGTTCTTTTAGTCTTCATTTCATTAGCTTATGACCCAATCTTTATTATTCCTGTTGCCCTACTGTTTTGGGATTTGACGTATTCTTGTTTTGCTAAGACCTTCAAATACATCACTAGATTATTTATTGGAGATTGCTTTGATTTTTTAAAAATGGAAACATTCACGACTATAGAGTTTTCTCTTAGGACTTCCATACCTGTACCTCAAAGGTACTGGTAAGTTGTGCATTCGTTTTCATTTGATTTTAGGGATGTTCTAATGGACCCCCTGCCCTCAGTTTCTTCAGTGACTCACTGATTACTCAAGAACCTGTTAGTCAGTCTCCAAATATTTGTATATCTTCTCTTGCTATTGATTTCTAGCTTTATTCCATGGTGGTCTAGTAACATATAAGAAATTATTCTAGTCACTGATATTTGGAAAGACTTGCTTTATGGCCTCGACTGTGGTCTATTGTAGAGAATGTTCCATGGGAACATGTGAAGTTTCTTTGTAGATTTTTAATTTGAATGGCCTATGTAGAGATGAGAGTAGGGTATTGAAGTCACTCATTATAATTGTATCAGGATATCTCTGACATAGCCAGCTCATCTGTGTCTCTTCATTGGTGAATTGAAGCCATTCACATTTAAGGTTATTACTGAGATATGCTTAATAATTCCTATAATTTTGTTGGTTGTTTTTCTGGTTGGTTGAGCAGTTGTCTGTTCTCTTCCTTCCCTATTAGTATTAGGGGTTTGCTGTTTTAGTGCTGGAAATGCAGAGTTATTTCCTAAACATTTTTGGTCATTTTTTTCTCCCATGGAATTTATTCTTTCCTGTGCTCTCATGATTGAGACTGTCTTCCTTCCTTCTCCATGGACGATGTTTCTTTGCACATCTTTTGCAATCCTGCTGGCATGGTGATCATAAACTGTTTGTCTTGAAATAACCTAATTTCTCTGCCAGTTGAAAAAAAAAAGATAGCATTTGAGTTGGAGAGATGGCTCAGCAGTTGAGAGCATTTACTGCTCTTACAGTGGACCTGGGTTCAGTTCTCTGCACCCATATGGCAATTTACAATCATCTGTAACGTCAGTTTCATTGTTCTCTTCTGGCCTCGGCATGTGTGCATGTCATGTACATACGTACATTCAAGTACAACATTCATACACATAAAATTAAAACAGATCTTTAAAACAAAGCAAACCAAAACAATAAGATATATCCTTGCTATATATAACAATCTTGGTTGACAGTTCAGAGCCTGAAATATATTATCCCATGCTGTCCTGTCCTGAGTTGGAGGATTTTTGATGAATGATCTGATGGTCTGTTTCTGTGAGTTGGTCTGTTTCTCTTACAGCTTTTGATATTGTTTCTTCACTCTGTATTAATGACATCTTAATTATAAGACATCTTATAGTTACAGGGTCTTTTATACTCTTGAGACATTCTTCTCTGATTATGTCTGTTTGGAGGACTAAATGCCTCTTCTGTTCTCGAGATTTGGTGAACCTTTAGTAGCCATAATTTCTTTGAATAGATTCTCTGTGCTTTTAGTCCCCATCCCATGAACTTGTAGTTTTGGTGTCTTTGTCCTGTTCTCGAATTCTTCGACATTGTGCTCATGCCCATATATGTTTTCCTTTATTGATATTTGAATAGTGTCCCGTTAGCCTTGTCCTCCAGCCCTGGTATTCTTTCTTTGCTTGGTCAAATCTATCGATGATGCTTTCCAGTGTGTTTTTTAAATTTTATCCATTGAGTTTTTCATTTCCAACATTTCTCTTTGCTTTTCTTTCAAGATCTCAATTTCCTTGCTTGGTTTTCTTGTGCTTAGCTGACTTTCCCATCCACTTAGCTGACTTTTTCCTCTATAGTGCTAACATCCTTCTCTAGGGCCTAGATTGAATTCATCTGCTTGTTTGCAACCTCTGTGGGGTCATCAGTCTTTTAACTAGTTAAACTTCTGAAACCCTCATTTGGCATTTTGCCTATTTCAGTATCTCTGTGATCATTTGATGGAGTCACATTGCCTTGGTATTTCATGTTTCTTGTGCTTCTATGCTGAGGCTTGTGCTTCGGTTAGTTTGAATTTCTCTTCTGGTTTTATTTGGAAATCTTCTTACTGAGCAGCCTACTCTTGAGACCTTACTCACCACGACTGTTCAGAGAACACTAGTCTCTGTAGCAGCGACAATATCAGACAATATAAGACACAGGCATATTCTGAACATTGACCAAAGTCCACTAATATATCACCAGTAATCATAAATAGAAAATACCAAAGCCAATGCAGATTATCCTGTGAAGTTAAAACTACTTAGGTCAAATATGTGAATAGTAAATGGATAAGAAGGAAGGAAGCTAGGAAAGGGGAAAAATAAAGGAAAGAGCAAATTTAAATAAATTAAAGAATAAAGAACAAGAGGAATCGAGAAGAATAAGGGAGCGAGGAAAGGCGTGAGAGTGGACAGAAGTAACGAGCACAAGAAGAGAGAAGAAACAGGCATTTCCCAAAACGAGAAAACCTGAAGCAGAATTGGGGCCATTTCAGATATGGAATGAAAAATTAAACTGTAAGTTTAAAAACATAGTCTAGGGGCTGGAGAGACGGCTCAGCAGTTAAAAGCACTGTCTGCTCTTGCAGAGGACCTGGGTTTGATTCCCTGTACCCACATGGTGGCTAATAACTGTCCATAATTCCAGTTCTGGGGTTCCAACACCCAGAACTGACCTCCATAGGCACTGCATGACATGGGTGCACTTACACACATGCAGGCAATACGTCCATATACATCAAATATAAATAATTAATTAAAAAATATGTAGTATGAAATCAAAATGCTATTAAAATTATAGCAGAGAGGGGGAGGGAAAACAGGACCAAAAAGAAGAAAAGGGAAGGAAAACAGAAAAGAAGAAAGATTATTAACTAATAAAGTGTACCAAGGGGAATAAAGAATAAGAACACAGGGGCCTGGAGGGGTGGCTCAGCAGTTAAGCACACTCACTGCCCTCGCAGAGGACCTGGGTTCTGTTCCCAGCACCACATGGAGGCTCGTATTCATCTGAAACTCAGTTCAGGGGATCTGATGCTCTCTTCTGGCCTCCATGGGTATCAGGCATGCATGTGGGTGCACATACATACATTCAGACAAAATGCTCACACACATAAAATAAAAATAAATCTTTAAAAAAATAAGACATAAATTAACCTCATGGAAAGCAGTAGGGAGAACTCTTAAAAAACTAAAAATGAACCTACCATATGACCTAGCTATACCACTCCTTGGCATATACCCAAAGCACTCATCCTATTGTAGACACTTGTACATCCATGTTTGTTGCTGCTCTTTTCACAATAGCTAAGAGATGGAAGCAACCTAGGTGTCCCTCAGTTGACGAGTGGATAATGAAAATGTGGTTCATTTATTTGATGGAGTTCTACTCAGCAATAAAGAAAGATGAAATAATGAAATTTGCAGGTAAATAGATGGATCTAGAAACTGTTATACTAAGTGAAAACACAGACTCAGAAAAACATAAGACGTATGTTCTCCCTCATTTGTAGATCCTAGCACCAAATCCTTACAAGTGAGTTCACATCCTGATGCAACTGCAGGGACCAGGAAAATAGAAAGTAACCAGGGAGGTAAAGAGAAAAAATGACCCCGAGAGAGAAGAATAGTAGGAGATAGGCATTACTAAGGGATAAATGTGTTGGGGGGGCATTAAACGGGAGGGGGAGAAGGAGGGCTCTACAAAGAACTATGGGAATAAAGGGGAAGGAGATCAAGAGAGGTGGGACCACAGCAGACAGAAATTATCAAGGGAGACATGGGGAAAATGGGGACACTTTAAATGGGAAGGGCAGGAAGATAAGACAGGGAGAGAAAGAGGAGACATAAATAGTGCCCAACTAGTATAAAAAACCAGAGGGAAGAGTATTAGCCCAAAAACCTACTGAAAACGTATACACACAATATCCCTACATGAGGCCGTGAATGTAACTGAAGGCTACACGACAAGAAACAGTGGGAGACAGGAGAAACCTTCCTTTGAGTTGTTGGCCAGGGTTGTCCAAGAGACTCCCCAAATCACACAGGCTATTGCCACAGCCCTCGATTACCTCCCAGAACTTGAAGGTAAGACCCTGCTGCTGAAGACAGGACATACTTCGGACACAGGATTTGGAGCAATGGAGCAATGGAACTGACCTGGAAGCCACCTCCCTGAAGGCTAGCTCTCATAGCTTTGGAGAGCGCTACACAAGCTGGTACATCAATCGATGGTCCAACCCCAGCTTCGAGGCCTAACAACCCCATCAGTGACCAGCACAGCAAATGACACTGGTGCAGTAGTGGCACATTTATCTTGGGGTGAACACAAGATTTGGAGCAATGGAGCTGCAACTGAGCTGGAAGCCACCTCCCTGAAGGCTAGCTCTCGTAGCTTTGGAGAGCACTACACAAGCTAGTACATCAATCGATGGTCCAACCCCAGCTTCAAGGCCTAACAACCCCATCAATGACCAGCACAGCAAATGACACTGGTGCAGTAGTGGCACATTTATCTTGGGGGTAATCACAGCTATCTAATTGGACTTAAAGCCCACTCAATGGGAGGAAACTCATGTCTGGTACTGTAAACCTAGCAAAATACACATGGCTGGAGAGGTCATAGAGCTTAGAGGAAACCCTAAGGCTGTAATACCCCTAAACAAATTCAATTATTTACTATTTGTTAAATATGGATCCTTGTATTTACAGATAAATATCTCAGTCACCACCCATCAAAGTAGCTTCTTTTTCAAAAGAGATTATTACAGAGTTACAACACTGATCACACACAGAGATTTTCTGTGAGTTGCCCAAGGCTAAGTGATAAATTTAGGATACAACCTCTACAGTTAAGTCTTGTGGAACATAGAACAAGGGATGACAAGAACACTAATGAATCTTTCAACTCTCATCAATGAGAGCCCTCATTCCACAGAGGGCCAGGAACACAAAAGGCCACAAATGGCCAAAACACAGAAAATAAGAGTCTGCAGAGTGTGGGTCCTTGGACAGGGCTCCTGTATTAAAGTCCACCCACCCAGGGTTCAGGGATCATTGTGGAAGAGGAGCTGGAAAGATCGTAAGATCCAGGGAGGAGGTGCAGGACCATATGGAAACAGAGTCCTACAGGCACCAGAGACCCTTCTCATATAAACCTACAGCAACGGTATCGCATGCACAAGACCCATGAAAACTAAGGCAAATAAAAACCCATAATGAACAGCAAGCTCCAGTCTTAGCAGAAGAATTACTGGCAGCTGAACACTGCTGGGTGAGGAAGAGCTGATTTTCTTGAAGTAAACCCTGATCTTCTCGACTAAACCCTAGTGGATGAGCTTGCACTGTGGGACATCTTGAGACACTAACTTTACATAATAGGTGTTAATACAAATGTCAGAATATATGAACTCTAATGGGGGGCTATGGGAGGGTGACAAAGGGGAAGGGGAAGGGGATGTATAGATGATTTTATGTATGAAATACACAAAAATTATAAAAATGGACATAAATTTAAAGAATGACAAAGTAAAAATACTGCTAAAAGTGCAATTAAACGGGAAAACAGAAGCACAAATGGCAAACAAATAGAAGATGTAGAACAAAGTGTTGTGCAGCTTCTCAGTCTGTGAGACCTGGACATCGCCCTCATGTATAGGATGAGGGTGTGAACTGACCTGTAGACTCCTGCGTCCTCTGTGGTGAGGGTGTGAACTGACCTGTAGACTCCTGCCTCCTCTGTGGTGAGGGTGTGAACTGACCTGTAGACTCCTGCCTCCTCTGTGGTGAGGGTGTGAACTGACCTGTAGACTCCTGCCTCCTCTGTGGTGAGGGTGTCAACTGAACCTGAAGACTCCTGCCTCCCCTGTGGTTTATACTTTTTGAACCCATACTGGATTTGTGTCTGATGTCTACCCGAGCTGTTTTTCTTTTAGTAGCTTCCCTTCTTTGCATTCCAGGGGCCTCTACTGGCCATGCTTAGTTATGCAGTCTGTGAGCTTGGAAAGCCTCTGTCACCTTCCTGAGATGGCACACCAAGGCCCGGGGCAGGGTGGGGGGGATTACTGTGTTTCTGTGGGATGTCTCTCAAGTACACAGGAAACATATGAAGTAGTCACAGCGCTAGATCTGTGCAGGCAGGGGACCTCTCCTTGCACTTTCAAGATCTCTCAAGTATTAACCACCCCCGTGGAGGGATGCACTTTAGAGCTCTCATGGTCAGTAGACGTGAACAGCAGGTCAGGGAACCATCCTGTTTACTGCTAGTTGGTCAGAGGCATAGGCCCTGGAGGCTGATCCACTGAGGCTCAGAAAAACCAAACTCCAGTGTTCTTAGCTTATAAGCATTGTTCCTGGCCACCAGAGATGGGGTTATATGCTTCTTTGCTACAGGTGAGCCTTCTGAAGCCTGTCCTTTTTGGCTTCACTGAGTCCAGCCCTCCTGGACTTCACACCTGCCTCCCAGGGCTGTGCATTGCCCTGAAGTTGCGGCAGGTTAAATTTAGGCTCCCTGACTCATGGCCCTGAGTGCCCCTACTGGTAGCACAGTGTTAAACAACAGGAGCCTCTTAAGCTGACCCCAGGCTACTGCCCTCCAAGTCATACAGTCCAAATGGGATTTCTTGCTACTGCTGATCCAGCCTTTAGAAGAAGCCCTGTCTCACAAAAACCCTATTTATATTTGAAGCTTGTGAGAGTTGTGGTTGGCCTAGGGTTGGACTGCTGTTTTTTTTGTTGTTGTTGTTTGTTTGTTTGTTTGTTTTTTTTAACCAGTGCCTTCTGGCTTGCCTTTGGATGGGGCCTCTCCTACTCCTGGATGGTTTGCAGCTCTGCCCACCTGGGCTTATTTTTCCTCAGCAGTTTTTAGTACCTTTGTGAATCTCTGAAGCTCTTCTTTCTTTCCTCTCACTATTCTTAACTGGACATTTGAGGCAGTGTCCAGTCTATGATCTTACCTGGTAGTTGTCCTAGAATGTCATCTCCATCTTTCAGGATTTGATCAGTCATGCAATCAATGTAGTTATTGAGACAAATGCTGTACCATTGGGCTTCTTTGTAGAGAGTCAACTAAATTTGACTTTTTGGTAGTCTGCTAGATAAATCCGTATTGTGCATTTTTTTTTAAAAAAAGTGTCTGTCTTTGGGGCTGGAGAGATGGCTCAGCAGTTAAGAACGCTGACCGCTCTTGGAGTGTTTGATTCTCAGCACTCCTATTGAGGCTAACAACTGTTCATAGCTCCAGTTCTAGGGGTATGTCCTCAACAGACTGCTTCCTCTGACAGCAGGGTCTGCTGAGGAGGATTGGCTGTGGAGAGCTAACCATGGGAGGAGGGGCTTTCTGGACACCTTGGACAGGAGCTGCAGCCAGAGCGTGTGAAGATGAATGGCTGGGCATTTACCTACCTGGGGTGAGACTATGGGCCCACAAGGCATGGGCAAAAACTAGCAGTGATATGGGTGACCCGCGGGAGTGATCTGCAGTGGCAGGTTCACCATCTGGAATGGCGGGCTCTGAGCCGCTGCAGAGCTGGGCACCTGGTATTTGTCTCTTTGTGAGTTACTCACTCCTCCATGGTATAAACTATAATAAATTCACACAAAATATGCGATATGGTTTGTCTGATAGCACAAGAGACCTCGAGAGAACTTGGGTGACAAGGGGATTCCACTGATGCCCTATTCTGACCTCTGTGGGCATTGCACAACACAGGTGCACTTAGATACATGAAGGCAATACACTCAGACATATAAAAAATTAAAATATAAAATATAAAAAAATAGACATCTGTCTTTGACGATAGACAAATTATTTTATGTGCATTAGAATGTCAGTCATAGGACAGTAAGGATCACAGAGACAGCAATTCTTGAAAAATATGTATGGGTGTATTGCCTACATGTGTGTAAGTGCACCTGTGTCATGCAATGACTGCAGAGGTCAGAAGAAGGTGTCCGATCCCCTGGAATTGTAGTTATGCTGGTTGTTAGCCTCCACATGGGTGCTGGGAACTGAACCTGGGTCCTCTGCAAGAGCACCCAGTGCTCTTAACTGCTGGGCCACCTCTCCAGCCCCATGTCTTGTTTTTTGTTCATCTTTTAATTGTTCTGTCAGTGCCTATATTACATGAAGATGCTGCCCAGATTAAGATTTCAGGGTGCGCTCTAAGTAAGTGGGCACCCACTGTGCAGGCACCGTTGTACTTGTTCATCTTCCCCTGTGATGGCTCGAGAAATTTCAAAGACCCAGTCCAGAGAATCTGGTCCTTTAGCTCTCCCAGTGATTTCCAAAGCATATGATTCCCTGCTTAAAACACCAAGAATATCTGTACTGAATTCTGACTGGGTGTGATTTTCATAAATTTTGAAATCTTTTTTGGAAAACTGTCTAAGCGAGACTTTGGCTACATTTTTATGAACCGAAAGTTACTTCTTCTCCATCGTTTCTGAACTGTCTTGAATGGTGTGACACTGTCACACAATGAGAAACATTTATTTGGTCTTCATCTCTGGCTACTGGCAGAACTTGGAATTTTCTGAATGATCAGGGTGAGAAAGAGGCTATTTTATTTGATTTGCGATACCCTCTTTCTTCAACCATACCTGTGATTTTGCTCATGAGATGTCTCTTGGTAGACCTCTAGATAGCTTCCAAGTGGGGGCTGGCTGAGAGAAGCCAACCAGGTGATTAGAGGGTTAGAACTTTTAACCCCAACCCTGATCCTAAAAGGGGAAAGGGCCTGGAGACTGAACACATCACCACTGACCAATCGCTTCATTGGTTGTGTTTACATATAGAAAGGACAAAGGGTGTTCATAAAGCTGGGCTAGGGAACACATGCGAAGAGGAGAACGGTGTGCCAGGAGAGCACACAGACGCTCTACTGTCTGCACATTTCTTCCACTTGTTGTTCTTGGGTTGTAGCTTTATTAAAAAGAAGGCATGACCCATGCTGGGTAAAGGCTTTCCAGTGTGCATACCCTCAGGTCATACATACACCTCAGCAACCCCTCAGTTATCTCAGTAAGTAAGCTCAATTGGTTCCCCAGTAAAACTTTAATCAAACATTGGCTCGACACTAGAACCTTGAAAGGGAATAAGCATTGCTTAGCATCCCCAGGAAAAGAAGTCTC
>NW_008339223.1:83557-87574 GCF_000622305.1 Nannospalax galili
GAATGTGACAAAAATAATATACACATAATCTTAAAATGTCTACGGTCATAGTTTAGTCAACTAGTTTAAGGAACAAAGTATATATCTAGTCTAAGTTTATCTGAGAATATTTGATTTTTTTTTTACCCAAGCCTTATCTACATAGCACATGATAATTAAAAGTACCAGACTGGTGGAACTAACCTTATTGGATGTTTAACAGCCATTTGAGGCCTATACTAATGTGGTCAGAGGGGCTTAAAGGACAGTTTTTGCCCCTTGTCCTCCAAGGTCGATCAAGTTCCAGGGCACTATAGAACATCTCTCAAAGTGTCTTGTAACTATGGTGAGTCTCCTCTCCTCTTGTTCAGGGAGGCCACGGAGACCCCACGAGATAGACTTGAGCCAGTGTACAGTCTACAAAGAGAAGGGTCAACTCAGAGGAAACATCTCCTCTATGCTTCCAAGTGAAGCCAGACATGGTCGAGCAGGAACTTTGACTTATCTTTACATAGATGGAACTGGTGAAAGAAAGGAGCCAGGAGCTCCTCCCAAGCCTGTGTGACCCCTGAGGAACAGATCCTAAAACAACCTTAAGTATAAAAATAAATTGATTTATTTGGGCCAACTGTATGGTCTTAAACACCCAAAAGGAAAGTGTAACCAAAGAGTTTTAGACAATTATCTTTCATTGATGATTTTGTTCTGAATTAGAAAGTGCTGTTCAGATGTAACACTTCAAATCTTGGTGCAATACTGTCATGCCCACCTGTAGCTAAGGGAGATAACCCACTATTTTTCTAATATGATGGCTAAATTTGTTTTCTCCCCCTATCTAGAAGTCTTTGAGAAGGAACTGACACGGATTTTAACCACTCCAACAGCTATCAAAGTGCCTAAAAGCAAATTTTGAATCCATCACTCTAGAGTCCAGCCATGGCAGACAAAAGAAAAATGAGGAGGACCAAAGAGAGGGATGCTTTTGGAAGCCCTTGTCAAGAAATTCCAATGGACTCTCATGTGAACATTTGAAAATTGCCATGTTCTGACTTTTTTCTAGCTCCCTGTCTAGAACTTGTAATGCTAATCACTCTTGCCTTTACTCCTCCTTCACATCTCCTATTCATGAGTCAAAGACTTTCTTCTCCCCTTAGAGACAAGAGTTATGCAATTTGGGAGTCTTTTAGATAGACCCACTGAAGGGGTTCTCCAATTGCCTCACCCTGCGTCCTTGTTCAGTGTAGAAGAAGCCAGAGCAGTCTGCATCCAGATTCCCTGTTGGCAATTTGGGTAACCTCTTCAGAGGATGGTGTAATAAGAATAGGAGGTAGGAATTGGCTAGGCAGTTAGGGTAAAAGACCCCAAAGAAAAGTACCCAGTTTCTTGGCTAAAACTCACAAATGTCCTTGGGCCTTTTAGCAACCTACTCTGTTCCAAAGGCCAAAAATGTTGAAAATATTTGGGAGCTTTTATCTAATCCTTAGCAGATTTTAGGGTTACCTCTTCAGAGGGTGGAATGTTAGAGAAGCAAAAAGCCCCATAAAACTAAATAAATAAATCAAAGAAGAAGAAAGAGTACATGAAGTTATCAGAAAAAAGTGATGGAGAGATATGGGAGGAGTTGGAGGGGAGGGAATGGGCATGGATTTGATCAAAACACCTTATATGCATGTAAGAAATTCTCAATAAACTATTTAAAAAAACAAAAAAATAAAAACAAGCAAACAAAAACAAAACAGGAAATGTAAAGAAGTCAACTAGGTTTTCTGAGTTCTATGAGACATTCTAGAAAAAGCAGAGACAGACAGGCAGTCATGGGAACCATCCTGTTTATAGCTTGTTGGACAGAAGTATAGGAGTCTGGGCCTTGGAATTGGTCTCTGCAGTGGAGGCTGCTTGTGGGACTGAGTCTTTAACATGTATCATCTGTCACTAACCCTAAGTAGAAGGCAGCAGAGTTGAACTGAATTAAACTGTGGAATTCCAGCCAATGCCAGAGAAATGGTTGATGTGGGTACCCTTCTCCCCTAAGCATTTGATGTCAGAACTACCCTGTGAGTAGAAACAGACCATAATAGACAGTTATTCTACCTCATTTCCTAGATGGGGAATTTTGCACTGAGAGTTGGAACCTGACCACCAATATGCCTTGAGGAGAATCAGGATTCATTATAACCCATGGGCGCTAGGCTTGGACCAGATAGGAATCAGGAAATTTAATACTAAGGTCATGTGATACAAGGCCACCATTAAAACTGGAGGGGACCAGAATCTGCCTAAAGGAATCACCTGCCAATCTTCAGTAACATGCATCCAATGCAGTGCATGACGTAATTATGCAGCTAGCTTCAAAGCCCCAGCTGCATTTGCAAAATGTATTAAAAAAGCAACTCATCAGTTGATTCTTGCGTGTTCAAATTAGATTGTTTCTGTATGCTGAGACCCAGCCAGCTCACGAGGTCTTTCCTTTGATCAACTTAACATTTCTCCAAATGCTATCTTGACCCTCCTTATGCATGATTGTCGAGCCAAGGAGAAGAGGTACTCACAATGCATTGCAGGTAGCTTTTCTTTTTAATTGTGATTCAGTGGAATGCCAACCAGAAGTTAAAAAAAAAAATAAACCACATGACAAAGCATAAAGCTTTATGATTAATTACCCAGAGTTCAGATATAATTTAAACATATTGACTTGTCTGAAGTAAGTGCCAGACAGTGGAGCTGGGGGAGACAGGAAGTACCTGGAGAGATTGCTGAAACAGGCTGGAAGGGAGTCAAGGGGTGGGTATGGATATCATCGTTTAACCTGTCTCCATGGCCAGGCAGAAATTGCCACAATTGCTGATGGTCAGTGGAATCCAAGACATAAACCCGACTCTGAAATGCACGGAAAGTTAGTCGATAGTTCAGCTTTACACAACCCTAAAATATTAGTTCTGAAACTATCCATTACAAATGATTTTTTTTTTTCTTCAAACACATGATCTATCCGGAGAGTTCTCTGAGACCAGAGCTGGTTTTGCTAATTCCCAGCCTAGAGTGAGCTGGTGGGACCGCAGGCTCCCTGCCTTGCGGTGGCTCCCCAGCTGGGGGGAGGCACTGCAAATTCTTTAGCATGAATGAAGCCTTGAGACCAGCTTGATGAGACTGTGGCTGGGGAGCCGGCCGCTCCTGGGGCTTTCTTTACTGGGGCGGGGTAAAAGAATGAAACGGATTTTTTTTGCACAAACTGGGACCAGATGCGGTCCTCTGTGTAGAAAGTTAAAAGCCCAAGCAGCTGCCTTCAGTTTTTGATAATGGATTACGGCGTTGAGGGTCCGCAGCACTTTGATTCTCATGTGTAAGAAAGCAAATGTGACTATTGGGCTAACCTCACGGGTCTAACATACCCTGGGTGTGTGATCCAGTGACCCCTCCAAGCTTAGCCGAACCATTCCATGCCATCTGGGTGAAAATGACATCATCCACGGAGGCTTGTTCACAGACTCCATTCATCCCCAGACCTTGCTCCATGGTCCTTGCACAGTGAGCTGAATTTTGATTCATACTTCTGAAATTTTTGGAGAGCTTGGGATCCGGCCTGCTGCTCCTCTTCCTCATCCTAAGGCTCCTTGAAGCCTGCAGCTGTGCAAAAATTTCACACATCTTCCGAGACGAGCTTTTCCAGCAAATTCTCTGTCCCAGGTCTGGCACAGAAGGCCCAGCTCCAGGCTGTGGGGAGAAGGCATACTTACTGTTGAACTCATCTTTGCTGAGTGGAGTGACAGAAGCGAAGGTGGGGTGTGGGGTGGACCACTGACTCCTGCTTGTCTCTGGTCAAAGCTTAGGGTAGGTATGAGCTTCACAGGTCTCTCTGAAATAATCCAAGACAGCACTGAAAGAGGAGGAGGAAGAAGAGGATGAGGAAGAGAAGAGGAAGGGGAAGGGGAGGAGGGGGGGAGGAGGAGGAGGAAGAGGAGGAAGAGGGAGGAAGGGAAAGGACAGAAGGGGAGGGAATAGACTTTAAAAAAAAAAAAACTATTTCAAGGATTGTCTCAC
>NW_008339223.1:87613-91868 GCF_000622305.1 Nannospalax galili
ACAGAAGGGGAGGGAATAGACTTTAAAAAAAAAAAACTATTTCAAGGATTGTCTCACACAATTTTGGAGGCGGACAAATCTCAAGTTCCTAAGGCAGAGAAGCAGTGAAGGCTTCAGGCTAGACTAGCAGCCTGGAAACCAAGGACTGAGTTGGACTGAGTTGGTGTTCTTGGAAGGCAGTCTGCTTCCAGAATTTCCTCTTCCTTGGGGAATTTCAATCTTATTTTATAAAGACCTCCAACTCATTTGATGGAACTGGCTCTCATTATGGAGTATAATCTGCTCCATGCAGTCTACCCATGTAGATGATAACCTCATTTAAAAAAGTATTTTCACAGCAACTGTTGGAACTACTTCCTGTTAGAACTACTTAGGGAGGAAGTTTCAGTTTTTTCTTTAACATTGAAGCTCAGATATCAGGATGTCCAGGGAAGAAGCCTATGCCTGTGCTGTTCTCTTCTGCGTCTTAAAGTACTTCAGATGATGGATCGCCAGAATGAGTTTTCTGCAAAGGAGCCCTACTAAATAAAGGTGCAACAGTGATCTTCATTCTGATCCCTACATTTTACAGGGAGGAAACCCACCATCTGAGAAACGACCAAGCTTGTGTTTTTGGAGACATATTTTGATGGGATTTAGTATACTTTGTAGTAGGAAGAAGTGTCTTATTTTGTTTTCACTACATAGAAGAAAACTGAGTAAATATTGGGGTTAATCGACTTTTCATCATTGTGACAAAATGCCTGGGAAAATCAACTCAAAGGAAAAAAGATCTACTTTGACTCATGAATTCAGTCCATGGAGATTATGGTGGAAGGATCTGCTTACCTTGGGGGCGGGGAGGGTGGAGAGAGAGAGACAGAGACAGAGACAGAGAGACAGAGATACCTATGACCAAAGCCCAAAGAAGTGACTCCCCTACCCTCACCCACTATAGTCACAATTAAGCCACAGATTTGGCTATTTCTGTGAGATTTCAGGAAGTGGAATTAATTTTTAGAAGACTTCCTTCAGGACATGAACACTAAGTCTATTGCTGGCTTCTGCCACTGTACTTTGGATGGGTGCAGATCCCACAGACTTACTAGCATCTGAAATGGGAGCTGGCTGCTGCTGCCTTTCCTCCACTTTACACAAAATAAAGCTTGTAGGTTAGGTGGCTGACAGGCTACTCACTAGGTTTCCCTTGCGTAGATGTGCCAGATTCCACAAATGGTAAGTCTGTCATGCCCAGCTAAGTTTGAATTTCAAACAAAACCCAAACCGAAACAAAGCAAAACAACAGCTACAAACAAAACAGTTTCATAGTATAGGTATGTTCTACACAATCCTTGGACTATGCTCATTTTAATAAAGTATTCCTTGATTATTTCAAATTGAAACTTAAGTGTAAATTCTGTATTTTATCTAGTCTCATATTCTTGAAGAATCTCATTTGGCCGCACCTCAGGGCCACATGGATTAGAAATCTCATTTTCCACCTGTGAGTTTGCCTCCCAGGTCTTCTCCTGTGAAAATAATTTCTGCTTCCTACTATTCCTTAGAAATTCCTAGAGTCCCCGCTGTTTCCCTGTCTGGACTTAACTCTTCCTTGATTCCCAGTTATTGCCTCGGCTTTGTCTCTGCCTGTGTTATAGTTTGAATGTCCTCAATAGGCTCACATCTTTTTAAAGATTTTATTTTTATTTTGCACATATGAGCATGTTGCCTGCATGTATGTAAATGCTGTGCAATGTCCATGGAGGTGAGAAGACAGCATTGGATTCCCCTGGAACTGGAGTTACAGATGGTTGTTAGCCACCTTGTGGGGTGCTGGGAATTGAACCCAGGTCCTCTTTAAGAGCAGCCAGGCTCTTAACCACTGAGCCATCTCTCCAGCCCCAGACTCATGTCTTAAGTATTTGGTCCCCGACTTGTAGCACCATCCCTAGGAGGAGGAACCTGGCTCACAGAAGTAGGTCTTTGAGGGGAAGGCTTCAAAACCTGTACCCACCCTGGTTCTGGTCCAGCACTTTCTGCTTCCTGGTCCCCCACTGTATAAGGAGCCTCTGCCACATGCTCTTGCTGCCATGAACTCCCCTAGGCTTATACTGTCTTAGTCTACAACACTCCTAAAGCTGTGAGCAGAAAGAAAACTTTCCTTTCTTGAACTGTTTCTATCAGGTGTTGGGCTGAAGTGGGGTGACATAACTGACAGGGCAGGAGTGGTGGAATCATTGGTTTTACTCTTTCTTGTTTTCTCTGAATGTCATGAGCAGTTCCCAGGTCCACGGGTTCTGTTATGAAAAGGGACTACACATGTAAATGCATTGAGGAGCCACTAGGCAATATTAATGTTTGAAACAGGACTGGTGACATCAGTAGAAAGGTCTTTGGAAAAAGTAGGATTAAATTCTTCTTAAGGATGTTTTCCAGAAGAGTACAAATCACTACTCTGGTTAAACAAGGCATATCTCTTCAGCGAATGTGCGGTCATCTTTATCTCCTTTATGGCATAATACTCTCCAAACTCTTTCTGGAAACACTTGGAACTTACGAACTATTTAAAAAGTTGAAAAAATTGTATACATTTCTTAAAAAGTGTACATGCGACACTCACTAATTAGATCTACGGGTTTTTTTGGGTTTTTTTTGGTCTTTTTGAGGCAGGGTCTCCCTGTAGCCCCAGCTGTCCTGGAACTCACTATGTAGACCAGGCTGGCCTTGAACTCACAGAGATCCGCCTGCCTCTGCCTCCCAAGTGCTGGGACTAAAGGTGTGCGCTACCACACCCGGCTAGATCTAAGTGTTAACAAAGCAAGAGACACATCTGTAATGGTGATTGTTTTAACTGCAGAACCCAACATATAAAAGACTCTTAATAAGTATTTGTTGAATAAAAGAAAAATGAATTCTTACTAATTTTATATCCACACTGTCTCATTTATTACTAGAAACCAATATTTTAACTATAAATTTGAATGAAAACCCAAGTGCATGAAAATATTTAAAATTATTATGGTTGAAAAATTATTGTAATTTACACATGATACCTAAGCCTTGAACCTGGGTCTTGCTAGCCGAATCTGGCTCTAGGGTGTGTTTTATTTGGCTAGCAGAGTGTTTTGGGAAAATAAGAATGTATCCTTCGAGACAGACAGGACATGCTGTCTCAACAGCATCCCGTCACTCCCAGTTTTCACCGCTCTCTCCCTGTACACCCTCTGGAGGCTCGTGTTTCAGTCTGCCAGAAGTTGATCCAGCAACTTCAAGACAGGCAATTTGATGTAAGACAGTTTCAAGTTTGAGTTCTATGGTAGTAGGTCTGCTATCAATTTGACTGTATTAGAATAACCCAGGAAACATACCTCTGGGCATATCTGCAAGGGCATTTCCAGAGAAGATTAACTGGGTGTGGGGAGCTGCTTACAACTGGTGGCCCAGATATAGAGGTCCAGGTAGCACATGTGAGTAGACTGTCAAGTTGATTAGGTTTAGAGCCCCCATGGAAATGTATCTCTGCCTGTGCCTACGAGGATGTTTATTTAACTGAAGAGGGAAGACCCATAGAATGTGGACTGCATTGATGGCATGGAGATCTGAGCATGGGAGTTCATCTCTCTGGTTCCTGACTGTGGGCGCAATGTGACCAGCTGCTTTGAGCTCTTCCCACCATGCCTTCTCCACCATAGTAGACTGTACCCTCAAACTATGAACCAAAATGAGCCATCCCTTTCTTAAGTTTCCTTTGTGAGATATTTTGTCAAAGCAGCAAGAAAAGTAACTGACACAGTGGGCCTGCATCTGCCACTTCCTGAGTGCGTGCCCTGCCGCCGCCGCCGCGATCCTCCACTGACTTCAGACTGCAGCTTCTTGGGCCTTACAGTGTGCACCAAAGACCAGCAGCTTTTCAGGGATTTTGTGCATAGAGCAGTAATGGACATGGATTATCAGGTATCCCTGTGGTAGGGTACAGTCATTTGGATACATACCGAAGAGGGGTATAGCTGGTAGACCTATTTGTAGCTTTTTGGTTAACCTTCAAACTGATTTCCATAGCAGCTTACTACCTTGCACTCCTACCAGCAGTAAGTGTTCCCCTTTCCCACATCCTCACCATCATTTGTCATCATTTGTTTTTTTTTTTTGTTTTTTTTTTAATTTTTAAAAATGATTTATTTAATAACAACATACTTAGAAGAAGTATATCATTACAACACAATTGACATATTCAATAACGTTTTCCTGAGGTAGGATGCATCTCTTTCATCTTTCA